>NC_139655.1:34188273-34250773 GCF_951799395.1 Argentina silus | reverse complement strand
CAAGAATGGTTTCTGACAGAATGGAGCTCAGGAAAGGTTACAGAAGTCTTCCTGAATACACGGGCTCCTCTGATCAACGCGCGCCGGCATTACACCTCTTAATGTCTCCGCTTGGGCTGAGGGAGAAAGGTGTGCGGCGTGTGAATCTTTAAAAAGGCCGCCGTCACTCACACACAACCAAGCTGTCAGAATTCATCGGGGGCGCACGAGCCAGGGAGCTAATGCGGCGTCACACACACACACGCGCGCGCGCGCGCACACGCACACATACATACACACACACACATACACACACACACACACAAGCATATGTGTGCAAACAAACAAACAAACACACATTCACGCACACACAGACATGTGCGCACATATACAGTACACACATATGTCCGCATATAGGCACACGCACACACGCACGCACACACAAAGAAACAGATTGAGCTGTCAGACAAAACCATAGCAGGGCAAAGCTGACACCTATATGAAATAAGCACATCATAACACAGGCATATGTGCTCGACAGCAAGCACAATGACAGATGGAGACGACTGCCAGCTCATTTGGACCCGAGCCAAACCCGATGTAAGGATTTGACTACAGTCCTCCGTTAGGCTCCTTCTGGAGAAGATCCACCAACAGGCTCTGTGTTCAATGTGAGATTAACTCACAGAATAGAGTTCAGCCCAAGGACAGCGACAACTAGCAGTGAAAAGTTTGGCAGAGAAGCCGCGACGAACCGCCACCCTCAACTCACAGCTCCTGATTTGGCACCATATTTTGGGCATTTTTGGACAAGCTGAACGAAAAACATCTATATTGAACGTTTGTCCGAAACGTCAGCGCTGGACGTTTTTTTTAAGGCAAAAATGATTGCTTTCATACAACAGATTGAACACCGACAGCAATAATTCTGACAACAAGCAATGGTTTTGGAAAGCATGAAATATCACCGTTGTTAGGGACACAAGCTGGTAGACAGTTCTGGAACACATGGTCTTATATGATTGGCATGGCAACCCAGTAAACAAACCCAGTTGGGTTTTTGAGGAGTGTCGCAGCATAAGGATGGAAAAAGCAACCATGCCTGATTCATTATTGCAGAATCCTTCCATTGTTCTAACAACGTTTGGATAGAATATTCTAGAACCTGTTCTAATTGGCCATCGCTCAATCAGACACACATACCTGTAGGCTGCTGCAGCCTACACACACACACACACACACACACACACAGTGGTATGGTGGTTCTAAAAGACTGATTATGGCTTGAGTAAAACAATTGTAATAAGCCTACGTTTTGAAATACAGTTGTGAAGAAGGGAACGTGTCTGTTCTTCGCAGGCTGGGTTCGCGCTGCGCGGGCTTCTATTCACATGTGATTGTTTTGAACATACAAATAATGATAGTCTGTCAATGTTGCTGATATCGCCATTATGGTTGAAAGGGGTAATCCACTCATAACCGTAAGGTCAATTTCATGAACCCTTCAGACACCCACACCCACACCCACACCCACACACACACACACACACACACACACCCCTAAGGAGGTGTTGTGAGGAGGGAGGTCTCAGGGCTCTGCCTTACTAATACTTGATATTATTGTGCAGACGGATTTGATGGAGACAGTCATTTAGTCATGTGTTTGTGTGTGGCAAGCAAACCCTTTTACCTCTATCTTACTATTTACATGTGTGTGAGACACACATACATGCTCATACACACACACACACACACACACACACACACACACACACACACACACACACACACACCAACACCCCTAAGGAGGTGTTGTGAGGAGGGAGGTCTCAAGGCTCTGCCTTATTTGATGGAGACAGTCATTTAGTCATGTGTTTGTGTGTGGCAAGCAAACCCTTTTACCTCTATCTTACTATTTACATGTGTTTACATGAGGCTGATGCAACGACAGTGCTGTTTGATCTTCTATTGTGAATGGTGATCAATGCCCTTCTCAGCCCAGAACACTTATTTACAGTTTACTGGGCACGTCTGGTGGATGTCCTGAGGAAATAGTAAATTCTCTGCCATTGTATTGCTGGTCTCTGACATTGATTGTTGGGAAATGTATTGAAGAGGAAAACAGACATGCAATCTCTGAGTTTTGCTTGAGGCCTGATAGCACCAATCTCCTCTTCCTTGACTCACATAGCCTAAGGCTACATTGGGTGAAACTTCCATTCATTTACAACGTTTAACTGTAAGGTAAATTTCATAAACCCTTCAGACACACACGCACACACACACACAGGAGAGTTTGTTGGTCTCATGCATTATCCACATCATTACGCATTGATTGACCACTTTCGGCATTGTTATAACATCACTGGCCTTTATGCAGACGCACATACGGTAGCCTACAAATACACACGAGTGGAGATATCATTAAATACTCATTGAAAACATGGTCTAAATAGACAGAGAGAAAAACTGTGTTTCGACATACGTGTCTCTTCTTCAGAGGCCGCGTGCGTGCTGGCTTCTATTCACATGTCATCACACATTGATCTTGCAAATAACTGTTATTGTCTTCCTGTCTTTGTGTGCGACCCATGATGGTTGAAATGGGTGAGACCTTTCTAACTGTAAGGTCAGTTTGGATTCAAGCTACGTTGAGGCCATTTGGGAGCAGGTGTTAATTGCGCCTCAGGACGTGACGTGGAGATGTTGCCTATCAAAAGAAGCTGTGGTAGTCATGAAAATGTTTCCAATTATTTTTTTGTATGTGTGATTTTGTAATTGTAATTGTAACAACGCTATTACGTTAAAAATAGATATTTAGGAAAAGACAGGGAAGGAGGAGGGCGTGCGTTTCATAATGGACTTATTTTATTATACGTAGTGTCACATGGAGACCGTAGACGTCCGTTTGGTAGGACTAGTGTTAACCAGAGACATGGAAAAGCAAAGACCTGAGACACTTTGGAGTGTCTTGGTTTCCCCTGTCAGCGCTGAGCTGTGTGCTTATGCAACAAGGACCCCGGGGGACAAGGATGGTATTTGAATTTGGAAAAGTACATCTCATTTTGACATGAGAGCCTCATACACACACGCACACACACACACACACACACACACAAACACAGAGACACACACACACAAACACAGAGACAGGCACACACACACACACAAACACACACAGACAGACAGACACACACACACACACACGCAGTATGAATTTAGATCCAGCTCTTCTCCTCTTCGACAACTAATTATCACCCTAGTCAGACACTGACTTCTCCCTCCATTCCTACCTCCCTCCTTTATCCTCCCTCCCTCCTTCCCTCCATCCATTAAGAGATCTTTCTCCATCGTCTGAAAGCTATTTGCAACACTTTTGGCACCCCGAAGGTCAAAATCATAATTACTTAACATAACAAAAACCGTTTTTGGACAATCCAGAGCCATGGCTAATATATTAATTAGCACAATTGAAGACTTGGAAAACAGAAGACCTGGACAGGATAGGGACAAAGAACTGTCCATTGATTCTGTCCTCGGGAACGTCAGCCGGTTATGGATAGGATAACGCAGACTCTGCACAATAGTGGTCACATGACCAACGAACACAAGTAAACATTCCGACTCCAAAAGATATAACAGGATTAATAACGATTGAGAATGATTGGCTCATCCCTGCGTGACAGACACTCGATCATAACTGATCCTAGATTTACAGTAGGAATCCCAATATGCGAGGACCACGAATGGGTTACAAGAAAATTGTAAGGAGTTTACACATGGTACGATACCTGATATCAATGACTCGGGTATTGTCAAGTCTGCACATAAACATTATCATTAAAGTGAACTCTATGTGATAACCTGTTCACCAGTATGTCATGCTGTTTTAGCCAAATATGACATTGAGGCAAAGAGAGAAGAATGAAAATAGAATATCAGTACAAAACAACCGATTGAATCGTTTCAAAGAAACATACCATAACATACCAGTTTCACCATAAGTCTTAGGCTGTGTGTGTCAAGGACACACAGGAGATTGGTGCTATCAGGCCTCAAGCAAAACTCAGAGATTGCATGTCTGTTTTCCCCTTCAATACATTTCCCAACAATCAATGTCAGAGACCAGCAATACAATGGCAGAGAATTTACTATTTCCTCAGGACATCCACCAGACGTGCCCAGTAAACTGTGAATAAGTGTTCTGGGCTGAGAAGGGCATTGATCACCATTCACAATAGAAGATCAAACAGCACTGTCGTTGTGTCAGCCTCATGTAAACACATGTAAATAGTAAGATAGAGGTAAAAGGGTTTGCTTGCCACACACAAACACATGACTAAATGACTGTCTCCATCAAATAAGGCAGAGCCTTGAGACCTCCCTCCTCACAACACCTCCTTAGGGGTGTTGGTGTGTGTGTGTGTGTGTGTGTGTGTGTGTGTGTGTGTGTGTGTGTGTGTGTGTGTGTGTGTGTGTGTGTATGAGCATGTATGTGTGTCTCAAGGAAAAGTAATTGCAGTTTTGAGCCCTTGACCTTCCCTCAACCTGTCCTTCTAACAAATCCTTTAAAGACGGACTGAAATTGTTATTTTCACACTTCTGTTATGTCAGAGTAACAACAATGTAGCACAAACTCATGTTTCGAAGTTCACTCTCAAAGTAAAGTTTATTAAATCATCTTTAATTCATTCAGAGATGTTCCTCTGCTCCAGACTACTAGGCGTGTGTCTGACTGGGCGTGTGTCTTTGGTGGTTGACTGACAGCCCGTCTAGCCAATTAATGTTACAGCTGGTTGCTAGATAGTACTAGCTACCCCGTTCAACAATATCCCATTTCACGGATATAGAAAATCTGCCGACATCTAGAAGCAGGGATATGAAACTCATGCTAACTTTCACTAGCTGTTAGCTTAGCTAGCTGTTAGCTTAGCTAGCTGTTGAATTCTACTGTCTACGTGGCTGGACACACAGCTTTGTTTACAGCGGGGGTAAACACATTTTCTGCACACTTTCTGCACACTTTCTGCACACTTTCTGCACACTTCACCAGTGCCTTGTCGTGATTGGAGAAGCTGCAGCTGTCGTAATTTGTGATGTCAGAAGCCACCGCTTTTTACAACGCTATCAAATATAAAAGGAGGCAGCGCGCTTCAAAGCGTTAACGTCTTCGAGTGTCACTGTTCCTGAGACAACTTAGATGTGAAACTTACCCTTTGAAAGTCAAGAATTACAAAGAAAAAAAGAGTTAGGGCTTATATAACATGCCATTTAGCTGAGGCTTTCATCCACTTATATTGCAGTGAGTGCATACATTTTTCAGTCATGTGTATATAGGGTCCCAGCGGGAATCGAACCCACAACCTAAGCGTTGTTAGCGCCATGCTCTACCAACTGAGCCAAAGAGGACGACTGCATCACTATGAGTTAGGGCATTAGTAGTCCGGCTGTAAAGGTGACACGACTCATGAATGCACTGAATGGTGTCGCACACTAACACGTCCTCTCTGAATGGCGGCTTAAAAATAGAGTTCCATCCTGGGAGCTACGCACGTAGCTGTTGTGTGTGTGTGAGACCAAGGTTGGCCGGGGGGCAAGGGGGAGAGGGGGCAGTTACAGGACAGTGTCAGGAAGGACCCAGGTGGTGCTCCACCATGCACTTAATTCTCTCTCACACACGCACACACACACTCACACACTTACACACTCGCACACGTACAGTCACACGCACACAGTCGCACACACACGCACACACGCACGCTCACACACGCTCACACACAGACAGACAGAGGAAGGGTGTGCGTTACCTGATGCTGCTCATGCTTCCTGCCTCAGATCCCAGCTTGCATCGCTCAAGTTGGGTGGCCACAATCTGCCTCTCTGCCTCCAGCTCACGGGTCAACCTCTCAAACTGTAGCTCCTGCAAGAAGGGAGGGGGGGGGGGGAAGAGGGATTAACACAGGCTCCATTTCAGTGTGTGTGTGTGTGTGTGTGTGTGTGTGTGTGTCCCTCTCTCCTCCCAGAACAGGCAGTATCTGATGCATTAGGTCTTTAAGTGGCTTAATGGTGGTCCTCCATATCAGTCTCCAAAGCCATCCAACTATAACCCAGACAGATGAGGTTCACACCAAAAAAAATCTGTGTGTGTGTGTGTGTGTGTGTGTGTGTGTGTGTGTGTGCGTGCGTGCATTTGGGTTAATCACGGCCAGACAAAAAGCATCGATGTGAGTGCACTGATCTCCACCCATGTACTGATTGTGTGTGTGTGTGTGTGTGTGTGTGTGTGTGTGTGTGTGTGTGTGTGAGATTGATTTCTGAAAGCGATTTGAGGGTCTGAATGAGTTGATCCCCCACCACAATCTAAAATCTCCAACCCCTCCAAATGACCTCTTTACCACAGCCCACCACATCCTCACAACCTCTCCTCCCTTCTCCTCTCACCCCTCCCCATACCTTCCTTCTTGTCCACCCCTCTCCTCTCCTTCCGTTCCCTCCCCTCCTCTCCTCCCCATCCTGCTATCTTCTCCCACCCCCTCACCCCTCCCCTCCTTCCCTCTCCTCTCCACATATTTGTCTTACCCCTTATCCTACATCTCTCTGCTCCCACATTATATTTGAACCTCCTCCTCCCTCCTCCTTCCACTCCTTCATGTCCATCCCTCTATCCTCCTCGAAAAGCCTATGTCCTCTGCTCAGGGGAGGTTGGTGGAGGCCCGATGAGGCCGTCCTTTGATTTCTACCTCCACCAGCCTCTCTTGTACCTCCTCCTTGTCAAGCCACAACCATCCCAAGCAGCTTTGAACCACCAGTCTCTCCTCTAGACCGTAACCCTGCTCTACCAACTAAGGTTTCAGAAGGGAAAGTCAATCAATCAATCAAATGATTTGTATGTGTAACACGTTTTGTCACAAAGTGCTTCGCAACAAAACCAATAGCCTGACCGTTGAAAAACTAGGCTTTTCTGAATGAGAGAATACACCTCAACTCCAAAAGATGTCGGTTACGAGAGGGTTTAAAACACAGCAAAGTGGAAACAAAACCGACATTTAACCGCAACATGACCAAAAAAAGGACTGCACGACCAGCAATGAAAACAACAAGTAGGGAAAAGTGTACGACAACAATGCACCTGCTGCTTCATCCACAATCAAATATACTGAAATCCACACAAACACACACACACACACACACGCACATGCGCACACATACACACACACACATGCACACACATGCACGCACACACACACACACACACTGAAAGGCTGTAACACATGCACACTTCCCTCTGTAACAATTGATCAGCCAATAGATCAGATTTACCTGTACCGTCCATGAGTTTAGAATAGTCCACTTTCTGCCCTACCATCCCTGCATTTGTGTGTGTGTGTGTGTGTGTGTGTGTGTGTGTGTGTGTGTGTGTGTGTGTGAATGTGTGTCAGCTTGCATGAGAGATCAAATTCCAACACTGCACAGTGTGTGTGACTTTGTGTCCTCACGCAAGAGAGTGGGGATGAATTCCACTACTGTCTGTGTGTGTGTGTGTGTGTGTGTGTGTGTGTGTGTGTGTGTGTGTGTGTGTGTGTGTGTGTGTCAGCGCGTCGCTAACACCCCACCGGTGTCTCTTTCTCCCCCTCCCTGAGATGAATAGGAGAGAACAGTGCAGCCAGCCACAAAGGTCGCTATAGCAACAGTAGAATCCCGTAAAAAACCCCAACTCATTATTCATTAGACGCAGACTCCTCCCATACACATACACACACACACAAATACACACACATTTGAAGACACACACACGCTCAAAGACACACACACACACACCACTGTCCAGCCATGTCTGGTTCTAGTCAGTCACTGACCCGTCTGCTCTTGTGGGGAAGGGGGATTGGGGGGGAGGAGGGCATTGGGAACGGGGATTGGGGGGCAGAAGTCCCTTACGGGCGTGGCCATGACTGCCGAGTTCATTTGAAATGACCAGTGGGTGAGTTTCGTGGAAGCTCCGTAGCAAAATGCTAACTGGGAACCTCGGGTTAGCTAGATTCTGAAGTTGAGATTTCAAACCGTTAAGGTTAGGCTGAGGGTTAAGGTTGGGTAGGGTCACAAGGGTTGGGTCGTCCCAAGGAAATGCTAAACTGGTCAGTTCAAAATGAACCAAAGTGAACCCTCCGTGGCGATTTCCGATTTGATTTGCCAGACAAAAAGCATCTGTGTGTGTGCACTGATCTCCACCCATGTACTGAACGGGATTGTGTATGTGTGTGTGTGTGTGTATCTTTGAGCATGTGTGTGTCTTCAAATGTGTGTGCGTCTGTGCGTGTGTGTGTCTTCAAATGTGTGTGTATGTGTGCGTGTGTGAGCGCATGTGTGTGCGTGTGTGTGCGTGTGTGTGTCTTTGAGCGTGTGTGTGTCTTCAAATGTGTGTGCGTGTGTGTGTATCAGCACCTAACTTTGCAACAAAAAAAAAAACTTTGCTGTATTGCTGAACACAGTGGGTGTATTACCCTGTTTTTTGGTCATTTCTACAATGAGAGGGAGACACTTGTGGGTCCCCTCTGTCTGCACGCATGGGAGCAAGAAGCCATGGGATATTCAGCCCTTCACACTGTCAAAAAATACTGTGCTTGTTCTACTTTTAAAAAATGAGCCAACTATTTGCATCAGCTGTTTAAGTACTGCCAACAAGTCCCAGTGTTATGGATGATATACTTAACATTTAGTGTAAAAACAACTTTATTGTATCAGTTCCAGAGTTGTTATTCTAAGTTGGATCCACTTAATTTTTCTAGTCCAGAGCTGTACTTTGATTTCCTTCGTTTTTTCAGATGTGTTTCTTTTCTCTCTCTTTTTTTGAGTGTGTGTGTGTGTGAGTGTGAGTGAGTGTGTGTCTGCCTGCGCGTGCGTGTGCGTGTGCGTGTGCGTCTAGCATAAAGGCTCTCAGTATAAATTGGCCAATCTAAGGCTATTAAAAGAGCTGTTTTTTGGAGGTCGAGGGCCATTAAAAGTGACTGATAAAAAGGTTATTCTCCTCCTTCTCCTCCCTCACTCCCATGCATACTAAACACGCTGACGTGCATCTCCTCTCCTCTCCCCTCCCCTCCCCTCTCCTCTCCTCTCCTCTCCTCTCCTCTCTTCTCCTCTCTTCTCTCCTCTCCTCTCCTCTCCTCTCCTCTCCTCTCCTCTCCTCTCCTCTCTCCTCTCTCCTCTCTCCTCCTCTCCCCTCTAAACCGCCACTCTTCTGACTCTCTAGTGTGCCTCTTGGATATAATCTCCCTCAAACATAATAAACACAGATTGTAGCAATTACAAAGCTGCAAGAACACAAACTATTCAGCGTGAGATATGAGAAAGAGAGAGAAAGAGAGTGAAAGAGAGAGAGTGAGTGAGTGAGTGAGAGAGAGAGAAGAGAGAGAAAAGAGAGAGTGAGTGAGAGAGAGAGAGAGAGAAGAGAGAGAGAGAGAGAGAGAGAGAGAGAGAGTGAGTGAGAGAGAGAGAGAGTGAGAGAGAGAGAGAGAGAGAGAGAGAAGAGAGAGAGAGAGAGAGAGAGTGAGTGAGTGAGAGAGAGAGAGTGAGAGAGAGAGAGAAAGACAGATGCAGGACAAGAGCGACGGCAGCCAATTGAGACAACGGCAGAGGAGAGGATACCTGATCTACTTCCAACTATCCCCTGGAGAGAGAGAGAGAGAGAGAGAGAGAGAGAAAGAGAAAGAGAGAGAGAGAGAGAGAGAGAGAAGGAGAGAGAGAAAAGACAGAGAGAGAGAGAGTGAGGGAGTGAGCGAGCGTGTGCGTGTGCGTGCGCAGTATCAGAGGCGACGGTGTTCACGACATCCATTGAGGAACACCGTGGCACTGACCCCCCCCCGCCCTCCCTCTCCCCTCCCCCCTTACGAGTTCAATCATTTAAACATCTGCATCACATCTTAAAACATCTCCACTAACCCTAACCCTAACCCCAACCCTAACCCTGTACAATGTCTTGTAACTAGAGCTCGTGACTAGAGTTACCGTTCAGTGAGCATCACTGATGTCTCTCCTTCGTTTAAAAAAAAAAAAAAAACACTTAACTCTTCTCACCAGACGACATGTCCTCGTCACAAACTGTTGCTAGAGCGCATCGTTCAGGAAACGCTTGCTTGCTAGCGAACGCTCTCTTCGAACAGTCTTGCTCGTGGGGGAGAAACAGACAAAGCTACTGAAGCGACTAGATTAGCGATCTCTTGACATCGGCTGTCAGACGCCTGACTGGAATCAATGGACGATGTCCACGAACTCAGAACAGGGACTGAAAGAAACAGTCTTTGAAAAAAAAAGAAAACGGGTTGAGGACAGTAATAGGATAGGGAGCCCCACAATGACATGACCCATTTCTACAGTGGGAGCCGTGTGTGTGTGTGTGTGTGTGTGTGAGAGAGAGAGGGAGAGTGGGAGAGAGAGGGAGAGTGTGTGTGTGTGTGTGTGTGTGTGTGATTGTGGTGAGATGGGGGTGGGGTTGCAAAGGTGTAATGATGATAGGGCACACTGTGTGTGTGTGTGTGTGTGTGTGTGTGTGTGTGTAGAAAACACCCTCTCTTTCTTCCAACCTCTCTTGTTATGTCTTGTTTTGCTGCTGTACACACACACACACACACCTGTAGAGTGTTATCATCATAAAACAACACACCTGTTGTGGCAAGGCGCACGCCCTGCCTCCCCAATACAGTGAACACACACCAGCCATCCCACCGGACACAGAGGTGAATGAATGAATCATCAGTATGGTCCACCTGGGAGAACGTCCCTTCATTCCTCTCTCTGTTTGACTTGATTTAACGCTCTCTATTGGAACCTGCCGCGTTCAGAAAAAGAGCTACGGTTCTTTAGAGCTGAGAGGCAAAAAAAACAACATCACACAAAGTCTAATCTCAAGGCGTGAAACGTATGACTCTCTCTACGGTATCTCTGGGTTCATTTGTCGTAAATATTCAACATGAAAACACGGCCACAAAGTGAAATATATAGCTGGCTCTCATTTGAATAATTTAGAGGTTAAATCAGACAGAGAGTGGTGGTGGTGGTGGTGGTGGTGTGACATGGGGAAGGAGGGAGGGAGAGAGAGGGGGGGGAGAGAGAGAAGAGGAAGGGTAAAGGGAAGGAGAGAGGGGGAGGGAGAGAGAGGGGGAGACAGGTAGAGGGAGACAGGGAGACAGAGAGAGAGAGATAGAGAGAGGGAGGGAGGGAGGGAGGGGATGGGGGATAGAGAGAGAAAGGGAGGGAGGGGGAGAGAGAGAGAGAGAGTTGATGAGGACAAATGCCTCAGGCTGTATTGTATTAAACCTGACATCGGGGGTCGGAATTTAAGCAAAGATTTCAAAAGGATATGTCAAGCTTGCTAAAACCACACATGCACGCACACACACAAACACACATACATAGTGTTAAACTGCAGAGATGAATGATGGGGATATTGTTTTTGTTCACCCCTCAATCTCGTTAAGGCAGCCTCATTAGCACCGCTTTGGTCTGTCTGAGTTACGTAAGAGCTGGGGTGGGGTGGGGGGGGGGGGGGGAGCGGGGGCAATGATGGAGGGATGGGGTGAGAGAGAGAGAGAGAGAAGAGGAGAGAAAGAGAGCATGACAAACGTGGGTCCATTGGACCCATGCTCAGCACAGTTACGTAATTCTCTCTCTCACGCACGCACACACACACGCACACACACACACACTCATTGTTAGATGACACTTTTAGAGGAGGGGAGATTTATTTCTGCAAGAGCAATGTATGGAATTGATGGTATTGACTTTGGTAGTGTGCGTGTGCGTGTGCGTGCGTGTGCGTGCGTGTGTGTACGATTATACTATGTGTGTGTGTGTGCATGCGTCTGTGTGTGCGTGCGCGCGTACATGAGTGTTAGAGAGAGACCGTGTGTGTGTGTGTGTGTGTGTGTGTGTGAGTGTTCTATCACTTCTCTGTGATGAATAGTCTAATTAGAAGCATTGTAAAGGAAGACCTATATTCCCCAAACCCTGCTCTCTTCCCCCCTCCCCTCCCCTTCTCTCTCCCTCCCTCCCTCCCTCCCTCCCTCTCTGCTGCTGTTTAATAGCCAATTTAAGAGCAGCCTCATAAACAAACAGGGCTAGACAAACACAATCCCCTTTCTCTCACGCCGGGGGAGCTAGGAAGCAACACACGCGCCAACGCCCACGCCCGCCCGCACACACACACACACACACACACACAAACATTCATGCACGCACACACACACATGCACGCCCGCACACTAATAACACATAGGCTCACACACACACACGCATGCTAATAACACACACGCACATGCACACACACACACACTCAGCGGGGGAACTAAACCACAACCCAAGACCTCCACGCTGTCCTAACACTCTCACTTAGAGAGCAGAAAAACCAGAAAAAAGAACAACTCAAGAAAGGTGTTTTAATTAACGCCAATCATCGTTATCACGAACCGTACAATTAACACTAACGCCGCCATTTGACGAAAAGAATCAGCAACACGTGTTCCCGTAACGGATATATCTAACACGGCATCCCTTTCCACAATGCTCCTTCTACAGAAGAGGGGATTTCCAACTCCAGTCCTGGGTGTGTTCGTGACAGGCTGGCGTAAACACCCAACCATAACCCTCTTTTACTTGCCAATCAATCACTGCTTGGAATGTGCTATTTCTGTGGTATTCCCCCCCCCCCCCCCCCCCCCCGAGACCCCCCCCCCCCCCCGGAGACAACACACATGCACACCGTGAGGGAGAACAGACCCCTGGGCACAGGGTCAGCAATTTTTCAACACTCTTAGAGCAGTTAGGGGTTAAGTGCCTTGCTCAAGGGCACAACGGTGATAGGCAAGCGGTAGGTATGATGCAAGCAACCCTCCAATCGCCAGATCACATCTGGCTCCCTCCTGGGGGTCGGGGGTCAAACCAGCGACCTTCCGATTGCTGGCCGGCCTCTCGAACGAGCCTCTGTTCACAAAGTGAATATGACCGCGGCGCCGAGACAGATCACACCTGACCTCTGAGACGCCCCGTGCTTCCGACGCGCGTGCCTAGGCCTAGGGGAAGACACCCAGGTTCAATCCCCGCATCGTGACCCTCGCTATAAGTGCCGGGGATTTGGTCGAGTGGTTTTAATAGCCCTGTCGACGACAGCGAGCCGCATACATTAACCCTAACCTAGCCCTTTGAGGCAGGGGGTCCATCCGACGGTCCATCCAGCTTTTTCTATGCTATTTCTCCACTTCTCTTTAGGCAGCGTCTCCACCGGGATTTGAACCCTGGTCTCAAACGCGGGCAGTGTCTCAGCACCCCAGAATCTCCTCTCACTCACTCACTCACTCGTAGGCTCTGGTCTAACAGTCCCCTGAAAGTTCAAGCCTCCATTTCCAAAACAACTATCCTTCCAACTAGTGCCACTCACAGAACCCCCCCCCCAAGGCACACCCCTCCCTCCCTCCCTTTGCTCCCCGTATCCCACCTGCGTGCTGGTTTTTGAAGCTCCTCGTTTTGAAGACACACCTTAGTCAAGGTCAAATGATGCCAAACGCCTTCCACAGTTGGGTTACCCCCCTCCCTCCTCCCCCCCCATGCCATAATGTACTGTAAGTGATTTTTGGGTAGGAGGTTCCCCACATACCACTAAACGGCTCAGTCCACTAAGCTACAGCCTCAGCTGTAGGCATTCGCTAAGGGAGCCAACACAAGTGTCCAGGATACTCATCAAGTCAGAGTAGTTTTAAACACCTCCGTGATACCAGCATGTCTCAATAAAGTTCGTTTTTTTTTTTTTTTTTTTTTTTAAAGCTAACAGAATAACAACTGCTAGCAAAAGTCCACGAAAGTTAAGGATAACATGGCATGAAACGGTGGATAAAAAAAATGACAATTGTGTCATCTAGAACCTTCCAAACTTGTTCTTTTACTTCTCTGTCTGTGTTGTGCTGACTGTGGTCCACTACTGTCTGGGTGGCAGAGAGGAGAATGTGATTGGGTTCACGCTCTGTGAGTGTGGATTTGGAGAGAGACGAAATGTCACCTGGAAAATGTCACCGCCTAAATGCCATCTGTGTCCAAGTCTGTTTGAGTGTCTGTGTGTGTGTGTGTGTGTGTGTGTGTGTGTGTGAGCAGGGGAGACTCCCTACACCAATAGACTTCTCTCTAGCTTCAATAACCGAGAGACTTATCAAACCAACAGACAAGTTATCGGAATAACTCAAAAAGAACTGCAAGGATCACATGAAGATTCTAATCCGATTTGTGACGACAGAGTACCAACCATGGTGGTTTTTTGGTGTAATAATAAGGTATAATTAGGTAATGATGTCCAGTGTTTGGCAATAGTGTTCACTTGGCAGGATTATACACATTTGACAGTGCATGTCGTTGGTTCTACTGTACGTGTAACGGCTTGATGATGATGCATTTTTCGGCCGAGCCGAGAATCTTTTGTCGAGAACCGCTGCGAGTGCGGTCGCTATCTTCGTTGTAGATCTTGGCAGACACACACACACGTAGTATAATCACACACACACACACACACACACATACATACATACATACACACATACATACACACACACACAGGCGACAGAACCACAGTGACTCCCCAAAGGTCATATGTCCACTGACACTGATGGATTAGCCAGGGTCACACAGACACCAACACACACACACACACACACACTGGTAGATAATAGGAAAGCAAAAGGTCAGCTGAAACTATGGAGCTAACAATACATTTGTCAACTTAATGCTTGTTGTTGTTTTTACTTTACACCATCCATGAACCGAGAGAGCAATAGTTCACTGAATGTCAATATGTGGTTTTGTGTGTGTGTGTGTGTGTGTGAGGCGAGAGTTCACATCTAAAGTAGAAGATTGTTTGGGTCGTAGAAGAGCACTCTTAAATCTGATATATGACCATTATCCTAATTACAGAAGGCTACTCAAAGAGAAACACTTCCTAACAGTGACTTAGAGAGCATACGGAGGAGGGGATGAAGGAGCCAGTTCCTTCAGCGTTCAGGTCACTCAATAAACTCCTCTTTTAGAAGCTCTTCAGCCAAATGTCTATTTTCATTACGAGCGGTAGCTCCAATAGCAGTGTTGAAGAGTCGAATTACAGTTGTTTCAAACCTGGTCGATCCTGTGTGTGTGTGTGTGTGTGTGTGTCTGGTTGTGTGTCTGTATGTGTGAATTGAGGTCTTTTAAATTGAAGCCTTGCCGTCATTTCAATATTTTAGCGTTTTTCCTTCGCGACACGAGCGAGCAGCTCCTCCTGCTGACAGTTAACCCTGAACACTGCCGTTATCCATCACTTCACGTCTGTCAGGTAACACTTTACGATCACTCTGACGTTCGCACTCACCCACACAGTAAAAACCAGAGGAAGAGATACGCCATCACAGAATATGAGCTACATTACCACATGCCTCCTACATTGTATATGATATATTTAGAGGCGTTAAATGTCTAGAATACCCGACATATGTTCATCCATGGGTGGGTACTCTCTCACAGGGAGGCAGAGGAGACACTTACAACCACATCCAAAGGTTAAAGATTAAACACACTACTATCAGGACTAAACATGTCAGCGTGAAACATTGCTGGAGACTTATTTGTAATTCTAAGTATTGTATGTTTGTGTGTGTGTGTGTGTGTGATGTTGTCCCCCACTGGGAGTGTTGTTACTCACAGAGAGGGTTACCCACAGTGCAGCACTCTGTCAGTAGTCACAGGGGGGTGATGATACACCTTGATGTGCCGCCCAACTCTCCTCCCTCTCAATCTCCCTTCCTCTCTCTCTCTCTCTCTCCTCCCTTCCTCTCTGTCTCTCTCTCTCCTCTCTCTATCTCTCTCCTCCCTTCCTCTCTCTCTCTCTCCTCCCTTCCTCTCTCTCTCTCTCTGTGTGCTTGTGAGTGTGCTTGTGAGTGTGTGTGTGTGTGTGTGTGTGTGTGTGTGTATGGAGAGCAAAAGCAGAGAGAGAGAGAGAGACATGTCATTATCCAGGTTACTTCCGGGCTTTTCCTGTTTCTCGAAAAGAGATGCAACAGGTCAAGTGTGATGGAAACAGCTGACCTAACCCTAACCCTACCCTAGTACAGAGACCGTAAAGGCTGTAGACCAACGCAGAGGACTCAATCGTACGACAAAAGCTTAATCCAAAAGAATAATCCAAAAGAATAATCCTTTAATTCCAGAAAAAGAGTTCGGTACACAGGTAGACAATACGTAGGGAGGCAGATTTCCAAAAAGGGGGTAGGGCAAGGCAGGTTTTTGTACACGGGTAGTCAGACAAATAGGAGGCGGATAATCCAACAGGGAAAAGGCAAAAGACAAACTCGGAAAAACGAACAAAAGGTCAAAAACCAGGAAGACAAGGAATCGCAATGAAAATCACTGGGGTGTTTTCATACTAAGGCACAAAGACGAACCGGTACAAAGACAGGGGGGAGACACAGACTAAATACACAGGGAAGGATGATGAGGAACAGGTGAAGCCAATCAGGGCGGGGTCGACAATCACACAGGCGGGAAACACACAAGGGCAGGTGGTGAAGTGTCTGGAACGGGAGACAATGTGAGGGACACAAAAATGAAGAACATGAAAGAAAGACAAACAAAACTAACGAACAAGTCGAGACGTAACAGAGACGGTTTTAAAACCTTCAGGTCCGCAGGTGACTTGCACAAGCCTGTAGGCGTGATTTTTCTTCTCTTTTTTAAAGATGGATCAGCTTTGAAATGGGAGGATAGAAATGATGTTCTATCAGAAAGCAGTGATTGCATCACGTCTTCTCCTTTTGTTTTATTGGTTAATCCCTACCACCCCCTCCCCTGATTGGAGGACATGGAAATAACAGTTTGACTTATAGCTATTGATTGTACTTGTAATATAGAAAATGAAACACATACAATATACACTCACAAACACTTTATTACAACACTATACTAATACTGGGTAGGGCCGCCCTTTACTCTCTAAACAGCCTCAATTCTTCGTGGCATTGATTCCACAAGATGTTAGAAACATTCCTTTGAGATTCTGATCCATGATCACATGATTACATCAGCCAAGTCCTGCAGATTTTTCAGGTTTTCAAGCTGTGAATCTCCCGTTCTACCACATCCCAAAGGCCACTGAAGAAAACTAAACTCATTGTCATAAAACCAGTTTGAGGCGACTTTTGCTTTGTGACATGGTGCATTATCATGCTGGAAGTAGACATTAGAAGATGGTTAAATTGCGGCCATGAAGGGATGCACATGGTCAGCAACAATACTCAAATAGGCTGTGACATTCAAGCGATGATTGATTGGTATTAACAGGCCCAAAGTGTGCTGAGAAAACATTCCCCACACCATTCCACCACCTCCACCATGAGAAGGTGTACAGGTGTTCCTCATAAAGTGTTCAGTGAGTGCATATCTGTCTCTTGTTTCTTATTATTGCTTGCAATGGACTTGTAAGTATATTGGTTAATGAATTGTTAATGATATTTTTAGTGCCAACCTTGAACCAGATGCCCACAGATGAACCCATCTTGAAAATGAGGCCTTTATCTGAGTTGAGTAGGCTATAACACTAGGCTATAACACTAGGCTATAACACTGGATTAAAACACTAGGCTATAACACTGGATTAAAACACTAGGCTATAACACTGGATTAAAACACTAGGTTATAACACTAGATTATAACACTAGGCTATAACACTAGATTATAACACTAGATTATAACACTAGGCTATAACAGTAAGCTATAACACTAGATTAAAACACTAGGCTATAACACTAGATTAAAACACTAGGTTATAACACTAGGTTATAACACTAGGCTATAACACTAGATTATAACACTAGGTTATAACACTTGATGATAACACTAGGCTATAATACTAGGCAATAACAGTAGGCTATAACACTAGATTATAACACTAGGTTATAACACTAGATTATAACACTAGGTTATAACAGTAGGCTATAACACTAGATTATACCACCAGGCTATAACAGTAGGCTATAACACTAGATTATAACACTAGGTTATAACACTAGGCTATAACACTAGGCTATAACACAAGGCTATAACACAAGGCTATAACACTAGGCTATAACACTAGGCTATAATATTGAGCTCCATGGAAATGATATCTATTCACAAAGATGTGATATGTATTCATAAAGATATGCTATCCATTCACAAGGATCCACGGCTCCAGAATTGGGCCAACTCTGTTTGAGACTGTGAATTGTGGGCATTACACGACAACAACCCGATTTTACAATTGACTATCCACGGAAACAGAACGTGCCATTGTGTGTGTGAGAGAGAGGGGGATAAACGCCCATCCACTCAATAGAGATTTGGTCATTTTCAACAAGTGAGATGTCTCTGTGGTAAGCTTAACAAGCCATGAGGTAAACAATAAAACAGGATTTTGGGGATTTTACAATCACAGCAACAAGAAAACAGAGCACAACCGTTCGGTTTTGGCATTTTGCAATGGGTCATTTCTCATTCAAAGTCGCACATTATCTCACTTGAAAATGCAGGCCCACCCTGGACCAGCAAAGTTCTTTTGTGAACACTTGCTTTAGCATTTGTTACTCTCTCACTACATTGTGGCTGGGTTGTTGTTGTTGGTGTGTGTGTGTGTGTGTGTGTTTGTGTGTGTGCGTGCGTGCGTGCGTGCGTGTTGTTGGGAGGAATTACAGTAAATCCTACCACAGCGAGAACTTCACCCCAGAGCTGTTTCAGATCTTAGGGAGAAGAAGACAGCGTTCTACTCTAAGCTCCAGTAGATCTAGTCCCCCTCCTCTACATGTCCTCCTTACCCGCTGTAGAACAAAGGTGTCCAATCTGATCCTCAGAGAGCCTGCTGTGGTTGTCATGTGTTTTTTTGTCTTTTCATTCCAACCCAACGTAGTCTCAGAAGGATTAATCCGGACCGGTATTGTGGATTGGAACAAAATTGCCCTTTGATGAGATTGTACGCCATTGGTTTTGAGCGTGCGTGCTAAATCTTGACACACTCTGGAGTTAACCTAATCCTTTCCAGGGGGGCGGTTTGTGAATATATATTCGACGGTAATATCAAAACATTCTGTAAACAAGACACATTCTTATTCTGCCAATTATCTTTGCTATTCTCCTGTTCGTTGTTTCACTAATAGGTGAGGAGAGACCTTGTCTATGTGTGTGTGTGTTGGTGCATGCTGCATCAGTGGCTAAGCTACCCCCTCCCTGACTTTGAGATTGAACGAACAGTGATTAAATCTGCTGCACAGACAATAGAATCAGCTGCTAACAAGGACAACGCGGCCAAACAGGGAGACCAGATTGGCTTCCAACTGTTTGAGGACATGCTTGCTCTGAATGCTACTCAACGCTGCGGAATACTACTGCCAGAGGGAGGGGAGGCTACTGGGGGTGCGTTCACAGGCTGTGTGTGTGTGTGCGTGTGCGTGTGCGTTGCAGATGTGCTCACAAAGACTAATTGGCACTTATTGCTGTTTCCAAGCAGGGGGCCAGTCATTTACTTCGTCACACACTGCTTTGGAGACGCCTGAGGTGTGTGTGTGTGTGTGTGCGTGCGTGCGTGCGTGCGTGCGTGCGTGCGTGCATATAGAATACACCGGAGGCACACATAATGGCAGCAGCAGAAAATGATAAATAACCATCCATTTAAATAATAAAACACTTTTCTCAACCTTTTCTCAACAGGTTCTACAGACCTGAAGGAGGAAGAAGAGAATTCCCACCCGGAATAATCAGATAACCCGGATAATCTCTTCCTCTGGTTTTTACTGTGTGGGTGAGTGTGAACGTCAGAGTGATTGTAAAGTGTTACCTGACAGACGTGAAGTGATGGATAACAGCAGTGTTCAGGGTTAACTGTCAGCAGGAGGAGCTGCTCGCTTGTGTCGCGAAGGAAAAACGCTAAAAAAAACGCTAAAATATTCAAATGACGGCAAGGCTTCAATTTAAAAGACCTCAATTCACACATACAGACACACAACCAGACACACACACACACACACACGCACACATGCACGCACACACACACACACACACATACATACATGCACACACACACACACACCAAATCCCTCTCTTTGAAGGGAGTGTGTCATTTGTGTGGCGTACACAAACTCAGTTAGATGTAATCTCCCCAGACAAACAAGACGTGAGAAGTGCCTCTTTTAATTGGCTGATGAAACGCTGTCATTTGGACCAAGAACATCGTCACTCTATCATCTCATTAGTACGTAGAGAGAGAGTCTTTCTGCATATCCACTCAGCACACACACACACACACACACCAACCAAGCAGCATAATATACACACCAAATATAATAATAATATTATTTACACACAGAGTAATATACACACCAAACACCCCAAGATAAGTGGATGAAAGTGGACACCCAACATGAAGGGAAATAAGCCGAATGATTCAACATAACACCACAGCTCTGAGCAGTAGTTAGTTAGCCCCACACACACAGACACACACACACACACACGTGTGTAATGAGACAGTGAAGCTTTTTTTTCTCCTTTTGGCTCTCCATTAGATAGTTAGCCACACACACACACACACGTGTGTAATGAGACAGTGAAGCTTTTTTTTCTTCTTTTGGCTCTCCATTAGACAGTTAGCCACACACACACACACACACACGTGTAATGAGACAGTGAAGCTTTTTTTCTTCTTCTGGCTCTATACCATATTTCCATCTCTGACCTTTCATGTGCTGTGCCGCAGGAGGACAGAGGAGACACTTACAACCACATCCAAAGGTTAAAGAGGCACACTACATCAGGACTAAACATGATGTAAGCGTGATGTTGCCATGTGTGTGTGTGTGTGATGTTGTCCCCCACTGGGAGTGTTGTTACTCACAGAGAGGGTTACCCACAGTGCAGCACTCTGTCAGTAGTCACAGGGGGGTGATGATACACCTTGATGTGCCGCCCAAAACTCCTCCCTCTCTATCTCCATTCATCTCTCTCTCTCTCTCTCCTCCCTTCCTCTCTCTCTCTCTCCTCCCTTCCTCTCTCTCTCTGTCTCTCTGTCCCCTCCTCCCTCTCTCTGTCTCTCTCTCTCTCTCTGTCCCCTCCTCCCTTCCTCTCTCTCTCTCAAAAGACTTCCCCAGTCTAGCATGGACTCCTCCCAAACCAACCCAACCCTCCTCCCTTCATCCCAACATCCAGGGACGGACCGGGACAACAAAACGGCCCTGGACAGCCGATGGGGGGGGGGGGGGTGGGGGGGGGTATCCACCGGCCCATCCACTGGCCCCACACCCGGGAATTCTCCCAGTGCTCCAGATAGCCAGTCCGCTACTGCCAACATCCTATTGGCCAATCACCACAGTGCCATGGCAGAGGGAAAGGAGGAGCCGTAAGCAGGTGAGTATATTCAATTGAACAAAAAAGTAAGGATACGATACACAATATTTCAATAATACATTGTATTTCTTCTGTTTCATCCATAATATGAACATAAATAACTAATTGGCTCTCAAACACTCTCTTTCTCTCTCTCTCTCCATCTGTCTGTCTCTCTCTCTCTCCCTCTGTCTGTCTCTCTCTCTCTCTCTCCCTCTGTCGCTCTCTTTCTCTCTCTCTTTCTCCTGCTTCTCCCTCTCTCTCTGACGTGGGATGGAGAGCGAGGCAGTGGGGCAGAGAGGGGAGGAGAAGGGTCCGGAAGAGATGGGCGTGGGGTAAGTGTGCGGAGTGGAGGAGAAGAAAGGGAGAGCAAGAGAAGGATTAAAAGAAAGAGAGATGATGGCTTCGGGGGGGGGGGGTAAGAAGTAGAAGATAGGGGAAGAGAAAGTGAGAATAGGGGAGAGGAAAAGAGGGGAGAGGAGAGGAAAGGAGAAGGGGAGGGATGTAAAAAAAAAAGAAGAACACACGTGGACATACTCAACCAACGCCGTCTCCACATAGAAATACAGCAAGAGCTGTTTGGCTCAGAGCCAACGCTCGGCGCCACTGTTAAACCACTCAACAAAGTTTGCATCTTTCTGCAAAAAAAAAAATGATTGAAAAAAATAAACAAGAGCTTATTTTTCTTTGCTTTTTTTTTTCTTTTCTTTACAAAACAGCCCTATTATGAGCTTCTCCTCAACGACGAGAAATTAAATATTCCCTTTCATGTGAAAGGCAGAGTTTTAACTCCAGACAAAAACAAGTGACAAGTCTAGAACACAGCTGGGGTGCTAATATCAGAGGGAGCACTTGAGAGACAGGCTTTGAAGCAAGAGGGAAAGGAGAGAGAGAGAGAGTGTGTGTGTGTGTGGGGGGGTACAGGTAAGGTACTAACGTGAGATACACACACACACATACTAATTGAGCTGACACACACCAAAAATCAAAAGCTGTTACATGAATCCAGGTGGAAAGGGATGAGTGTGTGTGTGTGTGTGTGGGGGTACAGGTAAGGTACTAACGTGAGAAACACACACACACACACACACACACACACACATACTAATTGAGCTGACACACACCAAAAATCAAAAGCTGTTACATGATTCCAGGTGGAAAGGGATGAGTGTGTGTGTGGGCAGGTGTGGGCGGGCAGGCATGCGTGCATGTCCGTGCGTGTATGGGTGCGTGGGCGTGCGCATGTGTGTGTGTGTGTGTGGGCGTGCGCGTGCGCGTGTGTGTGTGTGCATGCGTACTTGTGTGTGGGCCAGAGAGCAGCAGGTTATTGATCGAAAGGATCGTTGATCTTTGAACATGAATATGAACTCTGAGGACAACACACCGATAACCAGCTGGTGTGTTTTCTTGTGAATATTGCTTTTGGACATTGACTCACGACACACACTGTCTTGGTGAAATGTCTCATGAGCTACAGCTCATTAAAGGACTGTGGTTGACGGGCTCACGAATCTCGACGCAATCTGTTAAACCGTCTCTCTCAGAAAGGGCTCAGAGAGAGGGAGAAAAAAAAAGAATTGTTTTCAAATCCTCACTAAATTAAAAAAGAAATGGAGTGGGCATTGGCTAAAGCTAATTCAACATCCGCTAATCCCACACCCAGGACAGGGTAAAGATCAGAGTGGGAAGTGGAACTCTCACACGTACACACATTCACGTACACACACACACACACACACACACACACACAAACACACACATGCACTCTCACAGACACACACACATGTACTCTCACACACACACACACAAACACACACATGCACTCTCACAGACACGCGCACACACACACACGCACTCTCACACACACACGCCCACACACACACACGCACTCTCACACACACACACATGCACTCTCACACACACACACACGCACACACTCACACACAGAGGACAGAGTACACACACACACACAAAGTACACAGGTGCACACTAACATGTGATCAAGCATGCACACAAACACACACACACGTATGCATACATGCACATACACACACACCCACATTCACACACATTTTAGTTTGACAATGATTTCTACGTATATACAGTGGGGGAAATAATTATTTGATCCCCTGCTGATTTTGTTAGTTTGCCCGATTACAAAGAAATGAGCGGTCTATAATTTTTATGGTACTTTTAGTTGAACAAATAGAGACAGAATATCAACAAAGAAGTCCAGAAAAAACACATTATATAAAGTTATAAATTAATTTGCATTTGATCGAAGGAAATAAGTATTTGATCCCCTACAAACCAGCAAGAATTCTGGCTCATACAGACCGGTTATATGCCCATGAGGCACACAGATTAGTCCTGTCACTTTAGGAAAAGTACTCTAATCTCTGCTTGTTATGGGTATAAAAGACACCTGTCAATAGAATCAATCTCTTCCATTCCAACCTCTCCACCACCATGGGCAAGACCAAAGAACATTCAAAGGACATCAGGGTAAGAGTTGTAGACCTGCACAAGGCTGGAATGGGCTACAAGACCATCAGCAAGAAGCTTGGTGAGAAGGAGACAACTGTTGGTGCAATTATTAGAAAATGGAAGAAATACAAAATAACCATCAATCGCCCTCGGCCTGGAGCTCCATGCAAGATCTTGCCTCGTGGGGTAAGGATGATCATGAGAAGGGTGAGGGATCAGCCCAGAACTACACGGGAGGAGCTTGGTAATGATCTCAAGGCAGCTGGGACCACAGTCACCAAGAAAACCATTGGTAACACACTACACCGCAACGGATTGAAATCCTGCAGTGCCCGCAAGGTCCCCCTGCTCAAGAAGGCACATGTACAGGCCCATCTGAAGTTTGCCAATGAACACCTAAATGATTCAGAGAAGGCTTGGGAGAAGGTGATGTGGTCAGATGAGACCAAAATTGAACTCTTTGGCATAAATTCGACTCTTCGTGTTTGGAGGGAGAGAAATGCTGAATGCTACAATCCCAAGAACACCATCCCCACCGTCAAACACGGAGGTGGAAACATTATGCTTTGGGGTTGTTTCTCTGCTAAGGGTACAGAACGACTTCACTGCATTGAGGGGCCAATGGACGGGGCCATGTACCGTAAGATCTTGGACGAGAACCTCCTTCCCTCAGCCAGAGCACTGAGGATGGGTCGTGGATGGGTCTTCCAGCATGACAATGACCCAAAACATACAGCCAAGGCAACAAAGGAGTGGCTCAAGAAGAAGCACACTAAGGTCATGGAGTGGCCTAGCTAGTCTCCAGACCTTAATCCTATCGAAAATTTGTGGAGGGAGCTGAAGCTTCGAGTTGCCAAGCAAAAGCCTTGAAACCTTCAGGATTTGGAGAGGATCTGTAAAGAGGAGTGGACCACAATCCCTCCTGAGATGTGTGCAAACCTGGTGACCAACTATAAGAAACGTCTGACTTCTGTGCTTGCCAGCAAGGGTTTCTCCACCAAGTACTAAGTCATGTTTTGCTTGGGGATCAAATACTTATTTCCTTCGATCAAATGCAAATGAATTTATAACTTTATATAATGTGTTTTTTCTGGACTTCTTTGTTGATATTCTGTCTCTATTTGTTAAAATAAAAGTACCATAAAAATTATAGACCGCTCATTTCTTTGTAATCGGGCAAACTAACAAAATCAGCAGGGGATCAAATAATTATTTCCCCCACTGTACATCCTACTTCCTTCATTCTCTATCACTCTCTCTTTCTCTCTCTCTCTCTCCCCCTGAATCTTAACTTCTCCCCCTCAAATGCTCAAAGAATCATGAATGGAGGACTGAACATAAAAAATTGCAATAAAAAAAAGCAATAAGCGATATCTCCTCATCTTCACCTACAACTGTTCATTTCAATACCATCCATGAGTTATTACGTCGTAAATGAGAGAGCCCAGAAGCAGGTGAAACAGGGCGACAGCGTTATTGAGGTGTCATGATGACGTGAGTGTGTGTGTGTGTGTGTGTGTGCATAAGTACGTGTGTGTGTGTGTATAAGTACGTGTGTGTGTGTGTGCATGGGCGTGTGTGTTGTGTGGTGTGTGTGTGTGTGTGTGTGTTGTGTGGTGTGGTGTGTGTATGTGCGTGTGTGTGCATAAGTACGTGCGTGGTGTATGTGTGTGTGCATGGGCGTGTGTGTTGTGTGGTGTGTTTTTTGCGCCAGTGTGCCAGTGAGTACTACTGCACGTGCCCAACCCCGGGTCGATTAGCGGCTTAGCTAGCTCACAGCGAGCGCCTCTCCATGGCTCCGCATCCCCGCCTACCGCCGGCGTAGACAACGAGCTGTCCTGTCTCCTCGGAGTGGCGCGGTGTGAACAATGATCCCACCCCCCCCGTCCCCCCGTCCCCCTCCCACCCGAAGACCCCCGATGATGGATGGACTATGGGGAACATCATTTCACCTCCCTCTCTGTCTGTTTCAGGCTAACAGCTTGAACACAGAGAGGGTATTTTTCGGGCCGCTTTTTTTTTTTTGATTGAATTGACATCTCGTTAGTAACACTTTGGCTTTAGAGGAGGTGAGTGGTGGGGGGGCGGAGGGGCGGAGGGGAAGAAAGAGAGAGGGGGGGGTAGAGAGAGGGAGGGGGGGAAAGAGAGCGAGAGCGAGAGAGAGGGTGGGGTTAGGGAGAAAGAGAGAGAGAGAGAGAGAGAGAGAGAGAGAGAGAGAGAGGGGTTATCCTCGTTGCTACAGTATCTGATTCCTTCCTTCCTTCCTTCCTTCCCTCCCTCCCTCCCTCCCTCCTTCCTTCCCTCCCTCCCTCCTTCCCTCCTTCCTTCCTTCCTTCCTTCTCTCCCACCCACCCACCTGCTCAGGGGAAACAAAGCCCTACACTCTTTTGTATGACGTTCTTGCTTCTTAGCTGTAAGCTAAGCTAAGCTACCGCTCACTTGTCATAGAAAACACATGAAATGAAAGTGATTTGACCGATCCCAGACGACAGCACAGAGACACGACCGGTAAACAAGCCCTGGATCCTTTCATACAGAGACACTTCAGGTTGTGTTAGGGATTATCCATATGTAAACAGAATCCTGTTCTAAGGGGGACTGGCCAGAGATATAAGCCGAGAGTGTGTGTGTGTGTGTGTGTGTGTGTGTGTGTGTGTGTGTGTGTGTGTCTGTAAGCTACTGGATCAAAGAGCTGCAAGTACATGATAGTATACACACACACACACACACACACACACACACACACACACACACACAGCCGCATAGGCTACACAAAACACACATAGCAGCAAATCACACACTCACAAAGGCACACACGGACACAGCCTGCGTTAGTTCATTAGGCTTTATTCATAGGGCCGTTCCTCTGATCTTCTGCCAGACCTAGTCTAACACAAACACAAAAGTGCAAACACACACACACACACACACACACACACACACAATAAGCACACAGGAGAGAAATGTCAACCAGTTCATTTGGGACCAACATATTACAGCGGTGCATTGTGGGTAACTCAGTTTACCAATGTCAGGGGATGGTAACACAGTTTACCCATTGTCAGGATACACGCACGCGCACATGCATGCACACACACACACGCACACGCACACTGTCTTGCTCCTGCGACCAAACTTAGAGCACGCACCAACTTCTAGTGCAGACAGAATGCAAAGTGACATTTTTTAATCATCTGACTCTCTCACCCCACAGGGTAAAAACACCGATTACTGTACCTCCTTTACCTTTCATGCACTGTATCACACCCCCTCCCTCTCTCTCTCTCTCTCTCTCTCTGTTACTTCCCTCCTCCCCCTCTTTCCCTTCCTCCCCTTCTCCTCCCCCCTCCTCGTCTCTCTCCCTCCTCCTGTCCCTCTTTTCTTCCCCTCCACTCTGCCTCCCTTCTTCCTCTCTCCTCCCCCTCCTCTCTCTGTCTCCCTCCTCCTGTCCCCCTCTCCTCCCCCTCCTCTCTCTGTCTGATCCCTCCTCCCCTCCCTCCCTTCTTCCCCTCCCCTCTCCTCCCCCTCCTCTCTCTGTCTGCCTCCCTCCTCCTGTCCCCCTCCTCCTCCCCCTCCTCTCTCTGTCTCTCTCCTCCTGCCCATCCCTTGTTCCCCTCCCCTCCCCCCCCCTCCTCTCTCTGTCTCTCTCCTCCTGCCCCTCCCTTGTTCCCTTCCTCTCACTGTCTGTCTCCCTCCTCTCCCCTTCCCCCTCTCTCCCCCCCCCCCCTCTCTCTCCCTCTCAGAGTTGACAGTATGATGAACAGTGTGTTCATGCACTCACAGACATCAGTCAGGTGTTATGTGTCCCAGAGGAGCAGCCAGGGGTCTATCACCCTGCACCGCTATTACAGTCAAGAGCCCTTGACACCGCTGCAAGTGAGGCACCTACTGTAAAACACATTAGGAACTCCAAATTAATTGTTCTCATAAAGATGCTGAATAGTACAGTAGTCTCGTTGGCTCGGTGGAGAGGAGGTGTGGATAGAGACGGTTGATAGAGATCGGGGGGTTTAGGCCAGAGCGGTTTAGTATTTAGTATCGGGAGAGAGGCGCCGTTGAAATTGCTGGAGGTGACGGAGCGCGAGGATGACACGTTTATTTAGAGCGGGGCGGCAAGCAGCTGCGGCGAGGTTTGGGAACGTTGTGACTTTATAGACGAACACTTATAAGAACACTTATAGAAGTGTTATTCTATTTTTTTTTTTTTGGGGAAGAAATTGTTTGAATAATTCATAAACTTTTGTAGGGTTTTATTGAAGCTATCTGCAATGTCATTTTTGGTCAAGTTGTAATGTTTGATGTAGAATTATATTATTATTACGTGACTACACTTATTTCTCACTACGTTATACGATTCACTAACTAATGTGACTTGCCTTTGAGTTTCCGAATGAAAAACCTTTGATGGATTTCAAATGAACTATTTGAGCCTCCACAAACCATGTGACACACACTAGCCAATAGAAAATAGACCCTCTTAATGGCGGTACTATACCACGCTGGTTTAGGGGAGGCGATGGTCGTGAATCTTGTGTCGTCTTAATCTCTCTTTTAGAAAGAAACGGTTGCCTTTCCTAGCACCGAGAGCTGTTTATAGGGTTGCTTTGGAGAACCCCCCCCACCCCCCCACCCTGCCCACTTTCTCTCATTGTCATTCTCATATATGCCCCTCCCTCTATCCTCCCTTACCTCTCTCTCTCCCCCTCTCTCTCTCTCACTCCCTTCCTCTCTCTACACCCACCCTCTCTCTACCCGAACATGCCATTGATCTCTCTACCTCTTTAATCTCCCGTAATTGGTATTTTAAACGGATGAATGGCAGCGTTAATTGTGGGCTGGAGTTAATTATCATTGGTTGGACAGTGACAGGCCACCAATTACATTGCTTTATCAGTGAGAGGCATGCTCTGAATATTCAAGAAACAGGCCTTGATGAGAATCGTCGTCAAACATTGTTCGCGAAACGATGTATTTTAACTATCGATATTTTCTCATATTGAATCGTTTGAGACAATTCTATTGGAAGGTATATGTTACGTCCCCACATTTGTGTGCGTGTGGTGTCGTTTTTGTCTGTTTGTTTTTCCCTCTGTCTCTCTCCCAGGTATTGGTTCATCCCCCTGTCAATCATCGTTTCATCACTCCCCTGTTGGCCTTCGACCAATGGGTTCACCTGGCGGCCTCCATCAACCAATTAGACCATTGTCCGTCTCTGTTTAAAACTCCCGCGTACTCTTCAGGAAGGGAGGGGTGTGGTAGCATCGGTTAGCGGTTTTCTCTGTCATTTGGTATCATCGTATCCTATTGTTCTTGTTAGTGTCTGTCCTACCTTTGTGTCCGTTGCCACACCTGTAGTTAGCCCCAGGGGAGGGCGAGTTAGGCAGGTAAGACGCCCATGGGCTTACACCTCCATCACGCAGGTTGGTTTTGTTATATACATTAGGTTAGTTTCCCCAGGCGGGCGCCACCTCTTGTATTTTGGGTCTAGGGTAGGCGGGCAAGACTTAGTTAGTTAGATTAGTTAGGCAGACTTTTCGTAGTTAGAACGGATAGGATTAGAATATTAGCTTTGGGGTTATTTTTGTTTTCATTTATTTGGCGCCGTCTGGCGTCCTCCCCTTAGTTCCCTCTCTGTGTCCCCCCTCCCCCCCCCCCCCCCCGTGTTGTTTGTTGTATATATTTCTAATAAATATATAATTTTTACTCAGTAGTTGTGTGTGTTGCACTACCACCGCACCAGCGGGTCTCAGCCGCATACACAGATACAGTATGTTACGTTTCTCCCCCCTTTTATATCCCTAGATATAAAAGAGATTGTAACAGTATACAATTCCCAAGATTAGGGATTCAATAAATTTGTTTTTTGCTTTATCTTGGTTCAGTAGAGGTCTGCTTTTTTGGGGGGGAAACTTGGCCTCCATAAGTCTGTGCACGGCCCTGCTCAAACCCTTAGGGTGGTTCATCCATATTCATCTGAATTCTTCTTGAGAAATTCTACACTCCTTTGCTTCCATGCACAGGTTAGTAATTAATACGGAAACAAAGACATTCACTATAGTCGGTTCTGTCACATCTGTTCCAAATGAATTCACTTCTGCTCAGAAGCCGAGGCAAGCCTTTTGTCTCTCCCACTCTCTCTCTCTCTCCCGAGGTAATGTCACAATGACTGTCACCTCTCTTCTCTCTCTCTCTCTCCACCCCCTCTCTCTCCCTCTCGTCTTCATTACTACCACGGGGGACGGGGGATGGGGGACGGGGGGACGAGGGCTGTTGGATGCTTGGGGCCTCTCAGGTGGGGGCCTCTCAAGAGGACCTCCCAGGTGGGGGAATCGAAGAAGGTAAGAGGCTAGGGCCCCATAAAAGCTGGATTAAAAAAATAAATAACCTGACGTTCTGTTGTTAAGGTGCGAATTGGAAATTCAGAGCAGTCAAGGTTTCGTCAGGGTGCAAATTTGACAGTCCCCCCCCTTGGGAGTTGTGTGTCAGTCCCGACGAACAGAGAGGGTAGGAGCTACCCTAGGCCCCACAAGTGGAGAACAAGAGGAGAGAGAGAGAGAGAGATGACAGGTGAGTGCAGGTGAATCTCACACTGACAGGAGGGCAGGTTACTCAAACCCCACAAGACACCAGAGGGGGGGGGGGGGGGGGGGGTGGGGGGGGTGAAGGTGGAGAAAGGAGAGGGAGGGGTAAGAAGGGGAGGTAGGGAGGGAGGGAGGAAAAGAGAGAACGAGGAAGGGAGATAACGGTAGGAATACTGACAGACAGGTTCCAGAGACCCTACACCACAAGAGGAGCACAGTGGAGGCACGAGGGAGGGGTAGAGGGGTGGGGGAGGGGGGGGAGGGGAGGGAGGGGTAGAGGGGTGGGGGAGGGGGGGGAGGGGAGGGGGGGAGGGGAGGGGAGGGAGGAGCAGTGACAGTCAGACAGAGCTACGTCTGGAACATCCCTTCTGACATTAACATCTGGAGCGCCCAGGCTAACTTTGCGACCGTACATCCAAACAAGCAACCCCCAAAGACTCACAAAGGGACAGAACACGACATTGAATACCATCTTTTCTTGTTATCCCCCCCCCCCCCCCCCCCCCGTATTTTACCAACCGATATCAGGCCTATGTTGTATGCTGAGATCGCTACATTGGAGAACGACATTTTCATCGTCCATCGCTCAACATAGCAGGTTTGACAGCATGATGGAGATCCACCCGTGTTTTCACCAGAGTGACTCCGGTGAACTTTACTAAAACAAATGCATATGGGAGAAATGAAACTCCTGCGAGCGAACAGTGATATCAAATCATATTAATCAAATTCAATTTTGTTTGGGGCGCGCTAGATGCTACCAATGATGAATGTAAGTGCGAAGTAATGATCGGTGCATTTAGAGAGAAAATAACTATGGCAACAACAAATTACCACGGCAACAACAACAACAACAAACAGCAAGCTCATTAGAGACGGCTGGATGCACATCTCGAATCAGCGCAATGCACCATGGGTAACAGAGATGATAAATTTGCAGCACTGGAACCAATTAATACAGAATAGACAAGAGTTCAATGAAGGAATGCAATGAAGAAGAATGAGAGATGACTGGAGGGACCGAAGAGGAATGAACAAAGAAAGAGACGGAATTAGCGAGAGAGGAAGTTTAAAAGATAACTCAGAGTCATAACAAAGTCTCCGTACGGTCGTCAGCCCTTGAGGCCATAACTGATCACCATCATACTGTACATCACCATAATTAATCGACTTCGAACGTTGAGGAGCACACAAACCCCCGAGTTGAGATATGGTATCCACGGGTACATCAGACATAATGTGACAACAGAGATAAGTCAAAAGTATGTACAAAAATAAATGAGATATTGAAAAAACTCTCTCTCTCTATACGGTACCAGTCAAAGGTTTGGACACACCTTCTCATTCAATGGTTTTTCTTTATTTTTTTTAATTATTTTCTACATTGTCGATTAATATTGAAGACATCCAAACTATGATGGAACACATATGGAATTATGTCGTAAACAAAAAAGTGTTAAACAAACCAGAATATGTTTTATATTTTAGATTCTTCAAAGGAGCCACCTTTTGCTTTGATGACAGCTTTGCACACTCTTGGCAAGGTGTGTCCAAACTTTTGACTGTATGTATGTATATGTGTGTGTGTGTGTGTGTGTGTGTGTGTATATATATATATATAGAGAGAGAGAGAGAGAGAGAGAGAGAGAGAGATTTTTTTTAAAGACAACAGTTAGTAGAGTCTGCACTAGGGGTAACATTAAGAAAACAAAGGTAGGGTATATGTTAAGGTAATGGACTATATGATACATTAGATAGCATTAGTGCTACCTCGAACCAAACAGGAACCACATTACCCGTTACAATAAGGATTTTGGAAGCGAGAAGGAATTCTACAAAGAGCTGCTGTGATGCTGTATGTGGCTGCTGTAGATGTGAACTGTGTGTGCGGGTGATCAGATCAGCTAGACGCAGGCAACGACTTTTCCCACTGAATGTGGGAAACATTAAACAGAGAGGAAAATAAAAATGTCTCGTGCTCCAAAAGGCAAGCCCTGCTGATAGAGAGCGATTCAGTGACTTTCTTTTTCTTTCTTTTTTTCTGTTGAGCAGAACCGTGACCCGAAAACCGAGGTATGAACCGAACTGTGGGCTTGGTGAACCGTGACCAACCCTTATCATGATTATTTAACACCAGGCTTGAGTGGGCACTAGATTGTCTTCTTGCTGCTGGGGGGATGGGACTAACACTTAGAAATACATGTAAAGAAATCAAGAGATGATCCAGGCCCTAGTAATGAGTCAGGGCAGGACAGAGAGACTGGATAAATATTGATCTGACACAGATCACAAAGCTGTTCATCAACCCAGATCCAGTATAATGAAGTCAGGAGGGAAAAAAAAATAATATATATATATATATATTAAAAACCTCCTATAGGAAAGAGCCCCCGCAATGAGCTGTCGGCCCTCTGCCTTTGCCTCAGCTTTTGAACATTCAGCTTTCATCTGGAAACACACACACACACACACACACGCACACAGGCATAAATGTCTGAATAACAGTATGATGCGGTTGTCACTACTGTTGGAGGTCACGAGAGAGAAGATGAAAGCGGTGGTGATGGCGTTTGAATTAAAGACAAAAGGGGTGGCGATGGCGTCTGAATTAACGATGAGGTACTTGAATGCCATAGACCTACACATTGTACCTCCCTACCATGTTTTTACGGTAGAACTCACCCTTAACCACAGATCTACACGCAGATAAGCCTTCCCCCCAATCCTCAACGAAGGAGGATAGAGAAATATCTCATTGTTAGCCGTAGTTTATAGCAATATGAGCTGTAGATGGACACCATGTTCCCTAAAACAGTATAGTATGCTTATAACACACATATTATAACACATTCATACACATGTCATATGCTATCAATAACAGCAATGTAATGTAATAATAGTAATGTTATTGCTACTTGCCGATATTCCCGCTAACACACATGCTAATTGCTCAAGCAATTCATATGAACGCTATAATGTCCTAGTCATGTTCTCTAGGCTATACAAACTATTCATGTTATCACTTTAACATTCTTATAGGCATGCTAGGCTACGTTATCACTTATAAGCTCTTCAATCAAATCTTTTCCCTAGTTCAATAGCATACACAATGGACTCCCCTGGACTGTCTCATTTTCAGATCGATAGAAACCCCAAGAAGAATGAAAGGCCTATTTCCTTCCTATACTGAGTGCTTATTTTCCACAGAGCTGTGGGGTATCTCTCTCATGTACTGTATTGAGACATTTATATTGACATTTACCATTTGGAGAGTCCAAATAAATCAATATATTAAATTATTAGGAGAGTCGAAATAAATCAATACACAGACATTAATAGGAAATCGTTGTGATCTCTTTCTGGGATAGAGTGTTGTCCTACTTGTTGTTTCAGGATAAGAGGGACAGTGGGTTAGAATATGTGTGTGTGTGTGTGTGTGGGGGGGGGGGGGGTGGGGGGGGTGGGGGGAGGGGGGGGGGGGTAGACAATGGAGGAGACGAGGGAGAGAGGAGTACACTGGGGGAGACAGAAGACAGGAGGAGATTCTCTATTCTCTCCCTCCCAGCGTCTGACCCAAACACTTAGCTTCATCTGTAAACACAAAGCTCTGGCCGACACATTCACTTAATCAATGCTCTTTTCCCAGATGGCTCAGTTTCCCAGGGTTAGCTGTACTGTCGCATGGAGGAGATGGGAGCTACAACAATACAACAGGCTAGTGCATTATCACCCGGGCTCAGACAAGCTGAAGCACGCGCTCCAGAGGGAACTGAAACAGGTCAGATATAGGGAAAAAAGTGTGTCAGGCCGTACATTGTGCCTATGGGAACTTCTACTTCTTGAGCATTATCGGCAATAGCATTCAGGCCACAGCTAGCTTGCTGTATTAGCATTCAGGCAAAGATGTTATGCTACAGTAGGTAGTTTGTGTATTAGCTTTCAGACAATGTTATGCTACAGTAGATAGTTTGTGTATTAGCTTTCAGACAATGCTATGCTACAGTAGATAGCTTTCATAACAATGTTATGCTATAGTAGATAGTCTATGTATTAGCATTCATGCTATAAGCTAACCAGAGGTAGATAGTCTATGCATTAGCTTTCAGGCTATATGCTAAGCAGAGTCAGATAGTCTGCATATTAGCATTCAGGGTGAGTGTGAGGCAGGGCCGGTGTAAGTGATTAGCAGGTACAGCTACTTCTGATGCAGGGCCAGGGCTGGGCTGTGTCGCAGCACTACGGCTAATGAAACAGAACCAGGGTGAGAGATGAGGGGAGAGCAGGCAGAGAGATGCCTTGATTAGAACACAATGATCTTGTGAGGGTAGATCACAGATCAGATCACACACTAACACGAGTTCATACACACACACACACACACACATAGTGTAATCACACACACACACACACACACTGTCACACACCTGTTTGTCTTTGTTTCATGTTATTCGTTTATTTTTGTGTTCCTCACCTTGTCTCTCGTTTCAGACACTTCACCACCTGCCCTTGTGTGTTTCCCGCCTGTGTGATTGTCTACCCCGCCCTGATTGGCTTCAACTGTTCCTCATCATCCTTCCCTGTGTATTTAGTCTGTGTGTTTCCCTGTGTCTGTACCAGTTCATCTTTGTACCTTCGTGTCATACATCCCAGCTATTTTCCTAGTGTTAAGTATTCCTGGTTTTTGATCTACGATTGGTTTTCTGACTTTGCCTTTTTGCCCACCCCTTATCGGATTATCTGCCTGCCTTTTTGAACTGCCTACCTGTGTCCCGAACTCTGCTTTGCCTACCCCCTTCCTGGATTATCTGCCTACCCATTGACTGCCTACCTGTGTACTGAATCTTTTTGAAAGTAAAGACTTTCTATTGGATTTAAGTTTTGTCTCAGAGTCGTGCATTGGAGTCCTCTGACTGTACTATGGACTCAGCCAACTCAGACTTTGTGCGCGCTGCGCTTCAAATCCAGGAGAGACAGATTCCTCGCCACCTCAATCTGCCTGGGGGTGAGTGGGCTCTCAGAGCGACACAAGGGCTTCCAGGCTTCCATCGGCGGCCAGGTTTTCAGGTTTGCTTCAATCGGCTGACCAGATCCAGCAGCTGATGGCATGCCTCAAGACTCTCATCACTTCTCCTCCTGTCCTGGCGCCAGTTCCAACCCGTGATCCAGCTTCTGTCTCTGCTCCTGTTCCTGCTCCAGCTCCTGCTTCCATGCTCACACCGCCAGCACCGGCTCCTCATCTCTCCAGACCCGAGCGGTTTTCCAGGGACTCCAGTAACTGTCTGGCATTCCTGGTTCAGTGTGGGCTGCATTTCGAGCTACAGGCGTCTTCATTCCAGACGTGCCAAGGTGGCCTACGTCATCACCCACCTTACCGGCAGAGCCGAAGCCTGGGCTACGGCTGAGTGGGCCAGGAATTCTCCAGTCTGTAGTCCATGCAGTTGGGAAGAGCCAGGCTCACTCCCAAGGAGCGTCAGCGCCATATACAGGAGGGCAGATGCATCTACTGTGCTCAGCTGGGCCATTTCACCTTTGTGTGTTTGTGTGACCGAGCAGCTCGACCAGGAGTTGGAGACGTGTCCACGTTGCCACATCTCCCAGAACCCAGCCACCTGGAGGAAGTACCTCATCTGGGTTGAGTACGCCCACAACACCCTACAGGGTTCTGGCTTCTGGTCTCTATCTTCGAGTGTACCTATGGTTAAAAGCTGCCGCTGTTCCCGGATCTGGAGACGGAGGTCAGCGTCCCCCTCTGCTCAGACACTCGTTCGGCGGTGTCGCCGCACCCAGAGCCGGACCCGGCAGGTGCTCCTCAGGAGCTCGGCCCGGTACAAAAGGACGGCAGACCACCGGCGAACCCCCGCTCCCATTTACCCACTTAGTACTACAGTCTTTACACACACCCTCCTTCTCTAAGGAAAATTATAAATTCTATGATTGAAGGTAAGATCAACACATCTCAGGGGAAGTCCAACAAGCATCCACCTTTTCAAACTTGCCCATCAACCACCAGGAAAAACACCTTTCATGGTGTCATTTGTTTTTCCTCTTCCATCTTTCTCACTCACTCCCTCTCTCTTTCCCTCATCTATCTCACTTACTCTATTCCTCATCATTCTCTTGATCTCTCTCTCTCTCTCTCTTTCCTCCCCTCCCTTCCTCTCCAGGGGTCTTTGGTTCACACGGTAACCAGCTTGTTTACGTGGGGATGTTTCAAGGTCTCCGTGATTAAAACGGCACCAAACGACTCCTGACACCCTATTACCCAGCATGCCCCAGGTGAGGCGGGATTGTACATATTGATTTCACGCCTCATTACACTTCCTGTCTAACGATGTCATTGTTCTTCCTGGTTCTACAGGCTTCCGGATTGTTTTCCCGAAATGACCAGGTATAATTCTGGGAGGGGGCGGCGGACACATAACGAATGAACACATTAATACTAGCCAGAGATGTAATAAAGTATGAATAGGAAACTTCTACTTCTCGGCCTAGTTTGGGGAACGTAAACATATTCCGTGATGAGGACGGGTGGCGCATAAGGATCAATAAACCAGTGTGGAAATTGAAGGTTATATGCACCATTTTTAATGTAAAATCACAGTATAAGGATTACCACGATATCACAGTATGGCCAATTACCTTTGTGAATTCATGAAGTAAATAGTCTTCAAAACACTTGCTAGATGAGACTCAAACTATGGCAAACTAGTAGCTTGCTGGCTGCATACTAAGACTTAATTGAGGCTCTTAGTAAAGAGAATACCCCTTGCGCTCATTAATAAAAAGAACGTCCAAGTGTTTAGATTGAAGCGAGGCCAGACTGTTTGGCATAAAGATGTTAGTGGAGGAATTGGATAAAGCACATACAAATCTGGGACCAGGCAATTCCTTTCTCTCTCTCTCTTTGATGTTGATGGCGGCGGGGGGTGGGGGGGGGGGCAGGTTGATGTTGACGAAAAGGAACATATACAGATATGCGAGTGTCGGCATCAGCATCGAAGACCACCAGAGCATTTTTGACCCCCCCAGCCAGCCAGGGAGCTCCCTTTCTGGGGTGAGACAGTTGAACATCACCCCTTTTCACCACTCACATCCAGGGGTGGAATTGTAAAAGGAACACCTGGGGTTTTGCCAGAGTTACCAGACCAGAATGAAAATAATTGCAGCTTTTTTTCTGACTGAATGCTCAATGATGTTCCATCGGTTCGTTACCTGTGCCATTCCTGCGCTTGGCTCCGGTTGAGGACCTCCAGCATAACAGGGCCAGCGCCAAGATTGCTTTTCCATTCAATAGAGCTTTTCAAACACACTAAACCTCTCATGGTTGAATTCTACCCCTGTACACACCCAGACATGCCACTTAATAACCACTCATCAGGGGAGGCTGGTGGATGCATGGAATGGAATCACGTGTTTGACGCCATCCCTCATTCCGTTCCATGCATTACAATGAGCCCGTCCTCCGATTTCTACCTCCGCCAGCCTCCACCGCCACTCATCCTATACCTAGAGCGACACACACATTCATCATGGACACGCTTAGAGATGCAACATTGTCATTTAGCTTTCGCCTTTTTCTCCTGCAAGACAAAACAAGCCCCTGAGTATCTAGCATTGACAACTCGTTTGACGGTGTATAACCCACTAGAAAACCATGACAAATGGCTTGTACATCACTGACAAAACATTCAGCATACATTCGGTATATCCGGCAAAACCCGTTTTAGGGGGAGACATTAACTGAAATGGCAAGTGGCATTTAGAAACAAACCGGCTACATTATAACACAACAAGGTTTATGTCTTTCCAAGAGTGGAGTCTTTGACAGTCAATCTATGTGGAGAGGGTATTGCTCTTCAGCAAATGACTTTAGAGGGTAGACAATCCCCTGTAATACAGCACAGCTAGAGTGAGTTTACATTAGGGCACTGCCGTAAAACAGAGGGCTGGGGGGTAATCAGATATGCAGAGTAGAAGGGTTTGTGTGTGTGTGTGTGTGTGTGTGTGTGTGTGTGTGTGCGTGTGCGCTTTTGCGTGATATGTATGCTGCCGCAGTGTTTGTGTGTGTTTGTAAACAAGCTGGTTACTGTGTGAACCAAAGACCCTGGAGAGGGAGGGAGGGAGGCAGGGAAAGAAAGAGAGAGGGAGAGGGAGAGGGAGAGAGGGAGAGAGGGAGAGAGAGAGGGAGAGAGAGGGATCAAGAGAATGATGAGGGATAGAGTAAGCAAGATAGATGAGGGAGAGAGAGAGGGAGTGAGTGAGAAAGAGGGAAGGGGAAAAAGGAATGAGACAATGAAAGGTGTTTTTCCTGGTGGTTGATGGGCAAGTTTGAAAAGATGGATGCTTGTTTGGACTTCCTCTGCAGTGTGTAAAGAGACCTACCTGTGAGAGGGACTGGGATGTGTTGATATCACCTACAAACATAGAATTTAGCATTTTCCTTAGAGAAGGAGGGTGTGTCTGTGTCTGTGGTGTATGTCTGTTTGTGTGCTTTTGTATGATATGTATGCTGGCGCAGTGTGTGTGTGTGTGTGTGTGTGTGTGTGTGTGTGTGTGTGTGTGTGTGTGTACCATATTGTTGAAGGCTATTTCGTCTTCCCCCTGCTGGGTATGTTTACTGGCAGGGCTCAGAGATTTCCCCAAAATAACAGACGGCAATGTCCAGGATAATGGAGACACACGCACACACACACACGCGCACACGCACCAGCACACACACACACATACACATACACACACACACAGAGACACACACGGGTATTCGTGACTCTGGAAGATGTAGGCTTCCAAGCTGAGTAATTTGCACAGGGTGTGGATGTTGAAAGACAGAGAACACAAAGGTTCCGGACACTGGCTTTCAAAACATAAATGTTTTATGAAACAAAAGCCTGTTCAAACCTCATTCACTTTTACAATAGCACTAGCGTGTGCTTAGGCTTGCCTGGAGGGCCAGATTGGCAGGGTTTGCACTTGTGGGACCATCCTATTGGTTCCATTGTGGCAGGCAAACTCAATCAAGCACATATAAGCATTTGAAATGACTTTAAATACTTGAATATTTGAAATGGGGTCTGGAGGGTGTCAATTGAGGGTTAACTGCCACGACAGCGAAAAAAAAGTTGACTTCTATCATCACACACTGTCAGACAGCAGGTTGAGAGACCGCTCTCCGTGTTTGATGGTTGTGACGAGGGGAGACGTTTTAATTTCTCCCCCTTCAGCTCCTGACCCTGAGACAGAATTAATGTATACAGGCTGCAAATCAGACCTGTCAAAACCGTGGCATCACACAGCCAGGATATCGATAGAGAGGGAGAGGGAGAGGAGGGAGAGAGAGGGGGGAGAGAATGAGAGATAGAGGAAGAGGGAGGGGGGGGGGGGTTATGATCCATCAAAACCCGCCTCTCCAATCTCCTCCATACACTGTGCCTCACTTAAAACAGGCTCATTGGTATTTCAGATGGCGGAACTGAGAATACCCGTAGTCAATGCCAAACGGTAAGGTCTGAGTTAGAAAAAGTACATTAAAATTTTTGGAGCGTTTCCTAAAGGGCACTGAACTGCTTACAGAGCTCTAGAGAGGAAAACAAGCCAATGGTCTTCAGAACAGAACAGATGAGATTTTACATAATGTGAGATGCACATACACAGTGCCTTTGGAAGGTTTTCAGACCCCTTCACTTTTTCCACATTTTGTTGTGTTATAGACTCAATTTAAAATGGATTCCTATGCAAATCAGAGGCCCTATAAAAACAAAGATATTAATTCCAAAATGACATGAACTATTATCCTTGCATTAAGATGGACTCAATTCAACTTATTGAGTGCTTTGTTGATGACATTTTTGCATTTTAGCAAATGTTAAGAGTGTCATAGCAAAGGGTCTGAATACTTACGTACATGAGGTATTTCTGTATTTCAATTTGAATAAATTTACTGAAATGTGTTTTCGCTTTGTCATTCTGGGGTATTGTGTGTGGATTGATGGCAAATTCTTTTAATTTAATCCATTTTAAATTGAGTCTAGAACACAACAACATGTGGAAAAAGTGAAGGGGTCTGAATACTTTCCGAAGGCACTGTATATTCCATGGTCATGAACCCTCTCCACAGGTGTCCCCATATGGTATGTTACATAGTCACTGGCTCACAGGGCCATGAATAAATCACTATGGAGGCAGAAGAACATGAATATTCACACTGTACAGAGCACAGACACTGAACATCATTCACACACACACGCACACACACACACACACACACACACACACACACAGGCATAGGGCTTTTTATGAGATAACATCAGTGTGGTAAACAATGTACAGCTCTTATAGAATGTGTGCATGGTGTGTGTGTGTGTGTGTGTGTGTGTGTGTGTGTGTGTGAATAAAGTACAACTCTATACCATGTCCACACGAGCGTGAGACTGCCACAGTGTGTGCGTGCTTAGAGGTGATCACCACGATGACTAAAATATAATCCCAGAAATAGATCATATCGGAATCAATATGAATGTTGATGCCAGGGACATACAGTACATGGAACGGGGCAGAATCCATAATCATGCATTCATGCCAATGCCAGATTTGTGGCCAAAAATCTGACTATTTCTAGATTCTTAGGAGCGCAGTTGGGGTCTAAATGCACAGTACTGTATTGTACTGTCTCAAGTGGATTTTAAAGTCACACTCATTGGGTTATTAAATGAAGTATATCATTATAAAATTAGATATCAAACAAGAGTTTTTTGACAGGAATAATGAGTTGTTACGTAGCAAAGCAAACCACAATTTGTGAGTTACATAGACTTTGATTGATAGTGTTTAATGCATCATTTTTCTCCATCGTAATTCATTTATTTCTACTGCACCATGTGTTATTTTGACCCTGATCAAAAGGTGATTATCGAAGACAATTATAGAGTACAATGAGCGAAAATAAGTCACGTGACCACTTAATCCTTCCCAGTAATTAATACATTGCCGTCAGCTTCCCGAACGACTTAACGCCTGATAGCCAAACTCATTTGTCAGAAGCACTATTAGTTTATAGCCTTGAAGAAACCGGGCGAGATTAGTGATGTGTCGCTCTTGACGGCATATTCCGGAGAAAAATAAAAGACTTATTTGAAATTCTACAAGGCTTGAAAAAAACTTGAGACTTTGAGTACTGGCATCCCGCCTCAGAACAGAATGAGATTTAGATTGATGATTGTTTCTGTGTCAGTACAGCCTGAACCAAATGATCCCGGCGGTTCTATTCTACGGTGTGAGGTGAAATACAATACAAAAAAAAAATCATCCCTACAAAGCACAATTGTAACCCCGGGTAGTAAATAAGAATAGCAGAAACTTCTTCAAAGACGTGGAGGAAAAAAAAAAGATACAAAAAGTACACGAAGATCGATGTGAAAGAACAATGCATTCAAAAACAGGTATTGCAGTATGACCGAACCGGCATCTTTAGATTGCCTTGTGCCTTGCGTAATCACCTGCCTGCTGGCCCTCTGTGGCTCAGTTGGTAGAGCATGGTCGCTAACCACGCTTCGGTTGTGGGTTTGATTCCTGCTGGGACCATATATACTGAAATGTACACGTTCACTGCAATGTAAGTCGCTTTGGATAAAAGCGTCAGCTAAATGGCATATATTACACCTGCCTGTATAACCATATGCGTGAACCAGAACATTGGCAACGCATACTATTGTGTATAGGTACACAAATGAAGTAAGAAAGCAGTCTGTGTGGGTGTGTGTGTGTGTGAGTGTGAGTGTGCGTGTGTGTCTTGTACATTGTGTATGTTCTACATGAAAGGAGATGAGGATGTTTAGCATTCCAGTCTGTATAATGACATGACAGCCACGACTCTGTAATTGGCTGTCTGACCTTCGGAACACACAGCTGGAACGACCAGTTGTCAGGAGAGGATACGGTGACTGAGGGGAGAGTCACAGTGTAGTGCACTGACGGATACATTGATATGAAAACACATTAGCCTCCTGGGTGTACAACAATGACAGATTCATTTACCTGTCATAAGCACACACACAACCTGTCATCATCACCTCTCTCGCTGTAATTACTCCTCCGCACAACACACACACACACACACGTATACACATACACACACACACACACACAGATGCAAGCACACATGCAAGAACACACACCCACAGACACACAAACAAACACGCATGCGCACATGCAAAAACACACATACACAGACACAAAAATGTGCACATGCAAGCACACACACTCGCACACACATACATTTAACTGTCATAAACACACACACAACCTGTCATCATCGTCATCACCACCTAAATCACCTCTTTCACTGTAATTGCTCCACTCCACAATACACACGCACCAACAGAAACACACATGCACACACACACATACACCCCTGCTGGAATGGTCATCTTGGCGATAAGCGTGTGTGTGCTTAGCATGTTGGATAGCCGCAGAGGGAGAACGCCTGCTGGGTTTCTAAAGCAACATCACTAAAGATCACGAACGGGGAGATTACAAACTAGGAATAAGGGGGGTGGGGGGGTATTGGGGGTGTGTATGTCTGTGTGGATCAGGGTGTGTGTGATGTGCGTCTGGAATATGCCTTTGATCTCAACCTCTTACATGTATTGATCTCCTCTTCCTCTCAAACACACACACACACACACCCGCACGCACACACACACACACACACACACACTCTCTCTATCTAATCCATCTCTGGCCATATGGGACGCATAGCAAGCACATCAGAGCTAGGCCAGAGAGATCCATGTAGGAGATGTACTGATAAGACAAGCAAGCAGAAATCCTAACACAACCCAGCAAACAGCCAAGAAATCACAGAGACATACAGTGCCTTCAGAAAGTATTCAGGCCCCCCGTCACTTTTTCCTACATTTTGTTGGGTTATAGACTCAATTTAAAATGGATTAAATTAAAAAAGAATGAATACACAATACCCCAGAATGACAAAGCGAAAACATGTTTTTGGAAATGTCAGTAAATGTATTCAAATTGAAATACAGAAATATCTCATGTACATAAGTAGGCAGACCCTTTGCTATGACACTCTTAAAATTAGCTTATTATATTAATAGCTTTGTTTTTATAGGGTCTCTGGTTTGCAAAGGAATTAATTACACACTGTGTAGATAAGGATGTTACAACCAACTCAGTAAATTTCATAATTTTCTCTTGATCCTGACAAACTCCCCAGTCCCTGCCAGTGACAAACATACCCATAACTTGATGTAGCTACCACTGTTATTCACACGGGAACTGTGTTGCATGTGCTGGATTTGCACCAAACGTAATGCTTTGTAGTAAAACCAAATAAACACATTTCCACATTATTTGAGTACGTCGGTACCGATCCTGTTTGACATTGATGCTTCGCTTCCAATGGGAAAATGAATCATTTACTGAATAAAGACTAGTAGTCCCTTTTCAAATACGAAGAAAACGTACGGAATGGCGCTTGTCCTTCAGCACAGTAAAGGTAAACTGAGTACTCAGGAGAACACAAAAGACTTCAGAAAGCAAAAAGCTGAAGCACGATGACTAATTGAAGATGCTAGCATGAGATATAAAGAGATGAAACAACGTTCTCTCACAAAGGGACGGTCCAAGGCGAACAAAACAGCGCCCTTTTCTTTCTTTTAATCGATGTGAACTTGAGGTATTTTCAAAAGGAAATGGTTACCGCAAAGGCCTTTCTAACCTAGAGGCAACTACTTTGGGAATTCATTGTATTGTGAGGGAAATTAACACAGAGTGAGATATAGGCTACTCACTATAACACTCACTCACTCACTCGTACACACACACACAGACACACACACAGACACACACACACTTCTATTTCCCAGGCCATTGATTTTGAGCGTGACTCTGCTCTGCCAGCCTCCCACTCAGACATGTACTGTACAGTCATATTAATCAAAAGCACTGGAAAGTCTCTCTCTCTTTCTCTTTCTCTCTCTCCTTCCCTCCCTCTCTCTCTCTCCCTCTCCCTTTCTCTCTCTCTCTCCTTCCCTCCCTCTCTCTCTCTCTTCCAGTCTCTGTTCCAGTCTCTCTCTCTGTCTCTTTCGCCCTCATTTATTTTCTCTGTAGATATGGACAGTGCTGTATCAAGCTGTCTCAATGACAGAGCATTCTGATATCAACTGATGAACGATCCACACAACTGGGATAATACTGTACACACACACACACACACACACACGTCCCTAAGCAGTACCTTTGAATGCTCCTTGCTGAGTAATTGCGGTACTTTTTAATGTCTTATTCAATGATGTCTACTTGGCTTCAGCTCTCGGCTCATAATCTGCATAATGTCCATCCATTAGGCTCCCGATTCCCTTGGCATACATTAGTTCTTAACACTGAAAAAACACTCAATTGCCTGCATTTTATAATGGAACGGTAATATTCCATCTCAATTCGTGCATGATGTTCTTCAGGAAATGACTAGTGGTGAGGAATAAAACAGGATGAAAAAACTTTCAGCTCAAGTGTTTTTGTTTCAAATCAAAAGAGGAAAGAATCAGGTCAGGTCATTCTACACAGCCTAAATATATTGTGAACCTTTGTGATACTTAATCATCAACACTGACCTGTCACGACACTGTGTCCTGAGATATCGACAATAACACACACACACACACACACACACACACACACAGGATAAGGGGGGCAGGTACAGAAGGAGGCCAAATAGATTGTGTTGAAAATGTGTGTTGCCGTGATTGTGTGGAAATTGCGTGGTAAAATAGCTGGAATTATATGATATATAAATCTCACAAACGTTAATCTGTAAACTAATCATATTTTCACTGTCTTACTGCCCTATCTGGCGAGTCATCTGTCATTGCCTACAGTAACTGTGGGTATTTTTACCATTATGTTTCTCCCTTTTCCAGCGGATCATGTCTCATCATAATTGGCTACAAATGAATCCCTGTCATATAGGTGCATTACAGCAGCTCACATCACAAACAACAACAACAAAATAAAGTGACAATAGAATAATACAATAAAAAATAAAATAGACATGTGAAACATTATATACAGGAAGAACAGTCCAGTATGATTTAACATCCCCCAGCCTGACTCTGATCACCCCGATGGAGCCAGCCGGAGGAGGAGTTATACAGTCTTATTGCTGTAACGTCTCGCTCTGCTCCTTAGTTTATGTTTGTCTTTGTTTCATGTTCTTCATTTATTGTTTCCTGTTTATTTTTGTGCTCTTCACCTTGTCTCTCGTTTCAGACACTTCACCACCTGCCCTTGTGTGTTTCACACCTGTGTGAGTGTCTACCCCGCCCTGGTTGGCTTCAACTGTTCCTCATCATCCTTCCCTGTGTATTTAGTCTGTGTGTTCCCCTGCCTCTGTGCCAGTTTGTCTTTGTACCTTTGTGTCATACATCCCAGCATTTCCTAGTGATAAGTATTCCTGGTTTTTGTGTGTTTCTGTTTTGCAGTCCTACCCCTTTTCGGATTATCTGCCTGCCTTTTTGAACTGCCTATATGTGTACCAAACCCTGCTTTGCCTACCCCCTTCCTGGATTATCTGCCTACCCATTGACTGCCTACCTGTGTACCGAACCTTTTTGAAAGTAAAGACTTTCTTGAAAGTAAAGGCAGGCAGAAATCATTGCTGTAAAGTTCGTAATTATCATTGCTGTAAAATTTGGGGATGGCGAGCTCAACTCGGCATCGACAACTTATTCAGCTGCAGGGTTAAAAGAAGGAAAAAAACACCCACTCACTCGAAATAGCCTACTTTTTAGATAATTCCCACACTAGGAACAACATTAGAAACAACATGTGTGGTTTATGTATTGAAAGGTCCGTGTGGGTTCTATTATGTTGTTAAAACCAAGAGGGAATTCAAAGTGAGGATCACAGAACATAAAAACAATATCAGAAATCGTGATCAGTCCCCATCATGTTCTTATTTTGTTATTTTTGTATTATTATTGACATGTAATGCTATGAATTATGCTCTATTTACATATATGTTACTTTATTGTGAAACACTTGTGTTGGATGTGTATGTGATGTCATATACACATATGGAAGACTAAAATACAAACAAAGAAAAACTCAACAGAAACAATGTTTTTTCTCCATTGTAAAATGGTACATTAAAGATCAGTACAGTATCAAATGCTTTGGCATGGGGGCACCAAATTCAGTACCCCCCTAAGCTCACTGGAGTGTCTTTGGGTCTCAGAAATTGCTTATCTCACTGGAATCAGTCATCTATAACCATTCAGAGCATTCACCCAAGCTTTGGGGAATCAATAAAAACACATCCCCTGATAAGTGTTCACATTATTTTCAAACAATACCACCCACAATACTAAAATGAATATAGGATTGTACAGAGTACAAATGTTCCTCAGATTTCAAATTCCCCCAGGCTGTCTGTTAGATGTGTGTGGTACAGTAGTGGGCATCCAAGTCCTTTCAGTGAGCATTCAGCTCTGTTCACCTAAAAGAAACATTCATTCAGCTCCTTGTTAAAATCAGTCCATTTAGCGTAATTTTGACTTCTAATTGGTCCTTGGGCACATGTGTCGTTTAAATGTGTTCAGCGGAGTCCAATAACCTTCTTCTTAATGTGAAAATAACCTAATAATAATCCTCCAATTTTTTTTTTTTAATAATAATAATTTTCAATCCAAAACATAAAAAAACAAAAACGGCCTTACAGATTTGCAACTCGATTTCCAACATTCAAAGATCTGACTCATTCGCGAATACCCCATCACTTGGGCCGTGTCGGGAATACCCCCCTCCCGGGTCGATGGTTACTGGCTGGTGAGTTTTATGAATGAACCCGTAATCCCCCATTCTTTGAGCCCACCCTCAACATGTTCATCCCCCTCATCCACGATAGTAAAAAAAAAAGTTGGATAATAATAATTTGTATGTTTCTCTTTTTTGATAAAGTGGTGTGCTGGGTATACGATCTGATCTGAGGTCATAGACATGAGTTCATTCACTCTATTTTTTTTTTAGACCTCTCATTGCATTTGAATTTCAATAGGCCTGCCTAACCACCATCTTAATGGCTTCATATGACCAGGATAAAAAAAACACTCAGTGCAAAGATGCAACCCAACACAAGCCTCCATGTCTATTTGTATTACTTTTGCAGTACATTTCTCATACCAAAGAAATCTGGAGTTATGGTGTTGATGTAGTGTTTTTCACTTCCAATTCCACTCAGAAAAATTTATTAATTTATGGTTAATAATGTTTTAGGCTGCGCATCTTAATTGGAAAGGCCTGTGCGAAAAGTCTACATTTAGTGGTGATAGTTGTTTATTTCACCTTTATTTAAGCAGACGCTGGCGGCAAAAAACTGGAATGAGTGATAGTCAGGCTTCAGGCTAACCAGTGTGATTAGCAGAGTGCAGGTTGCTATTTGTAGTGGACATATTAAGTGAGTGAGCTTAGATAGAGAGACTTGTAAATAAATTGGCAGCCTACCTACAACATCTCCCCAATTCCTTGACTTTGCCTAAATAATGGATCGATGCCCATGCAAAACATTCTGTATTGTTCTGTAATGGGCTATAATGTACCTAAGTTAATCAAATCTGTGTCTGGGATGAAAAGCCAGAATCAAATGTTTGTTCCTTATTCTAGCCATAACGATCAAATGTGTTGCCAGAAACAATGTTGGAACAGTTCCAGATCAAGTCAAATAAAAGTGTGTTATTACAGTAGGGAAATTGATGTCTATTTCACAAATCATGCTTCTGCCCTTGATAACACATGTATTGAAGCTCTTATGAGAATTGAATTGTACAATAATAATAATAATAATAATAAGTGTACATTGCAAAACTAATCCAATCTTGGCATCTTCCCCAGACAAATGATAGCCCAGACAGACAAAACAGAATGAGCACAAATCACGATAAGACAGAATATTACAGGACAAACAAGCTGCCAAAATAGGAAATAAAATGTCTTCTATGTTTTATCCCAGGCTGCCGATATAGCAACTGAATCTTCACATTTGAATGTCAAGTTTGTGGGATACAAACTCGATCATTGTATTAGTTCTAGAAAACCGGCCCAGGTGCGACTTACTGGCACCATCTAGCAACTGAGTTAAGTTTTAGCTTTGCCTCAGTGTGCGGAGGCATGAATATAGCATGCATGATTGCTGCATCGTCACACGTAATATATTTGGCTCCCATCTGTAAGAGCAAATGACAAATGTTTGGGAAGGGCTCACACACACACATCCACACAGGCCTACCTGCTCTTTGACGGAGGCCAGGATGGCAGAGGTGGTCTCCGTCTCTGATCCATCTCCGTTCGATGCAGGCATCATGGGGGGCAGCATAGCCCCTTTTTCCTGCTCCGCGGGCTGGTCAGGCACTGGCATGGCTCCTGTAGACACACACACACACACACACACACACACACACACACGATTAGCAACAAAATCACAGAAAAAATGTCATATTTTCAATGGCAGGTGTTGACAGGAGGGGACAAATTGGGAGCGACGACCACATGTGCTGTTTTGACGGAAGGCCCGCAGAGGCCAACGACATCAGGAGAGAGAGGAGAGTGTGTACAGTACTGTAGTTAGACAACAGCTTCAGCCAGAGCTTCTGCACTGGGGCTTAGCCACAACCATTTCCAATTTCCTACTGATGCTGGGCGCTTCCACAGCGTTATTCTGGCTCACTTCTCCTCTCTCACACATCAGAGCGTTTTCTAGCTTATGTAAGCTGCGGCGAGAGCAGCCTTTCCTGAGGGAGAGAGGAGAAATCGCTGTTGCTAATTCCAGAGTTCTTAGAGTACTTAAGGCCAATCTGCAGTGTAGAACGGCACTAGCACACTCTGGAGGTGAAAGTGTACACAGACATCTGTAAAGGTACGTGCGTGCGTGCGTGCGTGCGTGCGTGCGTGCGTGCGTGCGTGCGTGCGTGCGTGCGTGCGTGCGTGCCATGCAAAGAAGATGTGCAGTAGTATGAGTCTCTAAATGCAAGGTTGGTTTGGCATTTCATCCAGGGCTATGGCATTTCATCCATTTCATCCAGGGCTGTCATGTACAATCGGAAGACACAGAGAGAGAGACACACAACACTCTGTATCCAATTAGCAACAGAAGAACACACACACAGACACACACACACACACACACACAAACCATCCTGGCTTGTCTCTGTCCGTGTTGATGTGTCAGTGCACAAACAGGGGTCCCTGGTAGGCTCGTTAAAATGTGACGCAACACTTCACGCCTCATCGCCGCGAGGTAATTAACGAGCAGGAAAGACAACGCAGACACAATGGCTGGTCCTCTCACTCGCATGTATCGTTTCGCACTCTAATCAGAAACGTATTAAATTCTCATGATTTGATTCTTGATTGAACAAGGTAAATAAGTGAAAAAATGACAGACAGTATTGAGGAGGTTGAGACTAGAAACCCTCAGGGGCTTATGAATGGGGCCTCATCCTTAAATGTCCAGTATGTCGATTTGAAATGACAATGATTTCTTTAAAATAGTGCTAAATGGCCATGATAAATCAGTAGCGGAACAAGAAATGAGATCGCGTGGTAAAGAACGCACAGTGAGTGTTGTAGAGAGTGGTTTTTTTGGTCCAAATGAAGCGCTTTCTAACCTCATGTGATTACCTCTGGAGAATGAAGAAGAAAGAAACCTTGGGGGTCAGGCACTGATATCACAAGCTGGAAGGTAATTGTAGCTAATTCTGTTTGAACTGTATCAGTGGGGTGCTGCTGTCAAAACACCAGGCCCAATACTAAACTCCTTTTAGTGAATGGATTGGAACAGCAGGCTCCCGTGATGTCTACTTCCTGGTATCTGTTATGACATCATCACTGTCTCAACCTTATTTTATCTTATTCTAGTCTAGGCCAAGGCTAAAAGACAGAGAGAGGGAGGGAGAAAGAGAGAGAGAGAGAGAGAGAGAGAGAGAGAGAGAGAGAGAGAGAGATCAATACATGGGTTCCTAAGCTTGTAGTGAATGACTTTATAATGAACTATAGATGGGGGAGTTGTCATTTACTATCAATGGAACTGCAATCATTCAACTATAGTATCAAGGCTTCAGCTTGCTGCACTATTGAAGTCATTTCCAAGGCAAAGTTGTTTCGTTTTCTGTCATGTACAATATGTTAGCAAATAAGCGTAAAATATCCACTTATCCACACACATCCAATTTAAGAAAAGCTTAATATTGAACAGCAAAACACCACCACACATGCTCCCCCCCCTCCTCCCCCCCTCCTCCCCCAACCTCACTCACAGACACACACAACATGGCTGATCTGAGCTGAAGGGTGAATGAAGGCTGAGTTGATGCCTCCTAATCACCACAGACAGATACAAAAGTTAACAGGGTTGATGTATCTTTATCAGCACTGACAACTGATCTGAGGTCAGGGAAGATGGTCTTTTATAAACAGTAATAAAGGACCGGTTTCCCGGACACCGATTAAATGTATAGTTTACCCGAATTATAAAATCACATATTTGGTTCCTTACACTGAAAGGAGTCTATGTATATGGACATATTTCTATTCAACATTTTGTTCTGTTTGTTCTGGGTATGTCAATGCCTGAATCATCTTAAAGTCATTGAACTCATGTCATTGAGTCTTTGGGATGATTCGGACATGACAAACATGCTGATTCAGGATACATTAACTTCCATTTCCTTTTGGTCCAAAATGCTATCAGTTAGCACTTAGTTTCCATTATAAAACAAAAGGGCAATATGACAATCGCTTTCTGTTCCACCAAAAACAATCTAGAGGCAAAAGACTACACAGTATTTGTGAAAAACCCATCCGTCTGATGACCTCCCCCACGAGGAAGGTCCGACGGACAGTTAAGTGCATTGAATGCATGAAAAAGCGCTATTACATCCATTGCTGTTAGCTATGTCATCAACACAATACTATAGCCAGAGCGAGACAGCCTGGGGGCCTAGAGTTAGTCAGTCAGACAGGGTGGTGTGAGTAAATAAAAGATGCTAGGCAGATCGTGTGCAGATGGTTATTTCCAATCCGTCTGATAGCACTGCACTGTGTCTGGCATCTAGAATGGTCCTGGGTGGGGATGAGTCATCATCGGTCTCTGGCTTCTCTTACGGCAAACAAAAGACAAAGAACATATTAAAAACCTACTGTTTTCTGTTGTTGGCTCAGAGACACATACACATGAATGAGACAGCCCACGGCATGGCAAGCTAGCTAGCTAGCCCTCTCAACCCGGCCGAGTCCTCTCAACCCAGAAACAACCCCTCTCATCCACCCAATGACCTAACTACCCCCCTCTCACTCACCCAATTCCCTAACTACTCCACTTACTCACCCCACCAGCTACCTAACTAACCCTACTCACCCACCATCCCATACCTGGGGTGCAAACATTCATATTCAAATGTTTCTTGAGGTACTTTGGTTTGTTTTGAAAGTGCCTTGAGCTCACCAAGCAGCCCTTGGGACCACAGGCTGGTGCTGTGTACAGACAATGAGGGAGATAGCCTATAAGCTGTAGAGATAAAGCTAACATTGACATTGTCCTCAAACGTACAGTAACAAAACTTTCACAAGGAACTTTGTCGCGGCCACTGCTAAGCTTCTATTAAACAGACATTTTTTTCCCCTCAGGGGCTATAATGTAACAGGAACCACGGCTTAGGGGGCTTTTGTGCCTGTGGGGACACATTTAATTGCTGCGCCTTTTTGGCAGATTTGACTTGTGTGCTGTTTCCTCTATGGCTGGGGAGGAAGGTAGGTCTGACATTTCATTTCTAGGGAAGAGATAAGACATGAAAAGCCCCAACAAAGCCTTCCTGTCTTGACAGACAGCCAGTGAGTAAAAACGAGAGAGAGAGAGAGAGAGAGAGAGAGAGAGGGAGAGAGTGAAAGAGAAAAACCAACGTTTTAGAAAATTACCCAGGAGAACTGAGGGGTAAACAAATGAAAGAGCCTCTATCAGAGAACAGCTCCCTCACTTCCGAGTTAAAAGTTCCACCTCAGTAATCTCATTCTTCAGAAGTTATCTTTGTAGAGAGAGCAAACAAAACAACTGCGCAGGAAACTGTTTAAGTCACAACCGAAAGATAAAGAGATGTCTTCCTTCAGACTCGCTAAACAAGTATCATCCTAACTCAGGGGTGCACACATCTCACCGTGTGGTGGTGTGGTCCTTCACAGATACGTGAGATGTGTGCTTTTATTGGATGAATACGCTTCTTTATTGTTAAAACTGAGGAGTTTCAGCACCGGCTTTGTAACATTCTGAAAATGGCGGATTTTCGATCACAGCCATCGAGACTGATTGAGGGAAGCCTTTGTCAACTTTGAGTCGTGAGCGACTGAGTGCCTGGTCAAGCTTTTTGCATCACCGTCATTAAAAGAAAAGAAAGGACATCAGGAGTCAAGCTCTCAAGGACTCTGGGGTTGTGCAGTTGTGCTACAGCAGTTCCATCTAATTGAGCTACTGTACCGACTCAAGTGGTTTAAGCTCTCTCTACTCCACGTATGGAAGGTTTACCACTGACAGCTCTGCGTTTTAAACCATGGAAAGCTCAGAGCTGTAGCTGTGCAGTATTTATCCATCCATCCATCTAGCGAGCTCTATTATTTTGTCCATCTCCACTAAATTTTGCATCAGAAGAGTGCAGCTAGTAGCGGTGGACGGTAGTGTTCCAAGTTTATGTCTTTGAGGTAGTTTATGTGAGATGTTGACGGGGTTTATTGCCTCTTTCACTGTCTATCCATATGGCCGTGTCTGCTGTTTCAGACGCCTGAGGAGCCAGGTATCAGAAGTAGTCTCGGTCTCTGAGGAGGTTTGGTTTGAGATGTTGACAGCATTTTGTTTTGTGTCTCATATCTCCTCCATTCCAAGTGTTGAGCTAGCCTGTCAGTTGAGGCAATACTGAGGGTGGTTTGATCTTTGGCCGGTGCTGCCATCTCACACTCAAGGACGGTCTTGCGGACAGGTAAGACATATTATCATGTACAAAAGTGATTGCAAACGGAAAGCTTGGAGAAAAAAAAAGGATCTGCCCAAGATTTACAGCATACCAACCTCATCTGTGAAACATGGTGGAGGGGTTGCTATGGTTTGGGCATGTATAGCTGCCACAACAACTTGGTAACTTGTCTTAATTGACAATGTTACTGCTGACAGCAGCAGCAGAATGTATTATGAAGTGTACAGAAACATCTTGTCTGCTTGAGTACAAGCAAATACCTCCAAATTCCTTGGATGGCGCTTCATTATACAGTAAGACAATGACCCCTAACATACTGCCATAGCAAGTTTTTCAGGGCCAAAAAGTTCTTGACTGGCCAAAACTTCAGGTTTAAATCCAATTGAACATGCATTTCATTTCCTGATGATAAGATTTTAGGCAAAAATACCTCAAAACAAACAACAACTGAAGATGGCTGCAGTACAGGCCTGGCAGAGCATCACCAGAGAAGACACCCAGTGTCTGGTGGGGTCAATGAGTCGCAGACTTCAGGCAGTTATTACATGCAAAGGATTGTAGACCAAATACTAAACATGAGTACTTTATTTGGACATTATATGATTTTTTTCCAATACTTTTGGAGAGGGAAGGATGTTAAACAAAATGTTGTACTTTCTAAATGGTGAACCCAATATGAAAAAAAACAACACTGAATTAAAGCTGAGAATCTCTACTTCAACCCCATAGTAATTGTTTGATTTAAAATCCAAACTGAGTATAGAGCCAAAAGAAGACAAAATGCTTCCTCTTTCCAATACTTATGGAGGGCACTGTATATGGTGATACTCTACAGATATTTATTGAAAAAAATACACTGTGTTTTGTGTACCACCTGGGTCGTCTGTACTGTGCGTATACAATACATTACTGATATAACTCAGTGAACAAACAACAACAAAACACACACACACAACCTCTCTTTACTTACAGTCAAAGATTTCGGGGGTTGAAAGACACAGAGGCATGTTGCTTTGTGATCCATGCACCGCCTCTAACCTCCAATACCTACCTACCTGCTCCCCACTTACACACACACACACACACACACACACACACACACACACACACACACACACACACACACACACACACACACACACACACACACACACACACACACACACACACACACACACACACACACACACACACACACACACACACACACTTCCTTAGGTGCAGTGATGCGTCTCTCTCCCTCAGCTAACCCCCTGACCCCTCAGCTGTCAAACTCCATGCTTTGTTGACTCTGCTACATCATCCTCTCCTCTCTGTGGTCTCAGAAGGGCGGAGGCGATCCCTCATTCACTTCTCTTTCACCTCCCTATGCCGAGTTGTCGTCCTCCTCTCTCCTCCGTGACAGGGAAACAGAAAGAAAAGCCCCTCCTCTCTCTGTCCTTCTACTCTCTCCCCTTCTTTATCTGTCGCTCTCTCTCGCTCACACACAAACACACACCATCTTCTGGATTTCTACTCTCCTTTCCTTCCACTTCATCCCTCTGTTTTCTCTCCGATATTTTTTCCCTCTATTTCTCCCTCCTTTCCCATTGAGAGATTCCTCCCTCGTTCTCTCTCAGCCCGACAGAGCCAAATGGCTAAAACTCCTCTGGGATTCTCTCCATCACTGCTGCTGATTGGTCGGCCATTAGCCAATTTCTCATGGGGGAAGAGCTCCAAAACACTCTAATTGGACGGTTTAAATTGAAATTTAATCTCAAGCCATATGATTGCAATGTCACTGGTCTGACTTAGTGCATCCAAAGTATAGGCACAGGCTATTTAGGACCATCAATAAAGGCCAAGAAAACAAACAAATGCTTGCAACACCACTTTATTCAGAGGCCAAAAGATAAGACACAAAATAACACTAAGTGACATTCCATCATCCTCATCGGCAAAGAATGAGCACTTCACCTGGAATTTGCCTTCATTTTCTGAAAATCTTTGAATCAAAATGGAACCGACCCTGAACCAGGTGTGGTGTGAGTGAGTGCCCACTACCATTGACGGTCTCTGGTGAGGTGTGTGTGTGCGTGTGTGTGCGTGTGTGCGCATGCGTGCGCGCGCGTGCATGTTTGAGTAAGTGGGTGAGTGGGTTTCTGCACAAAACAATCAAAAGCATGCACCTCTTCTCTCTGCACTGAACAGCATTGCTGAAATATTTAAGGGCAGACATGCTTTTAAAATGCGCTCCAGGTTTACAAAGCAGCGCAGGAACTATTTGAAAGAGAGGCCTTGGGAAAGAGGATTTCTGAGGGTGGAAGTGTGAAGTTGACTTTGCATTTGTCTAAGATAAGCTGACTGTTTCCAACTCCCATTGTGTGTGCAAAGACAAAGTCAATAAATTGTCTGTGTGTGTGTGTGTGTGTGTGTATGTAGAGGGGAGTAGCTTTTAAATGATCTTTAAGAGTACAGTACTGTAGATTTCTGTTCATTTCTACAGTATGCGATTTGCCATCCTTGGACAGCTGTACAGATTGAATGTTTCCTCTTCAGAATCATGGTCTACACAAACTGTTGTCTAAAATAGTTCAAGGTGACCATCACAGACTGCCCCCTCTCTTACTCCCTTCCCCTCTCTCTTGCTCTCTATTTGTCTCTCCCAGACACTCTTCCTCCCCATATCTTTCTTTCTCTCTCTTTCACACACACACACACACACGCTCAATATTGCATATAAAACCCAATCAATGTCCATCCTTTGTCCATAGTAATGAGAACAAAAAACTGGAACTCACTGAATGAGTGTTCATCTGTGGCCTCCCTACCCTGACTACAGTTAGAACCACTTACCTCTTCAATGCTCTGGCTTACTATGGATCTTAGTCTTACTATGGGGACAGAAAGCACCATTCAGTGAGTATTTTGGTATGATTCTACATTCCACACACACACAGAAACTTTTGAGGTGAAAAAGGAAAGGAAAGTAACCTTGGAGGTAGAAGCAAGCCCACACACACACACACATCACACTATACTACACTACATTATCCTCTGAAGTGTTTGTGGGCGGTTTGCATCCCGGTCCCGGCAAAGGAATCTCAACACAGCCATTTAAAACATGTCTCTGTCTCTCTCAGTTAACTCAAACTCTTAACATCTGACACTTATGAACTTGGGGCTTTTTTTTGTTGTTGCAGGAAAGCTATTTTTTTAAGCAGGCAAGAGTATACACACGATAGAACCTCCTAGAAAGGGACACAATTGTTACTTTAACTGTCCAGGTTATCAAAACGACAACAAAAGGTTGTTATTATTTTCAAATGAAAAGGTGGAGACTTTCTAAGAAATCAATTAAGCTTGAAAAAGCTATTGTCAGCGAAGACTCCGTCGTGACTGGTGAGAGTATTCTATTCTGCCTTTGTACGCATCATCGGTCAACAGATGGTGTATTGAGAGGCTTAGATCAGAGGCAATCAGTGGGTATTTAATTTGAATCAAACTCGCAGAGACTCGCCTAAAGGTAAAGCTCTGTTGTCTTTCTCTTTCACACAGATCATTTGGCCTGTGAGAGACTGTTAACAATATCACATTTCAAAGACAAATGTTTATGAAATGATAGAGCGAGCCATGGGTATTCATAAAAAGTCAACTCTTCTTTACTGATTATGCAAGCCGTCGTTCAAAGAATTCAATTTTCGGATTGGAGCGATGCTCTCGCGTGTACATATATACACACACACACACATACACGTACACACACACACACGCGTACACAGGCAGGCAGGCACGCACACACACACACACACACACTGTGTATTGGCTTTGTGTGTTTGTCCATTGGGTTTCAGAGCAGCCCGTATCCTTTAAGACTGTGAAATTGTGCATTATTAATTGTCTCAGGCAATTCTGCTCCTTTAAATTGTTTATTTTTGACAAGCCTGTGCTCCTGAAGATGATTGAAACATCTTATGTATTTCAGTGTAATTAGGAGGTGTGAGTGTTTGTGTGTGTGCGTGTGTGCGTGCGTGCGTTTGTTTGTCATAGAAGCTTGTGAGTGTAATACAAAAGCTGAAAAAACAAGCATGCCTCAGCATCAGGCTAATAGCACAATAATGTCATCAAAATTAGATAAAGCTGAATGAAAAAAGAATCATTGTAATTTTCCAGGGCCAATTTCGAAAACCAATCAGTCTGCCATCGAGCTTCTGAGGAGTGTTTTTGCTTTTCAAAATGGTGCTCAAAAAATCCCACACATGATTGATGGGTCCAATTTACTCCCCCGTAATGTCTAATATTAAACTCTGAATAATGCATATAATTCAGTTAGCAGCGATATACACACAGACATTCAGGAGGGGAAGCAAAACACACGTGCACGTGCACACGCACACGAACAAACAAGCATGCATGTATGCAAGTGCAGGAACAGCAACACACACACACGCACGCACGCACGCACACACACACACACACACACACACACACACACACACACACACACTGTGCGACTGGCAGTAGAATTCCCCACACAACCAAACACCCACTGCTACACCTTCACTATCTTCTAAAGCACAAACAGCACACAGTTGTGATAAAATGGAGAGAGAGAGAGAGAGAGAGAGAGAGAAGAGTAGGTATAGCTTATTACACAAGGCCATAAAGATGAAATATTCAACTCTTGTAAGCTTCAGAAGACTTTCTTTCACCTTCAGGCAAACGAAACCTACACCCACACCTACAGAAGAAACACCACTCAACTGATATGAGAGGGTTGGTGTTGGAAAATGTAATATGGCTTATTCATATCTTGAATTTATTAGGCAAAATTCAAAAATAACAATAATAATTCACTTGTAGAACAGGTATCTTAAGGGGACAGTGCCATAGAAGTACCTGAATGTAAAGCCTTTTCAATGGATGAATGATCTGGCTAATTGTCTGTATAATGTATAATGTCTGTAAAAGTGTCTGTAAAAAAACATGCTTTTTAAGATTTCACATTTACTTTCCATTCTTAACACACACACGCACACACGCACACACACACACACACACCCTAGCAGGCAGCCTGGGAGAACAGAGATGGTTGACCTACATTGAGTGTTGGGTTTGAAGACATGCAGGGGGAATCTGCATACAGAGTCAGATATTTATAACAGCTCGTGGAGTTACAGTGAGGAGAGAGAGAGAGAAAGAGAGAGAGAGAGAGAGACACCGAGACCGAGACCAAGACCGAGACCTGCCTCCAGTGTAACTATCTCTCGAGACACAGAGTAATCCGATGTAAGACTGGCGATTACTCTGTAATGGTAGCTCTTTCCGAAATACTCCCTATATACGTATGAAACTCTCAAACTACTGTACCAACACGGACACAGTAGACACTGGTACATCCAACCTCAAGTTCTTGGGCCTATCCACAAACAACACACTAGCCCCTTGTTAAGATGGCTAAATGTCTCTTCTCTGTACTACTTTGTTAAGATGGCTAAACGTCCCTTCTCTCTAGACCCTTGTTAAGATGGCTAAACGTCTCTTCTCTCTCCACCCTTGTTAAGATGGCTAAACTTCCCTTCTCTCTAGCCCCTTGTTAAGATGGCTAAACGTCCCTTCTCTCTCCACCCTTGTTAAGATGGCTAAACGTCCCTTCTCTCTAGACCCTTGTTAAGATGGCTAAACGTCCCTTCTCTCTCCACCCTTGTTAAGATGGCTAAACTTCCCTTCTCTCTAGACCCTTGTTAAGATGGCTAAACGTCCCTTCTCTCTCCACCCTTGTTAAGATGGCTAAACGTCTCTTCTCTCTAGACCCTTGTTAAGATGGCTAAACGTCCCTTCTCTCTCCACCCTTGTTAAGATGGCTAAACGTCTCTTCTCTCTAGACCCTTGTTAAGATGGCTAAACGTCCCTTCTCTCTAGACCCTTAAGATGGCTAAACGTCTCTTCTCTCTCGACCCTTAAGATGGCTAAACGTCTCTTCTCTCTCGACCCTTAAGATGGCTAAACGTCTCTTCTCTCTCGACCCTTAAGATGGCTAAACGTCTCTTCTCTCTCCACCCTTGTTAAGATGGCTAAACGTCTCTTCTCTCTCGACCCTTAAGATGGCTAAACGTCTCTTCTCTCTCGACCCTTGTTAAGATGGCTAAACGATGCACAGCCATATCTCTGGTCTAAGCAGACATGGACTGTATACACGGCTTTTACTGGTAGTTGAACATCAGAGAAAGTATCGGTAATGATCTTGTATGATGAAATCACCTGCATGCTTAATGAAAGAGCTCTGGAAAAAGAGTTTGTGTGTGCACGTGTGTGTGTGTGTATGTGTGTGTGTGTGTGTGTGTGTTCATACATGTGAGTGCGTGTGTCTGTGCTATCAAAACTGACCCACACCTCTAAAACACACACATCTCTCCCAATTTTTGACTAAAAACAACAACAATACTGACAGAAATAATACCCTTTAATTTCACATGTCAAGTCATGGGTCGCAATGTCAGGAGATGTCAGTTGGTTTGTAAGCATAGCCATCTTGACGAGAGGATTAATAGACACGTCATTAACATGCCTGGAATTAGGCTGTCATTTGAAAAAAACACTGTCTCAAATAAATGAACGCTCCTTAAAATACGCTGTCATTTCGGAAAAAAACAAAACAACATGTCACCGACAAATTATCCTAGCTGTCACACACAGGAGATAGAGTACGGTAGCTGTACTCTGACTAACTCTTGTTGTTCAATTTTCATCTCGCACCTTTCAACCATCATTCACACCTGTCAGAACAATGTGCAGCTCTTATGGCATGATAATCTGCCTATGGCAGATGTGTTTCCGACAGTTTTATAAATTTCCCTCAGCCGTCTGGCGCTCAAGACTTTGTTTGATCCCTTCTAACCCAAAGTGAGCGACCTGAGGTAACCCCGTGTCTCAAATCTTGTTACACATAAACCTTGAGACCAGACCCAGGTGGAAAGAGTTTTTTGACATTCAAATACTTTTCAGCATTTGATTGAGCCTGCCAGAAGTTTCCAGATGGGCGGGCTTTGCATTTTTTCAGGGGGGGGGGTATCCCCTTGGTTCCATTCTGCTAGGCAAACTCAATCATGCCCGGCAAAGCATTTGAAATGATTTCCAAATACTATTTGTGAAGCCGGGTCTGCTTGAGGCCTGTAGGTAGTGATCGGACTAAAAAAGAAGAATTCAACTTTTGAGTGGGTCGAAAATAGCCACCTACTGTACACAGACATCAAATATTATAAGACATCATAAAAGTAACCTGGTGTCAATTGAAGCGTTGCTCCCGTCTTTCCTGGTCATGGCAAATACACACGCGCCAGGGATCATGAGTGTTCTGTAGCAGTGTTTTGTAGCAGAGGTGGTTGGCAGTTGGAGGTCTGAGAGTTGAAGATTTGTCTTAGCACCCACAAATTAGCCTAGCCTTTTGGTCAATGGATAAGGGTTAGGGTCTTGAAAAACACTGACAAGCAGGTTCAATCCACAATATTTTTTTTTTTAAAAAGACACGAATGGAATGTACTGTATACTGTATGGCTAGTTTCCCTGAACACAGAATAAACCTCACTTCTAGACAAAAAAAGGCAATTTTCAATGGAGACACTCCATCAAAAGTGCTATTTAGCAGTCCATGACATCGTTTGATCTGTGTCTGGGAAACCACCCCATAGAGTTTAAGAGGGGGCGCAAATAAACCAGACTCGTTCCAAGGCTGTTTGGGATGTGTGCAAAAAAAATATGCTCAGCCTCACTTGGCTGGGCCTCACTTGAATGAGAGATTTGAATAGAGGATTTTCTTTTGGGGTGCAGCAGTGTGACGGAGTGTGTTGGATTCCCTTTGTTCTAGCAGACGGACGACCAGCCCGTTGAGTGTATTGTATTCCACCTTCTCTCTCCCATCAATAGCTCCAAAATGTGACTACAGCCACCGCAATACCGTCGTTTTTATCTGTCGGACTATAGCAGTGAAAAGCGAAAAATTCTGTTGACTGGTTTTTGTGTCCCTGATTCTCCACTTTCTCTCCTGATGTGTGGACTTCTAGCACTTCTCCGCATGGACTTAAAAGGTTATGGATTGGTGTTGGGAGGCCAAGCTTAGGAGGGTGGAGAATTGGGACACCAGGCATCTCACGCTCACACAACTCCAAACACATTGGAAGCAGTGAGGGAGCTGGCCATGGTGCTGAATCTCTCTCTCTCATGAATCTACTGTTGTGCAACTACTCCTTGGTCACACTGACACAGGTATACATCTACTCAGGGTAAGTGTAAACTGTAGAATACCACTACCCCTTGAATTGATACAACTTGGTAGGTAGCACTTAGCCCGCTAAGCTAAAGCCTAGGCATGAGCTAGAGGAGCGAAACGCAAAAGCGTTCAGTCTCAGGCACGCGAACGTGCTTCCGAAACCACTCACCCACCCTGGGTGGTGGATGCCAGTCTAACCCTCTGGAATCCAACCGGGGGTGTCTTGTGTGTCTGCGCGACACCTCCTTAGCCCGCTAAGCTAAAGCCTAGGCGTGAGTTTTAGGGCGTGAGTGAAACGTAACGTGTTTTTTTTTCCGAACTCGGACAAGGCGACGCTCGACAGGATGGGGCGAGGCTCTGAACCACCTTATGCCGCGGACGGACGGTCCTGGACGGACCCGCGTGTTTGTTTTGCGCATCTCGTTTCGTCCGCCCGCCCGTCTGCGACCGGAAGGTGCGAGACTGTTCGCCGCGCCACCGTCATCACCGGGCGCCAGACCGTGTCTGCTTGATAATCATAGATATGCCTGCGCAGACAACCGGCTGACAGCGGTTTTGACAGGCGGTCAGGGAGCATGACAAAATTCAAGTAAGCGAGGCGGTTATGACGAGTTAGGAGGAGAAGAGCCAATATCTACCGTTAAACACGCTTGTCTTGTTGATGGCTAAGTCATGCGTTTAGAAGGGGGGGAGAGTGTGAGAGGGAGACGTGAGGGTGTGGGCGGGTGTGTGTGTGTGACAGGAAATAGGGTGTAGAAAGAGAGAGAGAGAGAGAGAGAGAG
>NC_139655.1:34078273-34185773 GCF_951799395.1 Argentina silus | reverse complement strand
CCTCTTTCCTCAGAGGACTGATCAATCTCTTTCTCTCTCTCGTTCTGTTCTCTGTCTCTCTCTCTCTGTCTCTCTCCCTCTCCCTCTGCTAGTGCTGTGGAGAAATGGGGCCTCAGTGAGAGCAGTTAACCTCCTGCCCTCCACCAGTGTGTGGGTGTGTGTGTGTAAGCGTATGTATGTGTGTGTGAGAGAGAGGGGGGGGTGGGGTGGGGGTGGGGGTGGGTGTGAGAAAGGGACAGAGGGAATAAGTGAGACATCTCGTTATCCTCCAGCAGACGAGGTCAGCGTGTGGATTGATCCACCGGACACTGCTGAGGGAGAACAGCTGACGATAATGAGAGTTGCTTTTCTACATACCAACAAGACAAGAGGGATCCTCTCACCTCTGCTTATTAAGGTTTATTCGGGAGTAATATTGCCTTGGAGCAGGGCATATGCTTGTTGGAAATCTACCACCTCTGGCCAGTGCTGGGAAATTCAGTTTGAAGTTCCAAACAAAAACACCCTTCCCGAATAGTAATACAACTTGTGTTTCTGCGTGTGTGCACAGATTCGAAGAGGCACAACTTGTGTTTCTGTGTGCGCACAGATTCGAAGAGGCACAACTTGTGTTTCTGCGTGTGTGCACAGATTCGAAGAGGCAGCCACCAGAGACAGAAAGGTGAAAATCAGTGAGTCCACTCCCCTAGAACACCCCTGGCAACCACGTGTTTGTACGCAAACCGACTGTCAGGTAGGACACTCCATTTTAGCGAGCGCTTTTTCCAAAACCCAAACAATGTTCGTAAAATGAAATAGTATTCTTTCAAGGGGATCTCATTCCCTGATCGCTCCCGATTAAACATAGTCATTACAACCGTTAGAAAGCTTTTAGAAAGCTTAATGTTTCCATACTCGATCATTAAAATGAGAAATAGCTAATAGTCATCTCTGCCCTGCCCGGTTCAATACAGAAATCCTGACTCCCTTCCCTTCGCAGAGCATTGATTGGGCGCTGTGTGTTTGCGTGCCCAGTCCCATCGACCCCTTGAAATAAGAGGGTGAGAATGAGAAAGCTGGAATAATTTCACACCCTCTGGTTTGTGGGAGAGATCCAAACTGCTGATCAAAATTGCTTTTCGCCCATTCGGTTGCGATGCAACACTACAGTGCAGACGCGCACACACACACACACACACACACATACATACATACATACATACATACATAAGCGTGAACAAACACACACATAAGCGTGAACAAACACACACACACACTTGCAACCACCAACAAACACACACACACACACACACACACACACACACTTGCAACCACCTTGCGAAGGAGACACAGCAAAATATCAAACCTATCATTGAACAACCAACCCTACAGCACCAACCCGGCAACAACTGACATACCATCCAACACAGTCAGTAAACAGCCGTTTGAGTCACGTTAGGGGTCAGGCAGCACTGGACATTCCCTTCCAGTGTTTCACGGCATTACCAAACATTAGCATTTTCAACATTCCGTTGAATTCGCCGACATTAGGAATGGGGCAAAACCAAAACGCTAATAGCCCTCCTCCAACCCCCAACCTTACAGTACTTCCTCGCAAAGCATTCTTCCTTTTGTATCTCCCTGCCCGTGGCCAACGCCTGATAGGTGAATACACGAATGTAACAAAAACGTGGAATGGCGAACCTATCCTTGAAGTGACCAGGCTGACTAGAGTACAGTACACCAACCCTATGGGTACCTACAGAGTATCCTAACCACTTAGAACCACTTATAAATCATGGAATACTCAACGTGCGGTCTCAGTGCGGAATGCGGTCACTCCCACAAACCTCATACCTCTTGCTGTCCCATAATACGTCCCCAAAGAGGACCATCCTATCATGGCTACTATGTCTGTCCCACGGAATGTTGCTTGGAATGTGAACGTTCGTCCTTCCTAATTCGAATTCTACGGTCATCATCATCACAGCAACATCCCCCATCCCACCCCCCCCTCCTCCTCCTCCTCCTCCCCCCCTGCTGTCATAGCAACCACAGCACCCAGGCTAATGGTTGCCATGGTTTCTGCATGATGGACCTGATTGGTGCCCCTGGGCCCTTGCTGGTAACCCACTGACCCCACGGTTCGTAACCAGTGTGCGTGTCGGAGCACATGACTGTGTGTGTGTGTGTGTGTGTGTGTGTGTGTTTTAATGTGTGTGTGTGTGCCCTAGCTCGGTATCACTACCACGCCCCCCCACCACCACCTCCCACTGAGTTAGCCCATAAAAGGCCTCCTCTGCTGGACTTGAGGCTCGGGGCAAGGGGCCTCCTCTGGAGAAGGCTGGTATGGAGCTCCCTCATCTCTCTGGCCTCCTGCTGTGTTACTGAGTGTACAGTAAAGGAGGAAGGATAACTACTGCCTGAATAAGCACCACTTTCTTACTGCATTTCACTGTGCAGTACTGTCGGCTGAAGACAGCCATGGCGTGTGTGTGTGTGCGTGTGTCGTATACTTGTGTGTGTGTGTTGTCTACTAGTGTGTGTGTGTGCGTGTCGTATACTCGTGTGTTGTCTACTAGTGTGTGTGTGTGTGTGTGTGTGTGCATGTGTTGTATACTACTGTGTGTGTGTGAGTGTGTTTGCGTGTGTCGTATACTCGTGTGTGTGTGTGTGCGTGGCGTATACTAACATGCGCTCCTGCCATCGCCGTGCTTTCCCTCAAACACGCGCCTCCGTTTCCATAGTGTCCCCTCCCTCCCTCCCTCCCACTGTTCTCTCCTTCGTCGACAGACACAGCAATCGCGCCCCTCGCCACACAATGAAAAGAACCCAAAGACTTCTAACCGCTACAAAGCGCAGCGCCACCAATGCTCTCCTCGTACCATCTGATATATGATGTAATGGGCTGAAAGTCACTGCGGGAAGGAAACAGGCTCACTCATCAGTCATCACCATCATCATCATCCTCGTCATCGTCATGGTATTCAGGCTAACGAGCTAGCGGGATAGCGCGCTAAGGGCACCTGGTGATCAAAGCCGACACTCTCCGCTCTCCTGTAGGTGTTGATGGAACACGCTGCCAATCATCCCCGCTGACGTCATTTGTCTCGAGCGAGCTGGATGATACGCCGCGCTAGACTGTGAACTGTTTTATAGTTGTTATAAAAACACTCCCCAAATACTCCCCTTTTTCTCCTCTATTCGTCATTTCAATGGGGCCCGAAAGCTTCCCGTCGGAATGTAGTTTGTCAAACTCGCGTTTGGTTCAAGTCGAAAATCCCCGTTTCATTTCTCCCGTAGAGAATGTTTCCGATAGCTTTGTTTAACATCTAGGGCTTAGAGTTTGTTGCACAACTTGTTTTTCTGATTTCTTTTTGCAAGCTGGTTCTGGTCTAGCAACTAGAGAGGAAGCACCTAATGACCTTAAACTACGACTAAGATAGGACTAAGATACCCCAAACCGCTACCCCAAATGATCCTGAAATAAGCTGCTGCGATCCCCAATGAATACTTCCAAACTACCCTGTAACATCTATACAGTTTAGCTTGAGCAGTTTAGACCTTGAGCAGAATATGAGATACCTAAAGTCAATTCAGTCAACGCAATTCAGATAGGCTGCATGACACCTGTTGTGTGTTTATATCCTTATTCCTTACACAAAAGAACCGAATGATATTATGGAGTTGGATGCAGTCCATCTCTGTCAGTAACTAATTGACACTCGGATCACACAGCTTGACGGTGATCCAGAGAGAAAGAGCCACACGTTGGGACACGTCAATTTGTCTCTATTTCTGTGTGTGTGTGTGTGTGTGTCTGGCTCTGTACAGTGCAAGTCTGTGTAAAATGTGGGCGAGACTCTGGAGCGTTATAATCAATTGTATCTCTCCCTGTATTAGAGTGTTTCTCGACTCATCTCCCTGCGGCCTACACAGTATAGCGTCGTGTGCGTGCGCATTACTGGTCTCGGTATTAAAAATATGTCTGTTCTCATCCCACTCTCTGGCCTACAGAATTCAATACAGCCAGAGATGTAGGGGTTATAAGAGCCCTGGAGACCCAGCATATTCCAGGACTAATTGGCCATAACATGGGAGAGGAGTAGGCTGCAGAGTCGAGGTTTGCAATACAGCCTATAGGCCACTTTTGACCTGTTTCACCATCCAATACAGTTCTCCCCCGAACCTGAATACGTAGTGCTTAATACTGACTGTACTTCATACTGCATTTCATAACGGGTGTGTCGAGTATTTGGGAGAAAATGTGACTTGGTACGGCTATCGTCCCGACTTGTAGAGCAATGTGGGGCGCACCCTTAGTTCATGGTGGAGAGGACAAGTGTTGTTTGATTTAATGGTTGACCCAGCGATACGACGTTGCGACTAAATAGCGCGGTGGTTAAAGTCCGAGATAGTTAGCGTAAAGCGAGATAGTTAGCGTAAAGCGAGACGATTCGCTCAGCGGCACTTACTGTCTCTCGACTATCTCGTTGCTTGTGCGATGACGTCAATCGCTAGCGAGTGAAACGTCTTGCTTGGGTGAATCTGGAAAAAAAAAAAATCTCTAAAGTCATCCAACTTCCCCGTGGTAATGTCATATCTCTGAGTATACTTTTAAGATTCGCTGTGCATAAAATGCAGTTTGACCCCTGTCTGGGGGAGGGGGGGTCCCACAATGTACTGTATTCCTCACAGAAGCAATGATAACTGCATTAAGGCTATGATAACTGCATCAAGGCTATTACGGCTATTCATGCTGAAGCTTAGGGAGTTCAGTACTTCAAGTCTCACTGTATGATGCTAACTTAGCTTATCAGCTACATGTACACCGGATACTGAGGTGTGGCCTTAGACTAAACTGCATCTCCAACAATACTGTCATTTCTGATTGTGTTCCTGTGTCAAAAAGCCCTGGCGAGTGGACAGTTCAAGGCTGAAGTTCTGCTCCGTTGGTACCAGTGGATTGCCCTACTCCTTTGTGTCCTTGTAGCACATACAGTACTAGTGAGAGGGCTTGCTCATATGAAGGATGTGATGTGAGTACTGTGTATTATTCATCTGTTTGCGATATATAATTTACAAGCCCACAAACAAACCCACAGAATACATATCGCGAAAGATAGAAGGCTATAGTTTGACAGAATTCAGAGCGAGTCCTCATCGTCAGATGCAATACCAACCCCCTGAAGATGTTTCTGTCCTACATACCAAGGGAGGCTGGTGGTGGCAGAAATCGGAAGACAGGCTCCTTCGTAAGGCATGAAATGGAATGAGGAATGGTATCAAACGCACGTGTTTGCCATTCCTCATTCCATCTGAGGCATTACAATGAGCCCGTCCTTTGATTTCTACCTCCCACAGTCTCCCCTGCTACATATGGTAAAGACAACAACAAAAAAATGTTTCAGCATGCGTAATGAGTCTCTATGGAGATATGGTCGATTTGCTCTAATGCTCCGACACATAGCTTTATAGTGGTAACGAGGTTTATCGTTGACAGGTGCAGACATGACAAACAGATTTAATGCGTGAAGAAATGGAGGCTGCTTTCGCTAACCCACTCTCTTTTCTAGTTCTCTTCTCAATCTCTCTCCCTCCCTTCTCTCCCCTCGATTTTCGTATCGACTTTTTCTCTCATTCTCTCTCTCTCCCCCCCCCTTTCTTCTCTCTCCCCGCCCCCCCCCCCCCCCCCCCCCCCCCCACACACACTTTCTTCTCTCTCTCGAAGTAAAAGCGATGACTGGGCCTGACCAGTAGTGTGTTCTCATGACCTCAATCTTCCAGGGAGAAAGTAGAGGAGAGGAGATGAGAGGAGTCATTCATTTCACCAAATCTATCAAGTCCTGTTGATTGACAGGTGAAAACCGCAGCCAGCCAACAAGGGGTGATAAGGGCGTCTCTGTTGTTGATACCCTGCCTGGTGATGAGGGGAGTGACACCTGATGACATTTACACCACTTGAATGGGTATCAGAGGTAAATGCTTTTAAGATGCTAACTCGTCTTTGAGAAAGGCAAAGGGGTGTTCTTAAAAGGTCGTGTTAACTGATGTGCTGTCTCTCTGAGGAGAGACGTTATCTTTAGACCCGTGCACACAAGTTGATAAGAAATACGAAAATGATGAACACGCACACACGCGTGCGCGCGCACACACACACACACACACACACACACACACAGAAACAGGAATCTTCCCGCAGGTGCGTATTCAGAGCCTCCCACATCATTTCCCACTTGACCAGTCAAAGAGATAATACCACGGTACAGCATCTGCCCCCCCACACACACTAGACCCAACAGAACAGCAAACACACCTCCTGAAGAGATGTCATTACCTTTACGTCCGTCAAAGGGACAATTTTCCACCGAGAAGGTGGGGATCTCGATGCAACTTAGACTAGCGCTTAAACACGCAGGCTGTTCTGTGGCACCAATCTACTCAGTACAGGGAGGTATGTTTTATTCTCTCTGCTTGTGTGTGTGTGTGTAGATACAGCATTGTGTTTTTCGAGGCCAACCCTTCACAATGAATCAATGTCAGATGTGAAGACACACCATCCAGTACAAGCCCCTGGATGATAAAACAATGAAAACATAAAATGCAATGCCAGAGAAATCAACAAGGGTATACATACAGATAACCCTACAGAGGTGTGTCCAATATGATAGAACTGCTATTTGCCACACACACACACACATAAAACAATACAAACCCCAACCACCCACTCACCCACCCAAACACACACAGACACATGCACACAGACACACACTCTCTCACTCACACACACGGGCTAACATGCACATACACACACAGACACATGCACACAGACACACACTCTCTCTCACACACACATGCACACAGACACACACTCTCTCTCACACACACACACTCACACACACACACACAAGCACAAGGTGGGTATCTCTGGGATGGATTACTCATGCCTACAGGGATATCACGGTGATCGGCACTCTCCAGGCATGGTTTCTCTTTGATGCTCAATTAGCCTTGGGAGACCCTGGCTAGCAGAACCAATTATTCATCTAGCGTGGCGGGGGAGCGCGACAGGCAAGCGACACCGCATCACGGCGGCGGTGGCGCCAGTGACCGGAGACATATCACCATCACACTCTCACTATCACCGGTCCCGCTCTGTCAGTATGCTAATGTCCTCCATTTGGTTAAAAAAAAAAAAATAATGCACCATTTGAATAACTGATGGTAATTACAGTGCAGTTACATTTAAATCATGTTGTGATTTCTCCTCTCCTCTCTCTCTCGCCCCCCCCTTTCTCTCTCTCTATGACTTTCCCTCTAGACTTCTCCCTCTTTCTTTCACAATTCAACTCAATTCAATCAGATTTATTGGCATGACAGGACATTATATTTCGTTGCCAGAGCAACCATATCGGAAGTTAATAAAGCTGTGATGACAGAAAAAATCTCTCTCTCTCTCTGCTTTTCTTACCCTCCGCCTCTCTCGCTCTCTGTCTGTCTGTCTCTCGTTCCCTCTCTCTCTCTCCCCCCCGTCTCCCCCCTCCCCCTCTATTTTTCCTCTCCCTTTCTCCCTTCCTCCACACAGAGAAATGGGACGGGGTGGACATGGACTACGATTGTGGGAGAGGGAGGGAGGGAGGGAGAGAGAGAGAGGGACAGGGATGACAGAAAAAGCGAGAGAGACAGGGAGGAGAGAGAGAGAGAGGGGGGGGGGAGGGAGTGATAACAGAGGGAGCCCCATCTGCAGAGCGGCTCATTAGGACAGCGAGAGGCGAACAGCAACAGATTCTCCTCCGGAAACACACTGACGGCTGGCTGGCTGGCTGCATCCCAACACTGCTCAACAACAGTCTCTCTCTCTCTCTCCCTCTCTCTCTCTCTCTCCCTCCCTCTCTCTCTTCCTCTTCCTCGGGGGCCTCTCCAAGGCTCTGTCTCATTAGTCCAAAAAAAAAAAAAACACCATCCTTTCCTTTTTCGTCTCGTGTCCTTGACTCGTTTCCTCCACGGTTCCTTTAGAGGGATCATGGTATAGGGGTAGTACGGTGGAATCCTAGACGAGATAATGCGGGAAGGAGATGAGGAGAGGAGGGTGATTTTAGAGTGTTGGGAAGCAGTTGCTGGGTAAGGAGCAAGCAGTAGCCCCGCCCAGCCCTCCCAGCACTGCCGGGTACTTTCCCTGATACAGCTGAAGCTGAGACAGCTTTCTGAAGATCAGTGGATTGAGAGGAGGAGGAGGAGGCAAGGTGTTGGGGAGAGCCTCTTGTCATTCGCCGGCTCAATACAAACACACACACACACACACACACACACACACACACACACATTAAGACAAACATGCACACACACACACACACACACACATTAAGACAAACACGCACACACATTAAGATAAACATGCGCACACACACACACATTAAGACAAACATGCGCGCACACACACACACACACACACATTAAGACAAACATGCGCACATACACACATTAAGACAAACATGCACACACACACACACACACATTAAGACAAACATGCACACACACATACACACACATTAAGACAAACATGCACACACACACACACACATTAAGACAAACTTGCACAGACATGCACACCATCAATGGAATTACTCCTGAAGAGTATATATAGACACATGCAAACAGGAGGATACATTGTGTCTAATGGCCCATAGCATGTATCCTCATTGTAATGGGGGCTGTAGTATTGCCAATTAGGACTAACAGGGGCCTACAGTACGTGTCAGGGTCGTTATGTTATTAACTTAGCTTGGGAACACTTCATTTAGATTAATCTCTTTGCCCAGACACTCCCGCCCGAATGCATGGAAGGCTAGGATGGACCAACTCATCCAACTTTGCCTTCGTTTACCCATAGAAAGACCGGGAGAAACTGCCGGTCACATAGCCATCGGCTCTACATCACATCAATTGTTCTCCACAGCACTCCGCCCAAACTCCAAGCTCCAACCGCCCCCTCCCCCCCTGCTTGCCCACACATTTCAGATTCGGAGCCACACCTCAGTCGTGTGATTCGCTGAAATCAAATAATAACAACACTTTACTCAACAAATTCACTCCCACTAAGGCCAGGTTTGAGTCGTTATTCCAGGCTTATTATGCACTGTTCGCAATGGCCTGGGGACAAGTACATTTGCATAGTCCATCGATAGAAACTTCACAAATGATCAAAGCGATGAACAGGACTCTCAATAGATAATGAGTTCATCTTCTATCGGTGCTTAGTTGAACATCTGCATCTCACTAGTCTAAAGAGGCTTTCTTTCCTCGTCTTGGCAGTGAAGTCAAAAATACTGGAGCAGTGAAAGCACACATTCCCAGAGGACTTTCACCATGTTGCTTTCACACATCCTATCATCCTAGATCTGAGGAGAAGAAAGAAAATGAGGAAGGAAAACCAGTTCAGCCCGAGACAAAGCCTCAGTCTATCCATTTCAATACAGACACTGTATTATTTTGTTTTTCAGGGAGGTAATAGGTCTATATCAGCATCGAAATACACACACTATATTTGTGTTTTTCAGCGAGGCAATAGGCCTATATCAGCAACATTCAACTCAAAACAGACCGGCTGCAACCGCTAACTCGCAGTCACTGGCGTCAGACGGCATTCTGGAACAGACTCAGCACTCTCCCATGTGAGCGTCTGCCAGGAGCTTCAGCCCCCGATCGATACACCGGCGGCTAGCCCTCTCCCCCGGCACAGAGTGGGGAAGTGTTCACACGCACCGTCGTGGAATCATCTGCTTCCAGAATTTAAGGACAAGGCTACTCACGCCCCTTGAAGACATTTAAGGCTGCTGCACATAAAAGATCTTTTGAAAATCTTTTGGGGAAATTTAGGCAGGTTAGATGAGAGGGAGGGAGAGGAAGAAAGAGAGAGAGAGAGAGAGAGAGAGAACAGAAGAGAAGATACTGTCGCATCATTAAATTAGACTTTGACTTCTTCAAAAGGATTAACGTTTTGAAACCATAGAAACGCTTCATGCTCCCTGATATATTCTGTCCTCAAATGTACAGTCACACCCAACAAACTACATATGTTGTGCAAAGCCTACAAACAGGCTTCAGTTCCTGCAAGCATGGGATTTAAATAACAGGCCAACATAAAGTGCTCATAGCCATATTGTATGTAGCAGCACACTCCAAATGAATGGGCTATTTAAAAGTCAGGAAATAATAACAATAATATTGATCGATAGTCAGACAAATGCGCAAACCATAACATTGTTTTCCACGGATTAACGACAGCCAGCATGCAGTGGTGATCTAAGAACATTGTCATCAGACAATAATTCCAAAAGTGACTGCATGCGTGAAATTACGCACAGGCCAAAATGTTGATAATTGAACAACGTTCTGATGCTCCCTCTCCCTCTGGGCCAACGCAGCCCATCAATGAGGTGTAAATGCCCTGACAATGTGAAAGCACGCCAAGCACTGCTCCCCGTCACCCACCCTCCTCCCTCCTCATCATCCAGTAAAAAAAAAACCGTGCCGTGCCAAATTGCCAATGCACAACCCTCCCTAACGACCGCCAAAGCGATCGATCAAAACCAAGACCTGAGTGTGAGAAACGGAGAATGGAGACTTCCCATTTCTCCCATGCTTTCATCTCCAGTCTCATATGTTTCCAACTCCTTCCCACGCTTTTAAACAAGTGTAGTAGAGGTGAAATGTATAGACTCAACGGGGTGACGGCCGTAGGTTGGTGGTTTTTCCTATCTATCGCACTTTTCTGTAAAGACGCGCCTACCATGTCAATCTATGGCGCATGCTTTGTTTACTTTTTTCCTCTCTAAATTTCTCATGCGCCGCTGACGGTAGATTTGGGTCAGTCGGTGTAGTGAACTCGAGCCAAATTATCACGCGGCGGAGAAGAACCGCCTAGGGTGAGCTGCGAGATGCCCGAATTGAACGGTGGTTTCCCCATCATGGTTCTAAAAAAAATCTGAGTACACTTAATCCCTGTAGCCTAAACATAACATTCATATTGTATACACGTTTCTGAATCAAAACATAATACGAGTACCTGTGAGCCGAAATTGATTAGATTTTTTAGGCGCATCTGCACACTGAACAACATGAAAGTGTTGCCGGACACTCGACTCAAAAAACACCGGTGCCCACCCATCCTTTCCTGATCCGAGCTTCTCTCATCCTCCCGCTCTTCACTTTACCAAGGTGGAGGAGAGGGAGGAGGAGGAGGAGGGCTAGTCTAAAACACGGTAAAGCGGGATGACTTGCACTTACCGAAATAAAATCCTAGGCAGTCAAGGACAGTTATCCGCGATACCCGGGCTGCTTGCAACAATACGCAATGTGGCTAGAGCCACGCTCTTCCAATGTCCTACCGGGGTCTTGGGGGACCGACCATTCGATGGATGCTGGCCGGGCGAGGCAGAGGCATCCGCGGGGAAAGCAGGAGAGAGGAGGAGGAGGAGGCGAAGCGGTGGTACAAAGCAAGACAGTGGAGCTGAGCACTGCAGCGCACAGCAAGGGAGGCAACAGCGCCGAAAAGGCAGGCAGCTCCCCGGTCTGGAGCACGTACACGCACACGCGCGTGCGCGTACACACTCTCTCTCACACACACACACACACACACACACACACACACACACACACACACACACACACACACACACACACACACACACACAGTTTGGCGTGTAGGCCGACCGCTCATGTGAGAATACAGAGCGCCATCTTCAGGTTTTGTGAGAAGCAGAAAGTTGCTCCTCTTCTTGAGGATTGATTGATTGATAGAAACATACAATTCTGGATATGGTAGAACATGTTTGCACACCTGTACTTTGGTCCAGGTGCCTAACAGTAGAAAACGAGTCACTTGGAAAGAGAAAAAAAGAGATTAAATCACACTGGTGTTCTTTGCAAAACAGACAATGATCAGGGTTTAAATGGAGCTCCATCACTCATAATTGACAATGATTCAATAAAGTGCGCATTAGTGCCAAATAAATCATATGTGTATTCAGACAATATTCAAAATACCTGTATTTACACAACATCTTCTTTCCACTTGCAGTGCATTTGTAGTAAAAGGTGCACAAGATGTGCCCTTTTAAAGAATGGAACAGTCTTAATCCAAACGGCTAACATTCATGATAGCAGGGTATGCCTGTGATAGACTATGCTGACTGAGTAAACACAGGTCATTAAGCAGGCATACAGTTCATAACATATTACCTTCAGTAATGCAGTGCCTATAGAAAGTCATCATGCCCCTTTGAAATAGTTACTATATTTGTCGTACAGCCTGAAATCAAAACCCATTAAAAAAAACTTTTTCCAGCTTTATGTACAAATTTAGCCATACAACATCAAACTAATGAAAAAAAAAAAGGCGACAGTTCTGAAAATTTATAAAAAATGAAAAACAAGAATAACAGGGTTGGAAAAGTCATCAGTCCCCTGATTTAATATTTTGTAGAGCCACCTTTTGCTGCAATTACAGCCATCAATCTGTTTGGATATGTCTCTACTAGCTTTGCACACCTAGATTGGAGAATATTTGCCCATTCTTCCTTGCAGAATTGTTCGAGTTCAGTCAAATTCCGTGGTGAGCGGCAATGGACTGCTCTCTTCAAGTCCATCCACAGATTTTCTATTGGATTTAAGTCAGGGCTCTGACTTGGCCACTCAAGGACACTCACCTTTCTATCCTGAAGCCACTATGTTGTTCTTTTGGCGGTATGTTTAGGATCGTTGTCGTGTTGGAAGGTGAATGACCTGCCCATCTTCAGCTGTCTAGCAGAGGGACGCAGGTTGTCCTCAAGAATTTGGATGTACTTGGCAGTATCCATTTTCCCTTCAATCCTGACCAATTGCCCAGTCCTCGCTGAAGAGAAACATCCCCACAACATAATGTTGCCACCACCATGCTTCACAGTAGGTATGGTGTGTTTTGGGTGGTGTGCTGTGTTTGGTTTTCGCCAAACATAGCGCTTGGAGTTCAGTCCAAAAAGTTCAATCTTAGTCTCGTCTGACCATAAAACCTTTTTCCACATGGCAACAGAATCTTCCAGGTGTGTTTTTGCATAGCACAAATGAGACTGAGTGTGGCACTTTTTCAGAAAAGGCTTCTTTCTTGCTACCCTGCCATACAGGCCAGCTTTGTGTAAAGCTTGTGAGATTGTTGTCACATGCACAGACAGACCAGTCCCAGCCATAAAGACTTGTAAGTCCTTCAAAGTTGCCTTTGGCCTCTTGGTAGCTTCTCTGATCAATGTCCTCCTGGCTCGGTCATCCAGTTTGGACGGACGGCCTGATCTAGGCAAGGTGTTGGTGGTGCCATACGTCTTCCACTTCTTCATGATGCTCTGAACGGTACTTAGAGGGATAGCTAAAGCCTTTGAAATCTTTTTGTAGCCTTCACCTAACTTGTGCCTTCCTACAACTTTATCCCGGAGGCCTTTTGAAAGTACTTTTCCAACCATGGTGAATTCTTTGCAGAACCATGCACTTCTAGTAGTGGAATCCTCAAGAAACAGCTGATTTTATTCTGAAGTAATCAAAACCACTACAATTGATGTCAGGTGGGGGGCAATTAGCCTGGTGTTTGATCTGGAAGTTGATTGGTTGCACCTGAGCAAGTTTATAATGGTATACTCTAAGGGGCTGATCACTTAACCAAACCAGGTATTTCACTAATTAATTTTTAATAATTGTCCAGAATTTAAAAAGATATATATTTTCACTTTGACGATGAGGGTTAGAATGTGTACATACAGCTCAAAAAAGTTAGATTTGATTTATTTTAATTTCCAGGGTGTAATGTGACAAAAGGTAAAGATTTCACAGGGGTATGATGACTTTCTATAGGCACTGTAGTTCATTATTAAGGCTATTGGTCTATTAATTATGAGTGACCGAGCTGCATAATGGTGGTGGTATTTGGGTGGCACTAGTACGGTTTCATGTAAAGGTCTGTTGACCGAAACGTCATTTTTTTTGATAGAGGAAATGAGTTTTGCACCAAATACCAGTGTCCTTGAGTCTCCTTTCTTTCCAACATGAAATTTAAAATAAAACGACATGTCATTAATCGGTACATAGGCCTAATGTAGCTAAACAATTGTGTTGGAGCTATTTTCTTTAAGTATCAGTAACAAGGTTCTCTCTTGAAAAATAGATTTTTTTTTTTTTTTAATCAGACTAACCCGGATAAATAAAGGTTAAATACAAAATAAAGGTCACTACAAGTGCTATGGGCATCACAATAATGTTAGTGAACACACTGCAGCATCTGTGCCTTTTTGTTGTATTGCATAAGCTATTTTTAGGTTTTCCACTCACCACATGCACATTCGCACACACACACACACACACAACACAGACGCACCCACGAGAGTCTGCCAAAGTCAGTCATTGCTGAGTGTTTCAAATTCAATGTCATGAGGTGGTGGTCTCATAGTCACAGCTGGAACCGTACCCGTGACAACATCTTTGTTTCTTGATGGAATTGATAGGATGGTCTACGTTTCCTCTACCTCTGTGACACATGTCTGATCACATCACATATCCTCCAATCCTCCCCCTCCAGGAATTATGGGTAGTGTAGTCTCAGTGTCAATATGTAGACATTGAGCGCCACTTCTGTTGACGACGCAAAACAAAAATGTAACACTGAGCTAGAGCTTCTCTTCTTCTTCTGCTGTTCTCTCTCTCCAGCTAAAATGCAATTAACCGGGACCAGCTTGCCCTGTCCAAATCCTTTAGTGGGGAACATTCTAAACTGACCTTAGATCAGTGTCTACAAGGCAACTTCATCCTCCTCCATCGGGCTCTGATCAGAAGAAGTGCAAAGAACAGCAAAGGTGAGAATAGAGAATTTTCACTCACACGCACGCACACACGGACGCACGCACACACACACGCATGCACATGCATACACACACACACACACACACACACACACACACCAGTATCAATGTACACTGACGCGCGAGCTGCAGAGTGAAACACCCACAGTTAGACTCTGCAGTAATGAATACGCACACACAGACACACACTGTACACACACACACAAACATGCACGTAGGCACGCACGCACACCCACTCTGACCCAAATTTGCTCAGGGTGGTGTGAAATGTCTGCCAAACACATTAGAGGGATGTTTGCTTTTGCCTCAGCAATTGTTCAAGCCTTCTAACCCAGGTAAATGCATTTTCACACTCCTATGATGTTCTGTCAGCTGTTTATTTCCCTACGTCGAAAATACTATGGTGTGTTGTGGCAGTGTCTCGCCCTAATGGATAGGTGGGTGGTAGTGGTGATGATTTCAAATGAGATTACCTATTGAGAATGTCACTTTCAGTTTCTCCATTCTGTGTTTTTAAACCCACCCAGCGGATGCCTCGTGGGAATCAAACACGGGGGAACAAAAATGAATAAAAAAAAATCTATTTTGTGCACGCACGATACTTTCGGTCTTCTTCTACAAGTATCGTGCGTGTGCAAAGAGAGAGAAAAAAAAAAAAAAAACATTGCCAATTTTGACAATTTGCTTTTTTATTTTAGACAATAAAATATCACACAATACGGAGTTGTGGATGCTTGCAGTCCAAGAAGGTCTCCAGATTGGAGAACCATGGCAGAATATTAGCTTGAGAGAGGTTTGTGATTTTGTATGGGCCAAATGCATAGATGGTTGGTAGCCAGCCCTGATATGCCCTAGAGAAAATTGCATATACTCAAGGACATGCAAAGAGCTATCAATCAAGCCGCCATGAACTCACAAAATAGTGAGGAAATATAATTTGTCAATGTATGATGGCATTTTCCGGGTACTTTTGGGTACCTGTTTGTGGTTGTTTGAGGTACTTTTGGGTACTTTTGGGTGTGTGGTTGTTTGAAGTTGTTTGGGGTTGTTTGGGGTTGTTTGTGACTGTTTGACGTTGTTTGTGATTGTTTGAGGTTGTTTGGGGTGGTTGTTTGTGGTTGTTGGGGGTTGTTTGTGGTGACTAGTAGGTCCCAGTTCACCGCTATCCTCCTCACAGACCCCCTTTAATTGCCTAAACAGCCTTGTTGATTAATCATGATGGTTGCTGTCAACTTCTCTTACTGATTTAGCAATGTGCGTTGACTAAAGATAACCACTTGGGTTTAAATCATTACGCCGCATTCTAGATTTCACCCGTGTGTACAAACTTTACATTGTTTGGGAGATTAGACATGACATACCTTAGATGTTAATTTGCCTCCATTTCAGAGCATTTACATTATAAATATTTCAAATCAATAAAATAGTAACTTTGATGAAGTCCCTCAAAAATTACACCCACGTGTGTATAGGTCACTTTCTCCTCTTTTATTTAATATACTTGTCAGCATGGTGCGTTATATCCTCATCCCAGCAGGGGAATATCTCATTATCAGGAGAAGAGTGCAACAGAACTGTATAAGCAGCTCATCTTAGGAGATTTAAAATGCCAAAGAGACCCCCTAGAACATTCTCATACTTCCCCTGGACTTGAGAGAGACCCCCCCGAATGTTCTCATATGTACCCTGGACTTGAGAGAGACCCTTCCAGAATGTTCTCATATGTACCCTGGGCTTGAGAGAGACCCCCCAGAATGTTCTCATATGTACACTGGACTTGAGAGAAAATACAGGAAGCAGAGTCTGGCATTAAATATGACTCAGCACTGGTTCAGAGCATGTGTGAAAAACTATCATACTGCTGCAAACAGTATTTCCTGCTTGCACTCTGAGTTGCTCATACAAGTCGCAAACCGGCATCCTCTGGATTGCCAACACACGACAGTCATCAAAATCACAGTAACCCCGGGTCTCTGAAGGAGAGAACGAGACATCAGCAATGGGAACAGCCTGCTCCTTGTCCCCTAGCTCTTTCATTAAACTCGCTTGGTAAGCTTGGATGAGGGACAGGGTGTTCATAGCACACTGTGCCTGTCTTTGTCACTTTGTCCTTCTCCTTCTGATAGTCCGGGGAGCAGGGGAGGGGCCTATAATTCTGGGGTTTTGCCTCCTTCATGAATGTGGCGTCCATCTTCTAATGAGCTGGGGTAGAGGGCCCCGCCCAGGGGAGTTCCATCTTCTAATGAGCTGGGGTAGAGGGCCCCGCCCAGGGGAGTTCCATCTTCTAATGAGCTGGGGTAGAGGGCCCCGCCCAGGGGAGTTCCATCTTCTAATGAGCTGGGGTAGAGGGCCCCGCCCAGGGGAGTTCCATCTTCTAATGAGCTGGGGTAGAGGGCCCCGCCCAGGGGAGTTCCATCTTCTAATGAGCTGGGGTAGAGGGCCCCGCCCAGGGGAGTTCCATCTTCTAATGAGCTGGGGTAGAGGGCCCCGCCCAGGGGAGTTCCATATTCTAATGAGCTGGGGTAGAGGGCCCCGCCCAGGGGAGTTCCATCTTCTAATGAGCTGGGGTAGAGGGCCCCGCCCAGGGGAGTTCCATCTTCTAATGAGCTGGGGTAGAGGGCCCCGCCCAGGGGAGTTCCATATTCTAATGAGCTGGGGTAGAGGGCCCCGCCCAGGGGAGTTCCATATTCTAATGAGCTGGGGTAGAGGGCCCCGCCCAGGGGAGTTCCATCTTCTAATGAGCTGGGGTAGAGGGCCCCGCCCAGGGGAGTTCCATATTCTAATGAGCTGGGGTAGAGGGCCCCGCCCAGGGGAGTTCCAACTTCTCGGCTGCCTTTGCGGTCACCTCTAACAACTCCTTGGATAACCGGGCCAGCCGCTAATGCTGAGGTTGTTGTGCAGAGGGGAGCGGCTCCTCCTCCTCCTCTTGCTGCAACTCCGTCTCAAGGTCCTGACAAATGACACAGGAGGGATTAGGGGCAGGGTCTCTTAATAGCCTGTGATTGAGCAGGGGGGAGAGGTGCGGGGCGCTCTCCCTGAGGGGGCTCATACATCTGTCCCTGCTCGCACGGCTCCATGTAGTCCCCTTCTGACTCTTCTTGTGGAGGGGGCAGTTGGGGGCGGTCAATGTCACGGCCATCAGGTATCTGAGGGGAAGCGCGCTCAACGTTTTGATTGTCAATGGGTGCAATCACTGAGAGCATGCTCCACTACGACACAAGTGGCACGTTTGCTGTGGCCGTCTGACTTGGGGGTAATACTTATTGCGAGGAGGGGGGGGGGGGGGGGGCGAGGTTTGGCAGGCGCCATGTTGGCGGTTGCCCGCGCCTACGGTGCCGCTTGTGTGTCACATTGTCCGACGAGGATGGAGCGAGCTCTCTTCCAACGAAGGGATAGTGATCAAACTGACGCGATACACTAAAAACGGACCCAGGATAAACTATTGAGCTACTGAAGGTCAAATTAGTTCCTGAGCTACTGAAGGTCAGTTAGCGAGTAGCTAGCCTAGCCGTGACGCAGCACTAGACAGACACACACAGCGCAGCCTGCTGAAGTGAGCTCGATAAGCCATAAGGGCTAGGATAGCAGCTGAAAAACTACGTTTCAGGTGGTTTGAAGAAATAAGCTCGCTAGGTTCTCACAACGAGTAGAGGTCACATGCGCTGTACAGATATTTATAGTAATATAAATACATTATACAGTAAAAAGTATTATTATAATTGTTATACAGTTGGGGCGTTCAGTGGCGTAGCACACTAAGGCACATACCATATCATCGCACGGTCCCTGGTTCGATTCCGGCCATCGACATATCCTGCATGTCATCCCTCCTCTCTCTCTCTCTCCCATCCTTCCTGTCAATCTCTACTATCTCTATCCCAATAAAGCAGAAATGCCCTAAAAACATATTTAAAAAAAAGTACAGTTAGGCAACTATAAATTACTTGTTGGATAGCCTACAGGCAGTAAAACTGTGAAAATATAATTTGTTTACAGATTAACAGTTAGTTGTGAGTTGTATATATTAGGCTGTAGCCTATAGAATAATATGGATAACAGCATGTCAACATGACAGCTAACTTTGCCTTACTGATCACAGTAAATGAGAAGGGCTGATCTGCTGTCCTCTTCCTCCCTCATTCTAGCCCCAGCTGTTTGTTCAGCCTAGATCAGAAAGTGAGTCTGTTGCCACCTCTGGCCACGAAGGTGATATTCAGTTTGATGTTCCAAACAACAACATCCTCCCTAATCGTAATATAACCAGCCCGAAATTGACTTGCAGTGTCAGACGTTAGCTGTTGTGTTTCTGCGTGCAAAGTTTGAAGAAGTGAAAACCGGTGCCTACTCCCCTAGAACACCCCAGGCCATTTGTACACAAGCCAAGTGTGGCCTCTCGATTTTACAAAGTGCTTTTCTCAGCCAAAACAGCGTTGAAATGAAATATTTATTTCAAGGGATATCATTACCTGATCTCTACTAATTAAACAGTGTCAACATAAGTCATTTAGAACCATTAGAAAGCTTCAATGTTATATACTGGACCTTTAACAAAACAGCAAAACCTCTCCCTGATCAGATGTAAAAGTGATGCGATGGGATATGTGGATAATATAGGCAGCTCTTATTTTCTTTTTTCTAAAAAAAAAAAAGATTATTGATTGAGGTACATTGAGGTAGGCCTACTTCACAAATGATCAAGCTAATGAGCAGAAACGGGTCCCTGTCTCGTGTGGTGCACGGGGATTCCACTGAGCCCAATGCCACGGGGACTCTATCCAGATGTGAAAGTGAAACTCCAGGCTGCCTAAAAAACACTGGCGCTGATAAACTAGGGATTCCGTGGCTGAATGAGGTAATACGGTGATTAAATTCATACAGTACATTTATATTTGTAAAACTACAGTGCCCTGCGTAAGTCATGGGACGGTGAAGCATGTTTTCTTCTATTGGCTCAACCCTCCAAACAATTACTATAAATGATTCTCAGCTTTAATTTGATGGCATTTTTGTACATATTGGTTTCAGCATTTAGAAAGTACAACATTTTCTTTCTTTTTTTTTTTCAAAAGTGTTTTTATAACAAGGGCCATGAGACTTCCCTGACCACATGACCTTGACAGGAAAATCTTAGGGCTGTAGTTATAGTTTATGACCAGGGCTTGATCAGATTATATGGTCAGGAAAAACACATTTTCTTCATTTGTAATCATAACCAATCACTTATAGAGTGATTAGAGTCTTACTTAGCTTTTGTCTGAAGTAGGGTTTCTGCGGTGAGGATAGAGGCAGTCAACATCAAAAAGATAAAAACTATATGTACACTCCTTTTACCCAGGAAGTAAAGGACACTTACTCAGAAGAAGTGCCTGTTCAGCATCCATCCCCTGAAAGGTCTCAGTATATGTAAAGAGGTTGTTCAGAGTCAACTCAAACTATAGGCCTCCTCAACACTAGTATATAAACACCAGGCTCATGTTCAGTAGACACAATTGAGCAGAATATTGTGCAACAGAAAAAACTAAATAGTGAAATAGACTCACCCAGAGGTAGAGGCTGTTCAGCATCCATGATCTATGGCCTCTTCTCCAGATCATCACCCATAAACTCTACAACAACATACAGTAGACATTGTCAGGAGGAGCACACTGTTTTCAGAATGGAAGCACATTTGTACTGTAACCCTGCTGCCTCTGGTAGATATTGACATTCTTATAACCACAGGGGGGCGCTGTTCCACATCTCAGAAAAGGATCTGGAACAGAGAGTGAGAGCAGAGTGGACCAAAAGCATGGAGTTTCAACAACATCTAAAACCCGGTGAAAATCAGGGAGATTCTTTAGGTTCTGATCAAGAGGAGAAAGAGAAGCACGTTTATAGAGGGAACTCACATGGCCATGTGAAACAACACTACATTTTCAGACATTTACCAATAATGGTAATAAGGTTTTTCCTTGACAATAAAGCCAAGTACAAAATAACAAATTGATAGTGTTTGTATTCATGTACACTAGCCTCAAGCTGCAGTCGATATCAGAATGTCTTGGAAAATAAATATGTTTATTGACCTCACAACACAGACACAATTCCTTTATCTACAAAATGTAATGCCTTTTACAGTATGATGTGCAATGCTTGAATAATGTATGAAGATTTGTATTTGGCAATGTATGACAACATTTGAAGTAAATGCATATAAAACATGTATCTATTTTATTATATTTCTGTAGGGCTGTACATTCACATTTATGACATTTAGCAGACGCCTTTATCCAAAGCAACTTACAACAAATACATTTGTTTAAGTAAGTGAATCATCTATCCATCAGTCATCACAAGAAAAAGTAATCAATGCTCGGACCAGGGGCCATTGGCAGTCACAATGCTAGAAGAAGGAAAAATGACTTCTTTTTTTTTTTAACAGGAGAGAAACTTGTACAGGTAGTGGGTATGAAGAGGTCTTTAGGAGGAACCGTTTAGATGTAGCCTGAAGTGATGGGTCTTCAATCTACGGCAGAGGATTGGTAGTGACTCTGCAGTCATGACAGCAGTGGGAAGCTCGTTCCACCAGCGGGGCGCCAGGACAGTGAAAAGCCGTGACCGAGTCGTGCGGCTGCTGCATCCACGTAGAGGCAGCGGTGCCAGGCGGGCAGCCGAGGTGGAAGAGCGGAGTGATCGGGCAGGGGTTTGGGGGCTGACCATTGCTTGCAAGTAGGGAGGGACTATTCCCTTTACCGCCCGGTAGGCGAGCACCAGGGTATTGAATCTGAATATGGTTGTAATAAGAGGAACAACGTTGATAATCAGTAATCTCTGTTTATTGGCAGTTGATAAGACTCAGTGGTTCTCACCTGGCCATGATGCTCATAAACATATAAACTTCATATTTGACTCATTGAGGCAGAGAAGCTGACCCAGGTCAGTGAAAAGACCACGTCACCATGGAAGACCTTCTGAAGGAGGCTAAGCAGACAGAGAAGGGCCCACACCTGGCTACAGAGGTAAAAAATAATACTATATTCCCATACAAGTGGTTCCATTACCAGTGTAGAAACGCTTTTATTTCTGTACAACAACATTGTATTAACATACTGGCAGATAACTGAATGAATAATAATCTGTCATGTCTATTATGACAACCCCACATTGATAGAAACATCACGCCCCTTTGCAGTTTGGCTGTGTGTGGAAAAGGCCAGACCAACACCATTCAATTCCTATAGAAAACAACATCATAACCTTATTATTATAATATTATTAACGATCCCTTGTGATCGTTAAGTGCTTGGGTGGTGAGTCCCAGTAAAAACCCTCAAATGGGATTCCCTCTCCAGGCTTGACTTTACTGCCCTCTTGCCAAACACACCAGTCATTACAAGCGTCAGCCTACTCGTCGTCAGATCTGATCCACTTCTTTTCAGTATGACATGGTGGAACATGCATCAATACGGACAGTATCACTACAATGACCAACAATTGACTTTGGGTGTCCTTGAGATGTTCTGTGACACAGCAATTGGAAAATGATGTGTTTTAATCATTCTTACACATCTGTCTGTTTCTGCTCTGTCTGTTCATAGCCTGTTGAGCTCAAGCCAGTGCAGCACATTATGACTCGATGTTAGAGGTCTAATATTTCATAATGATTGTAATGATGATTTTCGGATGTTGAAGAATGTAGTCACCGGTGATGTAACAAAGTAGATACGGCAAATAAAAGTTGAATCAGGATAGTTTAATTCAGATCAATCTGGGCTCACAATGGAAGACACATGGTCAATGCACAGTTCCACAAGAGAGCAACAAAGTGGAGGTTTCCTCTTAATTTATAGAGTCAGATAAACGTCCGGGAGGTCTCTACTCCTATATCTTGCGTGGCATGGCTCCAGTAAGTCTGGGAGCAAGGAGCCCCATGCAGCTGGTCACCATCTCAACCAAGTCTTACGTGAGTTTACACCCCAGCTAAAGTTCATCATAACAATGATTAAATAAATCTATGTTGTGTCTCATACAACTAACACACCTCACTTTAAATATGGACACACGTCTTACAATACATAGAGAATAGCTACATTAGTAATAAACAAAAGTTAATTTACCCTCACGTAGTATCTTAAGTTTTTGACATATCATCTGAAAATCTCTCATATGCGTCAACCAGGACACGCAATTGGGAATACCAATAGGTCACGGTAAGTGTTGGACAAATTAACTAATATTTCCCTCTGATGTGGACAGACGCCAGGTTCCCTCCCTGGAACACAGTTCCTCTGGAGGGTGAGAGAGGGAGAGAGGGAGGGATGGAAAGAGAGAGTGAGGAATAGAGGGAGAGAGACCAAAAGTTCACTTCCAGTAGCCTGTTATCACACGTGAACTACAGAGTATGTGTGAGATTGAACTGTGTCCCATCACTCCGTCCTTCTCCTCAAATATGCACTTGTGGACACTTGTTCCCCACAGGGATGTCATAGCATGGGATTTCTCAAAGCATCGGCTTTTACACCAATCCATTTCCACTGAAGTCCATGTGGCGGGGTCCACAAATGCATACTCCAGGAGAGGGTGGAGAAATAGTTCCCACAGCAGATATCAATGACTTGGTACACAGGTGTCATTCCTACAGATTTCACCTGAAGCAATCGATAGCACAGCATAGTCAAACCACAAGAGTTGGGGCTCCAATTTGCATGTTGCATGTTGACATGAGTGCAACTAGGTAATCATTGAATTAGATATCATGCAAGAATGGTTGTGTTTTGTCAGGGCTTAAGAATAATAAGAATACCACATTGTGTATTTAAAAGAGCTTACATATTGAATATAACATTGACGGACATAATTGGTGTAAGTGTTCTTAGCTAAAATGCTAATGCTTGATAAGTCAAACGGAACACAAATCTGAAGCAATGACATTAATTATATTTTTATATATATATATATATATATATATATATATATATATATATATATATATATATATATATAAATAAATAAAGGTCTATACACCAGTCATTCACGAAAGTTAAACAAATGTAAGTCAAAATAGAATGATGCCCCTTTACCCAAATGCGTCAGTACTGTATCATTAGCTGGAGTTAGCTCATTTAACTTCACATTAGCCAGGCAAACATGTTGGTGGTCCTAACCATTGAATGCTATAGCTATCGTCACGTAGGTTTGTGACTAGCGCTGCTAATATAATGAAAATAGTGACTCACCAAGGGAAATCTTCCCAAGGTTACAGCAGCTTGGAACAGGAACTGTGGAATTCGGGGGGTGTGGGTTCGTGGAAGGCTCGTATGTCTTTGAAAACTGAACAACTCCATAGACAAACTTTAGTTTGTTAGCTATGAGGCTATCTGCTAGCGGAGCTATACTACTCCACACTCTAGTTCACCCGACGCTCGTCAGAGTAACACACTAGTCTTTTAATATCGGGCGGATCTACACTTCCGATTGGTTAACTCACAACGACACTAGGGTTCTCATTGGTTGATTGAATAGTTCAATCAATTATGCAAAAACTAATGAAATACTGCTAAATAATAATGATGTCATCCACAAATCACCTTTCCTTCTTACATGAAATACCATTTCCAGTTTTTAACCATGAATATATCCCATATCATCCTATCTTTTATAGGTTTTAGCTTCTCTTAATCATCTTCTTCCTTTTAGTGTCTAATATTTAGTACTAATTCACTTATTTTAATGTCAAGATTTTGCAATGTTTTGAGAGTTTTACTTTTTTTAATGTTAAAATATATTTTGTAATGTTCTTTGTGTGAAGCAGGTTTCAATGTCCAGATCTCCATCTCTCGCCTTAGCAGATAGGGCCAGATTTCTGTCCAGCCAGCTGGTTGGTGAGGTAGTAGGCAGCACAGGTCTGGGCCTTTGGAATGCAGAATGTTGGAGCAGGCTGGTAGGGGATGATCACTGGGTAGGGCACGGCGTGGACGCTGGCTGTCCTCTGCATACGCCGGTTGGTCAGGTGGGCCTCGCGGTCCTCCTTGCGCATGGCCAGGGCCACAAACAGAGGCTTGGTGGCCACGATGCGGCCGTTCATCTCAGTCACAGCCTTGGTGGCTGCCTCAGGGGAGGAGAAGCACACAAAGCCGTAGCCCTTGCTGCGTCCACCCTCCATCATCACCTTTGCACTGGTGATTGTTCCGAATGGGGAGAACACCTTGTGTAGGCGCTCGTCATCCAAGCTATCATCCAGGTTCTTCACATACAGATTGACACCCTGCTGGAGAAAAACCCTGTTATTGAGATTCAACTTCAATACATCAACAATAATCACCAAGTACTATCAACTTCTGTGTTAGTATCAATAATATCACAAACCTGGGATCTGGTCATGAGGTCCTGCTTCATGTGCTCAAACGGGCGCTTCAGCTGAGTCTGGCGCTCTCCTTTCTTCAGGGCACGGCCCACATAGACCCGTCGCCCATTCATTGTTTTACCATTCATGTCATCAACAGCCTTCTGGGCGTCCTCATGCTTTTCAAAGTTGACAAAGCCGAAACCCCTGGACTTTCCACTCTCATCAGTCATGACCTGGACACTCAGGGCGGGTCCATACTTTTCAAACTTCTCCGCCAGTTTTGTGTCATCCATGTCCTCTCCAAAGTTTTTGACGTACACGTTAGTGAACTCTCTGGCCCTGGTTGCAAATTCAGCCTCTCGTTCTTTGTGAGATTTGAAGTGTCCAACAAACACTTTTTTGTCATTGAACAGCATGCCGTTCAACCTATCAATGGCTCTTCCAGCAGCCTTCTGGGTATCAAAGTGCACAAAGCCGTAGCCTTTGGAGCCATTCTCATCACCAACCACCTTCAAATCAAGTCAAAATACACTTCATTTATATACAACATTTCATACACAAATGCAATACAATGTCCTTTACAAGATGAATAAATAAAAAGGGCACCTTGCAAGATAGAATGTTCCCAAAGGCAGAGAATGTGTCGTAGAGAGCGTTGCTGTCAATAGACTTCTCTAAGTTCTTGATGAAGATGTTGCCAACCCCACTGTTCCTCAGAGAAGGGTCACGCTGAGACCACATGATGCGCATAGGTCTTCCTTTGACCACATCAAAGTTCATGGTGTCCAGGACAAGCTCGGCGTCAGCTTGCTGTTGAAAGTTGGCAAAGGCATATCCAAGGGATCGGCCAGTGATAATGTCCCTGCACACTCGAATGGAATGAATTGGAGCAGCAGGGTTGAATTTCTCATACAACATTGTCTCTGTGATATCCTGATGCAGATCTCCCACATACAAGGAGGCCATCTGGTAACTAGGCACTCTGGAATTCATGTCTGATGATGTTGCGTTCAAGAGTAAAATAAAACGTGAAAAAATACTTAGTTGAAATATAGAATAAGCTCTGTAGCACACACAATGCAGATGTCAATGAGATGAAATGCAGAATGAAACAAGAATGTCAGTGGAATGAATATCATTTGGAACCGGAATTCAGAACCTCAGTTGCTTGGTCTTCTTTTGTTACATCATTGTCAATTGTTACATCAGTTACATGTATAGAAATCCTTGGTGTTCTATTTCAATATCTGTATAATAATAATAATAATAATAATAATAATAATAATACATGCATTTTTATAGTGCTTTTCTCAGTACTCAAAGTCACTTTACGTCCATAGAGAAGACATAAAAAAGCAAAGACAGCAATACAAATAAGTGAGGTACTGCTAGACCAGCTTTGGGGGAAAGGTAATAGACATTAAAAGTAAGTTTAAAAAGATGGCTTTTGAGTGTATGAAGGAGGAGAGTGTGTTGGATTCTTTGATGTTCTTTGGGAGAATGTTCCAAAGGGTGAAGGCTGCAGTAGAGAAGGCTGTCTTCCCAGTTCTGCCCCTATTTACACACACCTCCACTGGCCTCCTATGACTCTCCCACCACGATCCCTTCTGGAACCACGTCCCTGCATTTCATGTCTCCTTCTTACTCATCTACATCCTACATTGGAGAAGATTTCAGTGCAATAAGAAATTCAGGAAACAAAATGATTGAATTACAATTGGTCACACTTTTTTTGGATAGGGTTAGAGTTGGGGTTAGCGTAAGGGTTAAGACTTGGGTTAGATTTCAAGATAAGTCTAGGGTTAGGATAAGGGTTATGGTTCGGGTTAGTGGACAGTTAGTTTAACTGTTGTTGACAGTTAGTTGAACATTTACTGATCCAAATAAAGTGTTACTTTTTACTAAGACAGTCTGGTTGTCTCTGTTTTACAGTGCTGTGTCCCCATTGCACACAGGGAGGGCTTTTCTCTTGGTGGGTTCACCTTCTGTGACCAAAGGAATATATACCATACCACCTCATCTGTAAAAAATGGTGGAGTGGGTGTTAAAGTTAAAGTCAGGGCATGTATAGCTTTTTTTTTTATAGCACTTTATAGCCTCGTTTGGTAACCCTGTAGCCTCTTTATCAATCTCTTTATCCTGCGGAGCACACAGAAGACAGAAGAACAGCATCAAGCATCATATGCACATTCTCCACATAAACCAATGTATCCATGTGCTACAGTATATGTCAAATCTGCAGGGTATCATTTAGAATGGCTATATGTCAAATCATCTGGTATCGTTTAGAATGGCTGCAGTGTTGTTTAGCTGAGGTCACTTCATGGCATGGTGTTATTCTCCTCTATGGTTGCTTGGACGACTCTCAACCCCTCCTCCTCCTCCTCCTCTGCGGCCAGCTCCGCAGTTCCACAACAAAAGGTCTTGGTCTTCCACACCCCCTGCCAGATTACCATCCCTGAGTCTGAAATCATACAACACCTCCACACAGAATATGGGTGAGGGCAGAGCACACACTTGTAAGCAGGGGTAGCTTTGTTTGACCGTACCCCTATATTTCCCACCCTTGACTCTTCCCTTCACTCCCGTTCCTGGCATGTTACTGAACACAAACCTTCACAGTGTAACTCAATATTACCTTTGACTCATTTTTGGAATTACAAGTTGATCCAAGCCGAATTTGCCTATTTCAATCAATATGCACAAAACACACACAAAGCACAAAGCATAAACAACACCCATAAACACTCTTCCCGCAATCCACTTGTTTCATTATTACTCACTTCAACTGGCCACCTCTGGGTTACTGGATACACAGGCTAACCCTCAACTTTAACCCTTAATCCCTTGCTCCAACATGGCCAATCACTGTTGAACCCTCAACCTCCAGCCGCACAGCCAAACCTGGTTCCTCCAAGGGCCGACAGGTCCAATCTCTTTGGTACCCTCAATCACCCCGATCTGTCCAGCCAGTCCTGTTACGCCTTTGGGCCGACAGGTCCAACCACTGTTGCACTGGCATGTGATCAATCAAAGGAAAAATGTACACACTTCTCCTAGGAAAAGTTCTGTGTATCCAACTGCTGACACCAACTGAAAGGACTCCTTGAAGGGGCCAAAAATTAAGAGGTATCAGACGGTGGATTTGATGAGTATAGATTATTGGTCAATAAGGCTAGGGAGAAACTCTTGATGAATAAGTATTCAAGCATAGACGTATTCAGTCATTTCTCAAAGAGCATTTCCCTGTGCATTACTGTTTGTATTTAGATTTATGTCCGAATATACCTTGCAATATAGCTGGTTCTCCTAATCAAATTCAGCATATTGTACCACCTTTCTATAAGATTACAGTTGACCGTTCCTGGTGACAACCTCAACAATAACATGCGTTTTGTTAATACATTCCAGAAACCAACAGATAAAAAAAAACTTGTTAGAAATACAGTTGGACAATGGATCCTTCTCACTCTGTCCTTCAAAGGCCTTCGTTCCCAAGGGAGTTTACTTGGGAATGCACTTAGTAGTTCCCATTGTATGAGCAAACATGTTATCCTTGAAAATGACAGAGTAGATACATTGGAGTGTTAGGATTCATCATCACATTTCTATACAGGAGTATATGTGTATATGGTGTTACAATCATGTGTTGCATTAAACAGGTTATAACACAGGATCAATCAATCATGACAAATCAGTGTGGTTTATTGCTATACTTCACTATGTGTAGGCGGACAATAGGCGGACCCAAATGCAGACAGACACGGGGATTGAAAATAAGGAGTTTATTTGCTTCAGGAGCAGGGTAAAAGTTTGTGATAGTAAGAGGCAGGTTCGGGGTGGAGGAGTGGTAGGGAGGTAGGCAGGTAGGCAGGCAGGCAGGCAGGCAGTGAGATCCTGGAGACACGGAAAAAACAGTTAGAACAGTACACCGTAGTAGGGGTTGGAATACTCTTCAAGAAAACCAGAGGGGCCGAGAACGAAAGCTACCACTGAAGGTGAATCAACGATCTGGCGAGGAGTGAGTGGATAACCGGGGTAGATCAACTGTAGAATGTTGTTGAGCTGATGGAACACAGCTGAGCCAGGAAGTTCCAGTCAGTTGATGCCCAACAGCTGAGCAGGTGAGCCAGGAGCCGGAGAGTGCCAAGGACTGCAGCCACACCCGTACCACACACACACACACCGACAGGGGAGAACAAGAAACAAAGGGACAACCAACATAGACAAAGGGGAAACGGGAGGCACGGTCGAGACCGTGACACTATGGCTGTTGTGATCTATTACTTTTACAAATCATTGTCAGCGTGTGGCCTATTGCTCAGGATCACTACTTCCCTGTTTCTATATTCTAGGCCTTTATTGAGTTTCAATGGCTGCGGGGGCACCAAACGCTTATGTTGACCCATGACCTCCTCTGCTGCTTTTGAGAAATATTCAGTTACGGCCGAAAAATTATGATAGGCTTCTGATTATTTTATCAGGCCTCCACTTGTTTCCAGATGGGGATAAGGTCCAAGCAGCTGCAATGTATGCAGTCATATTGGTAAACAGAGGGCAATCCAGAGTCTACTGAGGAAAGGAGAAGACCCAGGCACCAATGCACAAGCGAGGAACCCATCTTAACTGACAATAGCAGCAAAAACAAGTGATAAATATGACTTGCTCCATCATTTTCAGTCACTTGTGCCCTGCACTGAAATCTTCTCCAATGTAGGATATAGATGAGTAAGAAGGAGACATGAAATGCAGGGACGTGGTTCCAGAAGGGATCGTGGTGGGAGAGTCATAGGAGGCCAGTGGAGGTTTGTGTAAATAGGGGCAGAACTGGAAAGAGGGAGAAATGATCAAGGCCTGCAAAAAATAAGATGAATTATGATATCTATCGAATGATTAATATGCTCTTATAATATTATTGATTTGTGTTTTGGATAAATGTATCATCCTGTACCTTACCATCCCATCACACATACCTCATACGTACCATACTGTACATCCCATCACCAGCATTAAGCACCGAACCTGGGAGGACCGGGCCTTCTCTACTGCAGCCCCCACCCTTTGGAACATTCTCCCAAAGAACACCAAAGAATCCAACACACTCTCCTCCATATACTCAAAAGCCATCTTTTTAAACTTACTTTTAATGTCCATTACCTTTCCCCCAAAGTTGGTCGAGCAGTACCTCACTTATTTGTATTGCTGCTGTTGTATGTCTTCTCTATGGATGTAAAGTGTCTTTAAGTACTGAGAAAAGCACTGTAAAAATGCATGTATTATTATTATTATTATTATTATTATTATTATTATTATTATACAGATATTGAAATAGAACACCAAGGATTTGTATACATGTAACTGATGTAACAATTGACAATGATGTAACAAAAGAAGACCAAGCAACTGAGGTTCTGAATTCCGGTTCCAAATGATATTCATTCCCCTGACATTCTTGTTTCATTCTGCATTTCATCTCATTGATATCTGCATTGTGTGTGCTACAGAGCTTATTCTATATTTCAACTAAGTATTTTTTCGAGTTTTATTTTACTCTTGTGCTGTTTAAGAGAACTTAACATCATCAGACATGATTTCCAGCGTGCCTAGTTACTCGATGGCCTCCTTGTATGTGGGAGATCTGCATCAGGATATCACAGAGGCAATGTTGCATGAGAAATTCAGCACTGCTGCTCCAATTCATTCCATTCGAGTGTGCAGGGACATCATCACTGGCCGATCCCTTGGATATGCCTTTGCCAACTTTCAACAGCAAGCTGACGCCGAGCTTGTCCTGGACACCATGAACTTTGATGTGGTCAAAGGAAGACCTATGCGCATCATGTGGTCTCAGCGTGACCCTTCTCTGAGGAACAGTGGGGTTGGCAACATCTTCATCAAGAACTTAGAGAAGTCTATTGACAGCAACGCTCTCTACGACACATTCTCTGCCTTTGGGAACATTCTATCTTGCAAGGTGCCTTTTTTATTTATTCTTCCTGTAAAGGACATTGTATTGCATTTGTGTATGAAATGTTGTATATAAATGAAGTGTATTTTGACTTGATTTGAAGGTGGTTGGTGATGAGAATGGCTCCAAAGGTTACGGCTTTGTGCACTTTGATACCCAGAAGGCTGCTGGAAGAGCCATTGATAGGCTGAACGGCATGCTGTTCAATGACAAAAAAGTGTTTGTTGGACACTTCAAATCTCGTAAAGAACGAGAGGCTGAATTTGCAGCCAGGGCCAGAGAATTCACTAACGTGTACATCAAAAACTTTGGAGAGGACATGGATGACACAAAACTGGCGGAGAAGTTTGAAAAGTATGGACCCACCCTGAGTGTCCAGGTCATGACTGATGAGAGTGGAAAGTCCAGGGGTTTCGGCTTTGTCAACTTTGAAAAGCATGAGGACGCCCAGAAGGCCGTTGATGACATGAATGGTAAAACAATGAATGGGCGACGGGTCTATGTGGGCCGTGCCCTGAAGAAAGGAGAGCGCCAGACTCAGCTGAAGCGCCCGTTTGAGCACATGAAGCAGGACCTCATGACCAGATACCAGGTTTGTGATATTATTGATACTAACACAGAAGTTGATAGTACTTGGTGATTATTGTTGATGTATTTGAGTTTGAATCTCAATAACAGGGTTTTTCTCCAGCAGGGTGTCAATCTGTATGTGAAGAACCTGGATGACAGCTTGGATGACGAGCGCCTGCACAAGGTGTTCTCCCCCTTCGGAACAATCACCAGTGCAAAGGTGATGATGGAGGGTGGATGCAGCAAGGGCTACGGCTTTGTGTGCTTCTCCTCCCCTGAGGCAGCCACCAAGGCTGTGACTGAAATGAACGGCCGCATCGTGGCCACCAAGCCCCTGTTTGTGGCCCTGGCCATGCGCAAGGAGGAGCGCCAGGCCCACCTGACCAACCAGCGCATGCAGAGGACAGCCAGCGTCCACGCCGTGCCCTACCCAGTGATCAACCCCTACCAGCCTGCTCCAACATTCTGCATTCCAAAGGCCCAGACCTGTGCTGCCTACTACCTCACCAACCAGCTGGCTGGACAGAAATCTGGCCCTATCCCAGTTCCAATCTGCTAAGACGAGAGATGGAGATCTGGACATTGAAACCTGCTTCACACAAAGAACATTACAAAATATATTTTAACATTGAAAAAAGTAAAACTCTCAAAATATTGCAAAATATTGACATTATTTCATTAGAAAATGAACATGATTGACTCTGCTATGTCACGAAAATGGTAAGCTGGACCTTCATCATAAAAGTAACAACAACAAAAAATGAATAGAAAATTGAGGTTTGATCTGTGGAGATGAAATGTATTCCTCTTGTGTATCCTTTAACTGTGTTATCAATCAACATCAATCAACATAATCAAAAAAGACAAGTCAGCCAGTAATCAGCCATCTTGGGCAGATCCTTTTTTCTCCAAACTTTCCACTTGCAATCACTCTGGCACATGAGATGAATATTATTTGTCCACAAGACCTTTTACCAGACCTCTGCATGCTTTTTAGGTACTTTTTTTATCAAACTGTAACCTGAGTAAACAAATTGTAAACTGCAAACTGTAAACTGTAACCATCCCTTTTGAGGATATATAGTGGTTTGCACCTTGCAGTGAAGCCACTGTAGTTTGGCTGGTACAGATGGTAGTCTCTGACACATTCACGCCTACCTCCTGTTCCTCATCTGTGGGACAGTTGTTTTGGGGTTTTTCTTAATTATGGTGAGCATTCTTCGGTCATCCTCTGTAGATATCTTCTTTGGCCTACCAGCCCATTTGCATTTGCTCACCATTGCTTATTTTTATTTTTTTTAATTAATGGTGTTCCAAACTGTTGATTTTGGCAAGCCTCAGGTATGTTTCTGATCGTTGTTTTCACTTTTGTGAGTAACATGATTGCTTGTTATAAACCAGGAGACAACATCAATATTTGTTTTGAATGTAGTTTGAATGGTGGAGCATACAAGCCGACGGATTTGTCTGTGGACTTTACTGACACATTTGCTTAAAGGCGCATAGCCACTGAAAGAAGAAGCAATTTTATGTTCACTTACATTTGTTTAACTTTAGTGAATGACTGGTGTATAGACCTTCTTACATAATTATATTTCATTAGTGTCATGCCATTAATGTCATTATTGCTTCAGATTTGTGTTCCGTTTTACTTGTTATCAAGCCATTAGCGTTTTAGCTATGTACAGTTACACCAATTATGTCAATAATTATATTCAATATGTAATCTCTTTAAAATACAAAATGTGGTATTCTAATGATTCTTAAGTCCTGACAAAACACAATTTGATTTGTATTGATCTAATTCAATGATTACAGAGTTGTACTGACGTCAATATGCAACATGCAAATTAGAGCCCCAACTCTTGTGGTTTGACTATGCTGTGCTATAGATCGCGTCAGGTGACATCTGTAGGAATGACACCAGTGTAACACCATTTACCATTTATGAATTGTAGACGAATTTGATGGTGCCAACCAAGTGATTTTAATGTGTTTAAATGTGGCTGAGACAAAGACAGTGATTGTCTGATATTCCATTGGGAATGGTGATTATTGGCCCATTCTCTCACGACTGAATACCTATTTACAGTTGAATGAGCATGCCTGGTGGACGTCCTGAGGATATCGCGCATGTTGTCAATTCCTTTGCTATTGTATTGTATCAGAATCAGAATCAGAATTGTTTTATTTGGCCAAGTATATTTGTACATACAGGAAATTGACTTGGTGAGGTTGGTGCATGGACATAAAAAAACAAATAGCAAATATTGACAAGAAATTTACAAAATGGCAAAATATTAACAAAATAGCAATAACAAATTTACAAATGTTCAAAAAAGAGCAGCAGAACAATACATCTTGTAGGCTGTGTGAGACTAAGTGGCAAAGTATAGGCCAACAGGCCTCTCCCATCGATGTCTCTGATGTTCTATTGTTGGAATGGTATTAAAGGACAAGGACAGCAAGATTTTCTTTGGCTTTGTCGGTAAACACATGTGCACCTATCCTTGACATACACAGAGTTAGACTGGTGGTTAAACTTCCATTCGTTTACTACAGTTTGTTTATTTTATTCTTTGAAACTATTCAATTGGTTAATCTGTTGATACTCTATTCTCATTCTTCCTAGGTGCATTAATGTGATAAAGGTGTGCACTAGATAAAGGTTCTGTTAAAACTGCACAACATAATCGTGACCAGGTTATGACAGAGTTCACCATTAATGTCTAATGTTCACATGCGTCGTTAACAACACGGAGAGTCGAGTCATCGATTTCAGGTATTAGACCAAGCGTAAACTCCTCACGATTCATTGCAACTTAAAAGCATGGTAATAGCATATTGGGTAATGGAATGGAATTTATTATCCGATATGATCGAGTGTCTGTCACACAGGGATGAGCAAATCATTATCAATCATTATTATTGCACGCTTATAGTGTTGTAATACTGTATGTCCTGTTGGTGAATGTACTAATGTATTTCATTGACATTCCTCTGCAGCTATTTTAAAATGGCTTGAAGATGGAATGGGAAACAAACGCTCGTGGCCATATTGCTCCTGCATTGTTCATAATTATGGAAAGCATTGTTTTTTTAGAAAGAAGTATTTGGCTGTTGTAAGGCATCTTTTCTTATTGATTCATATCAGTGAATGCATTTTATCTGGACAAACGTGCTTTTGTTGGCTTCACCAGCCATGAGGTAGGATTTATTTTGATTAAGCAAGTTGATTGGATGTTTGAGTCGACCAATGGTACTGGCATTTATCTACAATAAAAGTTCTTTATTTTCTCTTCTTGACTACTCTTGAGGTCCCAGAACCAAACGAACACACCATAAACACCTGGGCTAGTCTGGGCTAGGATGAGGGCTACATAGTTTCAAGCCGACTGCACTCCCACCTTTCCTTCGACCAAAATGATTGCGTAATGACAGGTCACACTTGTATGCGGGTGGTGTGGATTAGTCTTGACACTTATTTGTTACCCACCACCACAAAATCAAACAAGTGTTCAGTAAAAATGTTGTCCCCCCAGGAATGATGTAGCGCCCCTCCTTGTGTGAATTGGTGACAATTATTCAGACGTATGACCAACATTTCGTAAAAATTGTCCCAGTGGTGTCAGAGCGTGTGACTTTTTCTGAATTGTGTGACCTACGAACGGACAGAGACCGATCCATAGTCCTCTCCCCGATTTCATCTTGGCCACAATAAATTCCCGCACGGGGAAAATAACGTTTTTATATTGTATTGAATATTCAGGTCACAACAACTTATTATGGAAAGGTCAAACTCAACAACGTCACAATCAGTGACAGTGACGTCATTTTTATTTGATGTGGGCTATAAATAAAACAGAGATAGGAGACAAACCGCAGATGTATATCGACAGATGTGAGGATATAGGAGACATTGATATGAATTTGTCTCCACTGTGCTGTTTCTTCCAAAATGGAGCGTGTTGATAGTGCCGAAATGCGCAGAAGGTTTTTGAAACGTTGCCCTGACCTTGTAAGTCTGCTTGCCATGTTTCTGTCATTCTGTGTTCACTCAACAAACCTATATTTGAAGTATGCAATTGGGTTATGTCAATTGTATCGAAAGGACAAGCTACAGAAAATGCAATATTCTTTAAAAGTGTTTATTTCTAGTTTAATATGACTATGCAGACAATACAGTTTGTCCTCACATTACATTGAGTGCTCTATTTACAGCTTCATACTGGCCCACGGATTCTTCCGGATTATGAAAGGCAGCCTAATGCAAGGGTCCAGAGACGGCTGGTAAATTAATTTAGGAAATTCAACAACCCCAATAGTAGGTGCAGTGACCACAGTTCTGAAGCAGCTATTTTCTATTGCTTCACAGAATAAGGAGAACCTTGAATTAATTGAGACACTGTTCAAGTCTTCTGGGGGTGGAGTCAACACCACAGCTAATCCAGAAACTCCTACCCAGGTCAGACCATGCCACTGATAGACCCAACTAAGAGGCTGCATCTCATTCTACTAAAAAGTGGTTTCCCCCTTCTTGTGTCCTTGCCTCAACCTGCACTGAGAAAAGACAGGACAAGTTAAAAAACTAATATGGTGGATTCTGCTTTCATATCTGAACAATTATTTCACATCGGAGCATAGGGCACCTAGGGGACGAAGAGAGGAAGCCATAACAGACCATTGAGATGCACTGTTTAAGTTAACTGCTAAAGTCCATGTTTCTCTGTATGCTGTAACTTTTTGAAAGTAATGTCTCTCTCTTTCTTCAGGTTGAAGATGAGAAAGGGAGCGATGAGGCTGAGGATGATACTCACTCCTTGTCCTCTGGTCCTGAATCGGAATTGCGGGTAAGCAGATTTGTTTCCTTCATTCTTTATGCAATGTCCTGTCTGACTTCTGACTATGGAAATATATGGATGATGACTGAAACTGGACCTCTCTTGTACAGGCTTTGAATTCCGATAATGACGGCCTCTCTGATGAAGACATCATAGTCCTTCCAGATGAACCAAGGGTATGTCTCAAGAGCCTAAGAGTGTCCTACGAACAGTGTGTGTGTCTCAAAGTCTTTAATTTTCACTTACTGGAAATTGCTTATTTTACAATCTTAAAATATTATGCATATTTTTTTCTTCACACGTCTGTACTTAATCCTTTATATCCACCATCCAGATCCCAGCTTTGGAAGCCTACTGCGACACCCCCTACCCTTTTCATGTGTGTGCCGCAAGCAAGACCTCGGGCAAGGTGAGCGAGGTGATCCCCTTCATGGATCAGCCCTGCAAGGAGCTGCAGGACAAGGAGGCCATGTGGGCCGCAGCCAAGCAGGAGACCCTGCGAGTCATCCAACAGGGTCTGGTCGCGCTGCAGTGCGACATGGATCTGTGCCTGGAGAGGCTCAGCAAAGGCCTAGACAGCGACCCGGACATTAATGACTGGAGCTCCCACACCAAGGACCGCCAGGAGGAGAGCGACACAGGCAGGGCAGACGGCTGTCTGAGGGGCCTGAGAAAGAAGCTCTTTGGGAGGAAGCAGGTGGAGATCCCGGTGGAGGGGATCAACATGGAGGAGAGGCAGAGCGAGGTGAAGGAGTTGGAGCTGGCCTGCAAGAGGCTCCAGGAAGAGATGGTGGGGAGGATCACCAAGGCCTGGGACGCTATGGCCATGGAAAAACTGGCCAGGGACAAAGTCCTGATTGCCGAGAGGGAGAAAGCTGCCCAGTGCTTTGTAAGTTTAGTCAAATCTATAAATTAAAAGTTATTATGAATGGACCGGATAGATAATACATAAATGTGAAAGATAAAGATGGTGTGTTTTTAATAAGCATGAAATCGGAATGATGTACAAAAAAAATAATAATAATAATATTACTACAGTATGTTTCAAATGGTAAAGACAGGACAGACAGATACAATAGCTCTATGACTAAGTCTAATTTGTTTGTGTCTTTTAACCCCACAGAGCCGAGCATGCTGGGAACAGGATGAGACTCATGACAGGCTCTCTGAGACTAGCCAGTCTCCTATGTCCCCAGGGCCCTACAACGCAGCGGACAATGATGCCCAAACCACCTTTGTGGTTCCATTTAATGCTGACAATGAAGACGATGATTTTCGATCTTTCTACATAGACAGCCCTATGGCCCCGCCTCCTGACATAGAGTACTTCCCCTACCGCCGCAGCCCCCGCCTGCCGCCCATCATGAACCTGAGCGAGAGCGGCAAGAAGCTCCTCACTGGAGGGGCCGTCGTGGGCGTGGCCCCGGCCCCACAGGTGAGTGAAATTATGATAAATGCTAAATGGGATCCTTAGGACGACCCTACCTTAAACCCTACTTAACCATAACCCTGACTGAACTTTAACGGTTTTCAGTCTAAATTTCAATGGGGTGACAGAGTCGGACCATCAAAAGCATCCCTTAGCACTTAGCATTTACAATGTAATTATAGGAAGAGAAAAGCAGGTCATATTCAGCTCAATAAGCCAGAGAGTTACAGTCATGTAAGCTTGTATTGTCCTCTTGTCATTCAGAAAGTGAAAGCCAAAAAGATAAAGAAGTCGGGGAAAAAACAAGTGAAGAAGGAACAGCAGCAGGAGACAACAGCCAATGAGATTAAGAAAGTTCACAAACCAGGCAGAAAGAGCCTGAAGGAAAGGTGATGACTGAAATAAAAGTAGGGTCAATAGGGGTGGTGGCATAACAAGGAAGTAATAGGTCTTTACATTCTGTTGGTAACTACTGTGTTTATTTCTGGATTATAACAGGATTATCCGGTGGCTGCTGCGTAAATTGGAGTAATGGACACCTATCCACTCATTTACCTCCTTCTCAACCCCACCTACCTATCTTCTTTAAGCCTGACCAAAAAATAAGCACAACCAAACCTACACAAATGGACACACACGTACACATAACTACCTACCTCACTTCCTACCTACAGTATTGCATACCCAGCTACCTACCTTCACACACAAGCAGACAGATAGACAGCCAGACACACACACAGCCACTGACTTACCATATGTACCTCTTACCTTTCACATACATACATACCTCCACACACACACACACACACACACACACACACACACACACACACACACACCAACCTAACACATACCCATCTACCTCTCTTCCTTCATACAAAAGACATTCGCAGAATAAAATATGTTGAATGAATTGTTTCTTGTGATTGCTCTATTACTGTTTTAAGCTCTGAACAAAGCAGCAGAGTCACCCGCACCTCCACAAGATTCCACTCATTCCTAAAATTAAAAACACCTTTTGGCAGTCAGCATTCTCCACCTCAGGTGTCAGGAAAAGGAATTCCCTCTACCTTAAGAAGCACTAGCGACATTAAATCCTTCTCCATGAAGGTCAAAGTGTGGATCAAGGCACATCAATCCTGCACACATTGACTATTTCTCAATGCATTCGAGTCACAATGTGTTTTATGTATTATCATGTGTCCTGTATTTATTGTATTATTTGTTGTATTGTATGTTTCCTGTATTTGTTTCAATCTGTTATATCCTACCATACTACTTCTTCTTTCACCATAGAAGTTAAAGTTGGAGGGTCGATCCATCTTGACAGGCACTGCCAGGCACATGACTTTAAATCTGAATTCGGGCATAACATTGCCTCACCATAACCATGCATTGCTGGAGTAAAAGACTGTGTCTGAGAGGATCAGTTTTGAACAGTTGCCCTTTCAATACCTGTTGCATGATTGGGATAAAGGGATTGAGGCTCACACTGTTTTTAGAGCGAGGCACTGTACTTCTCACAGGCTGCATAAAGCAGCAAGTGTCTTCAGTGTGGGAGGCACTTTTCATGACCAATCATGGATGTCTTCTCGACATGTGTCTCTGAATCAGGAAAAGCCCAATATGTTGCGATGTGTAGACTGTGTTAGGATAGCAATTATGATGGTATTTGAGAGATCTTTTGATTGCACATATCAGTTCAGTTGATGGTTGTGTTATGTGGTGATTATTCAAAGATAATTTATGGGATGTTTTATTGAGGATTTCATAGCGGTCATGTTGTCACCGCCATGTTTTCAAGCCGTGCAGTCAGAATTGCCCTTCATTGTCCAACTTAAGACTGTACAGATACACTGCTGCACCTGTTCTCGCCTGAATTCTAGTCGGGTTCAATCTTGAACTCAAACGATAAAGAATCCTTAGCACTAGTGCCACCATGTGGTGAAATGTGGCGGTACTGCACATTGGTCAAACTCGAGTGTCTCGATAGGTACCTCATTAGGCTAAAGTGCCTTCCTCTTGTTGTCTCCTTCCCCTCATCTGCACTGATGCTACAAGGGCAGGATTGGTGAAAGCTAATACCTGGTTGGCAGTCACCATACCTTTACTGCTCATTTGCTTTTATATCAGATGAAGAAAGACACTAAAACAACAAGCCAGTTAAAACAGTTGAGATTCACCTTGCATAGAGGTTGCTCACTTCTCTCTCTCTCTCACCTCTCTTTTCATCTTAGTTGCTATTGCATAAGCAAGAGATAAAAACAAAACACACACAAATGTGTTGCGGCTAATTTCACCTCACTGACCTTCCTCAGGGCGCACAGGTGAAATGAATGACCAATTAGAGGGGAGTGGACAATATTCTCCAATGCTAATTGGTTGACAGCTATTTGACGACGATGATGACACTTGTTTCCTTTTCCAGGAAACTATGTCCCCCCCAAGGAGGGAACCCTTTCAGCCACCCCAGCCCAACCTGCTGTCACCCCAGTCCAACCTGCAGCCACCCCACCCCAAACTGCGTGGTAGTGTAGTAGCAGTCATCCACAAAAATTGCAAATGCCCCCCTATTTCTTTTGGTAACTTCTCCTCATTTGAATCGCCCCGTTTTACAATCAATAGTAGTGTCCCGTTGCTTTGTGTCTTAGTATACAGACCTCCAAAAGCAAATAGGGAGTAGATTGGAGAGTTTGTCCCTCATCATACCTCTCAAATGTACTGGCCTCTGATTTCACTGACCTTACTGAATCATTTGATCTTATTCAGTCTGTAAGATATCCCACACATCTGAAAGGTCACATCCTTGACCTAGTGATGTCATCTCGTCTTACTATTAATGATGTAGAGACAAAAGATATTCATGTGTCTGACAATGAAGCTGTTCTGTTTAATGTCATTTTGCCCACAGCGCCCATTATTCCGGTTCGCTCTCGCTTTCTTAACTCTGCTACAGCCGGTCCATTTTCAGAGGCCTTTTCGATGAAAATGTCTTGCAATTCTTTATTAAGAAAATTGTAAATACCTCCCATACATGACCTACAATTGGAGGCAAACCTGGATTAATTTGTTCCTGTATCAGATGAAACCCTTATCAAGATCACAGATGAAATCCTCCTCTGGTCCCTTAGATATTGTCCCTTCCAGACTACTAAAGGACATAATGGAACCAGTCTGCTCCAGCATTTGGGTTATTATTAATAGCTCTCTGGCCACTGGCTCAGTACCTCCTTATTTTAAGCATGCTCTTGTCCAACCACTTCTTAAATAAAAAAAATAAAAAAAAGTCTGGACCCATCAGTTTTAAACAATTTTCAATACATTTCTAAACTCCCTGTTGATTGTCTATAATCAACTGACTGATATATCTATCTAACTACTTACCCCTTCTCTGTGTTCACTGATGTGTGGGTCGCTCTCTGGTTTGGGTATATCAGTGAGTAGACCACATTGGTAATTACGTCACGTGAGTACGCTTCTATATGTACTTATGGAGAAAACCTTTCACAGTAGAATGTGCGATGCTTGAATAATGTATGAAGACTTGTATTTGGCAATGTATGACAACATTTTAAGTAAATGCATATTAAACATCTATCTATTTTATTATATTTCTGTAGGGCTGTACATTTACATTTATGACATTTAGCAGACGCCTTTATCCAAAGCGACTTACAGCAAATACATTTGTTTAAGTAAGTGAATCATCTATCCATCAGTCGTCATAAGGTAAAGTAATCAATGCTCAGTCCAGCGGCCATTGGCAGTCACAATGCTAGAAGAAGGAAAAATTACTTCTTTTTCTTCTTCTTTTTTTTTTAACAGGAGAGAAACTTGTACAGGGGGGTAGTGGGGATGAAGAGGTCTTTAGGAGGGACAGTTAAGATGTAGCCTGAAGAGATGGGTCTTCAATCTACGGCGGAAAATTGGTAGTGACTCTGCAGTCATGAGAGCAGTGGGAAGCTCATTCCACCAGCGGGGCACCAGGACAGTGAAAAGCCGTGACCGAGTATTCTGGCTGCTGCAATTGGTGTGGCTGCTGCAACCATTGCTTGCAAGTAGGGAGACGGTAGGCGAGCACCAGGGTCTTGAATCTGACTGCTACCGGGAGCCAGTGAAGGGTGCGGAGGAGAGGAGTGACATGGGAGAATTTGGGGAGATTGAACACCAGATGGGCGGCAGCATTCTGGATGAGCTGCAGAGGTCTGATGGCGGAGGCGGGGAGAAGACTCTCTCTCATAGTTAAGCCAGGTCAAGATTTAAATGACATCAATATCTCAGATATGTGGAAGTTCAATACTATATCATATAATACACAATGGAGGGAGGCAACATTAAGATGCATTATTGGCAGTTTTCAGTTTTCACAACCAGTTAAGTGACTCCTCACAAGACACGCACCAAGACTGCCTTTGCTACATTATTAAAGGTTCAATCTTCCTTTTTTCAAAAAAACATAAGTTATTTCGTTATCAAAATGGAATATGTCACTCAAGACACAGATTGACACAAACCCAAACCCCCTAGTGCTAAATACATACTTGAGTTTCTCCAGTCTGCAGAGTGGATCCTCTAGTAAAGCAGAAAGCAGTCTCACTGAGTCTCCTGGTCGATTGTCGCTCAGATCTCTCAGCTCTCTCATGTGTGAGGGGTTTAACCTCAGAGCTGAGGCCAGAGAAGCACAGCCCTCTTCTGTGATCAGAGCCTGACAGCCTGCAGAGAGATTCCCATAACTTTTAATAAAATGCTACCCTCTAGTGTTGAAAAGAAAGAATGGCAGCTGTATATTTCTTCCTTTTAGCAATGCATGAAAAGGTTAATTATTAATCAAACCAGTCTGCTAGAATAGGTTAATAACATATTTCAGTTATAATATGCACTGTTTAACATAGTAATGAATTAGTGATTCACAACATGTTAAGAGATAAAGATGTATAAAGAGTAAAGATGTGTGGAGTTACTATTTGGAGTTGGCTGACCAGACATCCCTGATTTGGGGAGTGGTTGAACAAGTACAGGAATACTGACCTCAGTGTCTGCCTAGAATCAGTAGTCGACATTGACACCTCTCTTATGCCTGCACATGATGTGACGGAGCACATCTGACGAACCAGAAACACCTGTTAACCCAATTTTCCAATACTTTTGGTGCCCTGAAATAAGGGGATTATGTATAGGTGAAACCATTTGAAATCTGAAATAAAAACATTGAAGTAAAGCTTAGAATCTCTTCTTTAACCCCATAGTAATTGATTCAAAATCCAAACTGTTGGAGTATAGAGCTAAAAGAAGACAAAATGCTTCCTCTTTCCAATACTTATAGAGGGCTCTGTCTCTTCATCTAATCAAGTTGCAGCAGGCTATAAATGGATTACACACTTAGTTCAAGTTTAAATTAATTGTATTTCATTCACATAGCAGAGGTTATTGTGTAATGAATAGATTGGTTAAAAGGCCAAACTAAGAACAAAATATAGTACCATAGAGAGTAGGAGTTGGCGTTCAAGAGTTTTGTCATGTAAGGGAAGATTACACACACACACACACACATACACACACACGCACACACACACCTAACACACACACACACACACACATACACACACACACACACACACACACACACACACACACACACACACACCCCTAACACTAACACACGCATATGCGCATGCGCGCACACACACACACACACCTAACACTAACCTACCTATTCTTTATCTCTAATGACACCTTGTGCCATTGTTGTTGTAGTTGTGTTCCTCAGAGAGACTAACTTTAGAGGCAGTGCCCCCCTCCTCTCTCTCCTCAGAGAGGCTAACTTTAGAGGCAGTGCCCCCCTCCTCTCTCTCCTCAGAGAGGCTAACTTTAGAGGCAGTGCCCCCCTCCTCTCTCTCCCCAGAGAGGCTAACTTTAGAGGCAGTGCCCCCCTCCTCTCTCTCCCCAGAGAGACTCATTCTAGAGGCAGTGCCCCTCTCCTCTCTCTCCCCAGAGAGACTCATTCTAGAGGCAGTGCCTCCTCCTCTCTCTCCTCAGAGAGACTCATTCTAGAGGCAGTGCCCCCCTCCTCTCTCTCCCCAGAGAGACTCATTCTAGAGGCAGTGCCCCCCTCCTCTCTCTCCTCAGAGAGACTCATTCTAGAGGCAGTGCCCCCCTCCTCTCTCTCCTCAGAGAGACTCATTCTAGAGGCAGTGCCCCCTCCTCTCTCCCCCCAGAGAGACTCATTCTAGAGGCAGTGCCCCCCTCCTCTCTCCCCCCAGAGAGACTCATTCGAGAGGCAGTGCCCCCCTCCTCTCTCCCCCCAGAGAGACTCATTCTAGAGGCAGTGCCCCCCTCCTCTCTCTCCCCAGAGAGACTCATTCTAGAGGCAGTGCCCCCCTCCTCTCTCTCCCCAGAGAGACTCATTCTAGAGGCAGTGCCCCTCTCCTCTCTCTCCCCAGAGAGACTAACTTAAGAGGCAGTGCCCCCTCCTCTCTCTCCCCAGAGAGACTAACTTAAGAGGCAGTGCCCCCCTCCTCTCTCTCCCTAGAGAGACTAACTTTAGAGGCAGTGCCCCTCTCCTCAGGGGCAGACCAGGAGAGTCCAAGACCAAGTCAGATCTGCTGGCCTGTGAATATAAAACAGGTCCTGTGTTAGATTACTTTTATGCGTTCTTTCTTACTTGCGCTGATCCCTAAGCAACTGAATATATGCACAGTCTCACTTTTATATCCGTTGTAATATTGTTCTGAAATATTCACATTGTATACTCCTCTCAAGTGTAGGGATTTCAGTCTCCTCTGTCGACTCAAAATGGATCCTTTCCAGAAAAGTTCTTGCTTCCATTCTCATGTCCCATATCCAGTTACAGTAAAGGGATCAACAGTATGCAGGAGGCGGAGCTAAGAGTTCTCTCTAATAACTGGAGTTATTAGATAGTAAATAAGTTCCAGAAGAAACTTTTGTGGGCTCGCTAAGTCTTATTTTGGTAGTGGAAAAGGTTTAAATACGTTTCGATAGATAGATAGATTTGCTGGGTAGTTGAAACAAAGTGAGAGTCTTATTATGGTAGCAGATAAAGTTAGAGATGGTTTGGTTTGGTTGGTTGATTAGATGGATGGATAGAATGTTATAGATAGATAGGATGAGCCAGGGGTACTTCAGGAGTGGGTAGAGAGTTGGTTGGTTGAGTAGTTGAGAGTGGTAGAGTTGGTTGGTTAACTGGATGAGAGTTTTTGGAGTTCCAAAAGGCTTAATGGTTTTAAAAGTTTGATAAGTATCAGAAAGCTTTTGTCAGGGTTGATGAACATTTTTTGGGTAGTTGTTGGTTGGTTGGTTGGTTGGTTATGTTGGTTAGGTTGGTTGATTGGATGGATGAATGGACAGATGAGAAAGGGAAGGTATAGAAAGATCGATTGATATACACATAGATAGAATGCGCCTGGAGTAGTTCAATGGAGTGGATAGAGGGTTGGTTAGTTAACCACATGAGAGATTTTTGAGTTAAAAAAACGTCATTATTTGATTTAATACAACAATACTGAAGCAAGCCCACCTAATAAGTATGTCGAAGAACAATAGTTGGGGAAAAAAAGTGTTTTTTCCGGTGGCCATCTTTTGGAATGCTGACTGAAATCGGGAAATGCCTGAGAAAAGATCATTCTTTCCAGGTTACTGTACCCCTATCTTAAAAACAAAAGGATTAGACCATAGTGCAAGGCAGTTTTACTGTAGAAATGTCTTCAAATGTGCGATGTGTGAGTCGTCGTTTGCAGTCTGCTACCTTTGAAGCTAGGTCCCTGCATCCCCTGTGCCTACCAATCTATGACTAGACGTCAACAACAACCACATGTAAGAAGTAGTACGTCACAACTGTCATAACTTGGGGCTAGGGTCAGGGCAGACACTTCAGCCTCCAGCCATGAATCTAGATTGCGGTGTTGCTCAGTGAGCAGGCAGCTATGTCAAAGTCTGTCAGTACATAGGAAAAAGTGGTTGGTTTTGGGCAGCCCAAAACATATACTTACCCAGTACTAATTTTGACAGCGCTGCAGTTCAGTTCAGTTCAGGATGAATTCTCGAGTCAGTGCTTCAAAGCAAAGCAAAGGTTGTAGTTGAAGGAGGGGGAGTGGTCCATACTAGTGAAGAAGGACCGAAATGGTCAGTTGTTGTGGTGTCCCAACCTAATTAGAACTCCAAGTGATTGGGGAATGTACAGCAGAATATATTTTCTGGAATATACCAGAAAACGAGCATTTTCTTACAAATATTTATATTGACACGTGAGCTGTTTTGAGATTCCGATGCAGTGAATTCCTACACAACATGATTCCTGTTTACTCAGCGATAGAGTAATAGAGCTACCACCACCACGTTATGACAAACGGAGTATATATATACAGTATATGTCCTCTACGATATGTCCGCAACTGTAATTTCATTCCTAGGTTAAGTGAGTTGAAATGAAATAGACTGACCAAACCACCGCAACGTTACTTTTGTACTCGCTGGCGGGACGTAACACAGCCTTGGGACGAAAGTAATGGCTGGCGAGAAGTGCACAATGTCTTATTTTCATGTTTCTGGTTTGTAATGCTTGTTACTTTCAACAAATATACTATCAGCCATAATTCCATGTATGTGTCAATTTGAGTAATCAATGCTATAGGTTTGAAATGTATGAAAATGAACCATGTATCAACATAAAAAATGTTGCGCAGCCACAATATTTTGCCTATATAGATTAGAGTCTAGACGCAGGCTGGCACGCGAGTACCTGAACACTCAAAGAAAGACAGCACTGGTGAGCTCAAACATCGCCAAACGCCCTGGTAGGCCAAGGAGAACTTCTACAGTGGATGACCAAAGAATGCTCACCATAATTAAGAAAAACCCCAAAACTGTCCCACAGATCAGGAACACTCTCCAGGATGTAGGTGTGAATGTGTCAAAGACTACCATCCACAGAAGACTTCAACAGCAGAACTACAGACTACACTGCAAGGTGCAAACCACTAGTTAGCCACAAAAACAGGATGGTCGGGTTACAGTTTGCTAAATAAGTACCTATAAGAGCCTGCAGAGTTCTGGAAAAAGGTCTTGTGGACAGATGAGACAAGTATGTACCAGTATGTACCATGTACCAGAATGATGGCAAGAGTAAAGTGTGGAGGGAACTGCCCAATATCCACAGCATACCAGCTCACCTGTGAAATATGGTGGAGGGGGTGTTATGGCTTGGGCATGTATGGCTTCCACTGGAACTGGATCACTTTGATGTCTTCGTTTATGTTACTGCTGACAGCGTGTACAGAAGTGTTTGAAACATCTTGTCAGCCCAAGTACAAGAAAATGCCTCCAAAGTCATTGGACAGCGCTTCATCATACAGCAGGACAATGACCCAAAACATACTGCTATAGCAACTACTTTTCATTAGTCAATATTAGACACATTCACAAAGAATCACTTTCAAAAAGATCAATATGATGTTTGAAATTTAGTCAATATATCTAACTTTGAATGCACTGATCAGTCCTGATGTTCCAAAAAGCCCATTTGAGTAAATTCCTACAACTCCCAAGATTCCCCCTCAAGGTCCTTCTGTTGATCAGCACTAGAGGTCGCGCCTGCTGCTCTCTGGGAATCAGTGGCATAGTAAAGAAGAGTCAGAGTGCAAAAACTCTTGTCTGACGTATTTTAACACCGTATGTGAGTTTTTTAGGAAGTAAGTTTCAATAAATGCAAAATGATGATAGTTTGAGATGGTATGCATTGTGTATTGACCAGAAATACACATGAAAATGGATTTCGGGTAAACTTCCCCTTAAAAGTCATAAAAACATGAGACATTCTGCTCTAGAAATTGGTTTATTATAATAGTGCTTGTACTTTATTTTGAATTAAGAGTGGGATTCTCTGATTAGTGTTTGGATTATGCATGAATACATATGTAACTTTCCATGTATCTCTACATAACAAGAATATATTGTAAAGTAGTGTATATAACAAATACATTCAAAAAGGGTCAATGACAATACAATTAGCTTCTGCAATAATGTTCAACAGACCAGTGAAATATCAAAGAAGTCCAAATAAAAATAACAATAATCACACATGGACACACAGTGATGATCCTGTAAATATCAAGCCCAAACTAAAAAGCTCACCAAATCACATCAATGCTATTAAGAAGTTTTTTTTTTTGCAGAGCCATGACAGAATTACCCTCCACACTGGTGTTGATTAGAAAGATTCCCTTGATGTCATGGGGACCGAACCTCTGCGGTTGGTGGGGTTATCAAAGACAAAGACAGAAGTTATTCACTTCCCCATATACAGCTGTTATAATGCTGCGGTTATCATACAATGAGTTGTTTGATACCACAGAAAACACAGACAACCCAAAGAAGGCACCATCACTATTACACGCACACATGGTTGAATTTTCTTAATGAAATAACCAGATAAACATATACACCTGCAGCAGTGGGCATCGAAGACCTACATATCCGACTCTGTAGAGGGAAACAGAAAGGAAGATTTACTTGGTCAGTCAAGTGCATATCTGTCAATAGCCATAACTCAATCACACACACACACACACACACACACACACACACACACACACACACACACACACACACACACAGCGTCACAGAGTACAGTAATAATAAATAATAAATAGATTATGTACAATATAAATACGCATGAACAGGAATCAGGGTCATCCAGGAGGGTTAAATTCTGTAATAGACTCACCCATGGTATAAATCTTGGTATTCAGCAGGTGGCGGACCTTGCAGGTGTACTCATCACCGCTCTCTGGTTTAAAGTCAATACTCCTGAGGAGGTGGAACTGCCATCCTGTATGGAAGGCCAGGTCTGTCTGCCTGGGATTGGGCATCTCCATTCCATTTTTCAGCAGTTGGATGCTGATGTCAGGGGGGTGGAATCCATGGACGTAACAGTTCAGGGTGTTTTCCTTCCCGTATTCCCCAGGGTCCCTACTGTAAACCTGAACCTTGGGATGGGCTGATGGGCGTAGAGGAGAGACAGAGAACAGCAAAGAGCCAGAGAGTGTCATAATTCAGTGTCCTGACTCTCACTCCCAAACTAATCATGGGCCATTTCAAGAGAATGTTATCGGATTGTAGAATTGTTTTAGTGGGTCCTTTGTTATGTGATTCCTATAAAATCTTTATCCACATTGTTTTTTAATCTAGGTTGTTTATGTAATTGTTGTTCTGTTTTCTTTCTTTCCATTCATTATTTTGTAGATTTCCTTTTTTTCCCCCTCTGCTTTTATTTCCTTGGATTATTGTGTGATTTTGTCTGTGTGGTGATTTTATCCAACGACACATCTATAGGTCTAAAGTATGGTTCTGGGAGTTCTGGGATATTATTGTTATTATTACCACATAAAAAAGCACATACAAAGCATATAAGCAAAAAAAAGTTATGTAAAAGATTTGTAATTATTATTACTATTATTATCTAATAGACAACAGTTTGAAGGTCACGGGAGAGGTCTGTCATGTTCTTTCCTGACACAAAGACATATCAGATACTTGATACTTACAGACTTTTGCGTGTGTAGTCCCTAGGACGCAGAGAACGACGAAAGAGACGAGAACCTTCATAATTTGTTTTTCGGAAAATCGTTGTAATTTGTAGTAATATATAGCCCACCCCCTTCGTACTAACCAACAAAACAATGCGCAATCATTTCCAGTAAAGACAAAGTGAAAGTAAATTGAAAATGTGTGAAGTGGATAGAATAAACAACGTGTTTCAAAATAAAAGTCCACATGTTTCATGCAACGAATTGGTTTCACCGGTCGGGGCATGATGACATGCTAGATGATTCAAGCAAAAATGTATTTATTCATGTTTCATTTATTTCCAAAGTCGACATAAGTAAAGCACCGCTTTCATTCGGTTCAGTCTAGACTCTAAGGAAACACAATGAATGAACCAAACCACCTCTTAGAGTTAAGTTTAAACAACCACCTCTTACCTGTGAAGAAACTTCGGGTGGAACACCAAGTCCCACAAAGCAATGCGCTTTGACATGGTCACCTGTCAGTTGACGCTTCTTGGGTCTGTGTACGTTGCCAAGGAGAGGAGCCACACACCTTATCGACACTGTTGGGACTCGACTCGAATTTTATCTGGAAAAAACTTCAGCGCTATCTTCAGGCTCAGAAAACGGTCAAGGGCAGGAGCAACACCCCCCAAAAAAACGGTGAGTTAAAAGAAAAGATAAAAAAAAAAGAGAAAGGGCATGCATTGAGCAACGTTTGATCTCCACTCGCTAGTAGTCTTAAAAAAAAAGAAAGAAAGAAAAAAGAAGACATGACCAACATGAATTGCTGTGACAGAAACACACAGTGGTCCTGCGATTACAATACACATGGAACAGAATGTTTAGATCATATAAGTAGAATTGAATTCATTCCATTCTATTTCCATGGTTTAGAGACTAACTGAGTTACAGACTTTGGGTGTATGCCTTTGGGCTAAAGCTCAGAGTGTGCGTGTACATTACTTTACATTTACATTTATGGCATTTAGCCTTTATCCAAAGCGACTTAGAACATTTGTCTAAGTAAGTGAATCATCTATCCATCAGTCATCATGAGATAAAGTAATCATTGCTCTGACCATGGGCCCATAGGCAGTCACAATGCTAGAAGAATGAAAGATTGTAGATGAAACAATAATTCTTATAACTATCATGTATTAGACAACAGACCTTTATGCTTTCCAATTTAATTAAGCTTGAATAAAAAGTACTTATTCTAGAAGAAAAACAATGCATATCCAATCGACTGTCTATTTGTCTTTTTGCTTTTACCCTCGACCTCAATATTGTCATAGAGCTTCAAATGGCACAGACTCCTCATTCAAAAGCTACTGGAATTGGCTTGTGGTTATTCACTTGACTACCATTAGCCTAGTACAGTGGCAGGGACATGTGTGTTTCATCGACCTTGAGTAGCTTCTTAATGTCATCTGCTCTTGATACATCTTGCTAATTCCCCCTAAAGCCCTCTCTAACAGATTACAATATGCGCAAGCTGAGCAGAGGCCACCAATCTGTTACACTCATGGCCTCTTTGCTCTCACACTGTGTGTGCGTGTGTGTGTGTGTGTGTGTGTGTGTGTGTGTGTGTGTGTATGTGTGTAGAGTAAAGCAGGTGTGGCATTCAAAATGATGCAGTTTTGGTGGTTTGTATTAAGTCATCTTCAGAGCAAACACTGAAGATACTGGATGAATGGACATTCTAACACTATCCTTGTTTAAAGTAATTTAGTGCAGGCATAGACATGTGGAGTGCAGAATATTACCAAAACACAATGATCTTTTAGATACAGTATGATATTTGAGAGCAGTAATCTAGGCTGTGTCTTGAATACAATGAAATGAGATCTGTCTAGACTAATTTGATTACAGGGCTGGGCGGTATGGCCTAAATATCATATCACAGTATTTTAAAATGTTTGGCAGTTTGACGGTATTGGGTGGTATTTTTTGTTTATGGACTATGATTCAGTCTCTGTCTGTTACTATGTCACAAAATTCTGTCTATTCATATGTCACACGCTTTATCTCAGACACCACTGGGACAATTTTGATTAAACTTGGGTGAATGATGCGTCTTGCCCTACAGATGCAGCATTTCCGAAATGACTGTACACTGACAAAGATTGTTTAGGAGTTTCGAGGTGACACCGATTCATCATTAAAAACGTCTTCATAGGGTGCAAATTGAATCAAATAAACACTACATGTTCCGGTAACTTTACAGTCTGGCTGTGAATGCAGCTGTAGGAGTGTAGCCTAATGGCCGAACTATACCGACACCATTACAGCACCATAACGTCTCCGTACCGTGAGCCGCAGTTTAACAACTCACAGTGATCTTTTATGCTTCAAGTCTATTTTCCTCGGCAGCGAGAGCATTGCAGTGGCGTAGAGGCAGAAACATAAGCACATCATATCAAATATAAATTCATAAATAATCTCAATCGTCCGAAAACTAAGTAGGAAAATTGCAAAAATCACCCTGCACACATTGAAAGGTTAGGTATCGCATTTTAGGCTTGTATTAAACAAAAGAAAAACAATGTTGATGACAAGCAGTTATTATAGGCTACTTCAAATCATTGCAGATCAGTTGTTGAGGTTTCAAGAATATAGCCTTCCCGTTATGAAGTGTAACCGAAATTATTTTCAGATAGGCCTAGATTGTTCTATTCTTGCGAATACTGAGCACGGAGAGACCAAAATGGCGACCAGGAAGTCCACATTTCGTTGGCAGATTAGCGACACAAGCTACTGCTATTGAAATGAATCAGGTGACGTCCGACTTAAACGTGTCCATTCCATTTACAGTCATTGGTACATACACACAAGTCCTAGTTCATAGTCCTGTTTGTGTTGATATACACATCACAAACATGTTTCAGAAGGGGGAGGTTGATGGTAACCATATCAATATGTCTGTCCTTATGCCTCCTAAGCAGCAACCTGGGTTAGGTTCTGCTTTATTTTACAGTTCCCTGCTCAGGCCTAGCCTACATGGTGCTTCAAAGTTATTTGGTAATAGTGTCATAAGATTGTTACTCCACTTTTGATTCTGAGAGGTCAATTGGTAGTAGCCTAGTTACTAATTGTGTTGAATCCTATACAGGCAGTAGCCAAGGCTACCAGGCCTACTGTGTACTACTTACTATATAATAAACTGTAACCACAATCTGTTTCCCACACCTAGAGACATAATAGAGCCTCTGTTGTCTTAGACTGGTCTGACATCTAACACTGATACCTGTGTTAGTCAACACCAATCAGTTCTATTGGCTTTTTAGTGGTTATATAGCAGTCACTGTAGCCTAATGCTATGCTATGCTTGCCTCAGGACTCTGTGGCCCGTAGTCTGAATACTGCACCGCTTTGAAATCCAATTGCCAATCAGGGAGCTTGGGGACAAAACGAGTGCTGGTAAGCATGACAGTGATGTAAAATCCTATTTACATCCCCTGTGGGTCTAATCTCTCCAGGCTGTCATCCCCTAGGGCATTTCCATTGGCTCAGGGCTGCAGTCACACACCTAATCCACCTCACCTCCCTCATTGATTCACTGAGGAAGAAAGAGAGGAGGCATCCCTCCTTTCTTCCCTACTCCTTTAACCTCTCTTTATACGGTCTCGGTTGGGAGAGAGTTATAGGTCTATTTGCAGACTGCAGCTACCGGATGTCCTGCTTTTCTGTTTTCTGTTTTTTTGACTTGCTTCAGTCTTTTATTGTGTTGACCTGTTTGTTTTCCTCTGTTGTTGTTGTTGAAGGGATGCTAGGATGGAGTGTCACATTCAGCTGACGTCCAACGTTGGGATCCACCAGGAGAGAGCAATAGCGTTATTCATAGAAGACCTCGTGTGAACCCTGTCATTGAGAATCTCCTCCTGTTGTCCGAGAAAGACAGAGAGAAAGGACTACTAACCTTTTGGACCATCGACTGTCCTCGATAGAGAGCGAGAGAGAGAGAGGGGGGGGGCGGGGAGACTAACATTAAGGAAACAAACTGTCCTGAATCTCCATCAAGCTGATGATCCAGGCACGATGAATCGCTACCAGACACTGAAGCAGTTGGGAGATGGTACCTACGGCAGCGTGTTGATGGGGAGGAGCCATGAGTCTGGGGAACTGGTGGCCATCAAGAGGTAAAAATAAACATTATCTCCTCAGCAGACCTGGTTTTAAATAGGACTTGAATCGTCATTTCAAATAGCTGTGCTTTGGAAACAAAATGAGTTTGCCTGGCGCAATGGACCCAATGGAATAGTACAAAACCCATCAGGCCGTCCAGACCGACTCAAGCACATGCTCAAAGATACTATTTAGATCACGGTCTACTTTTTAGCACTGTTCATAAAAACCATTGAAGCCCAACTGCTGTATGATTTAACAATTTGTAAACAACAGGTAAAATGATTGGAATAATGAAATAAAAGCAAATCATTTAACTGCAGAACAGAATAGAGTGTCAATGTATACAGTACAGCACATATCTTAATCTACCTCATCAGTGCATATGGTTTATTTACCAAAGCGGCCATTTGCACTGATATTGTTTATCACAACGGTGTGTGTTTTGTATTGAAACCTGGCACGCTACCACCTTAAAAACACCAACTCACACAACGCCCTCTCGTCTGGCACAAGGTACAACAATAAACAAGCCTGGCCGAAGCTTTGCTCCAGGTTTTCCCACCATTGAGCTTTACAAGCCTGCCTTTCAACGCCGTGGGTAAGGCTTAATAATGGATGCAGTGCTAGGGAGACGCCTCCAGTCCTTGAACGGTTGGTTACTATGCAAAGCGATACCCTCGCTGAGTGACGGTGAAGCGAGTGAAAGTCCAGTGTGTTGTGTTGCTGTGGATGGCGCACCGTTGACAGATCGATGCCCAGGAGGCGTTCGATGGCCGCGTGTCCCCTGTCCCTGTTACATCATTCCAGACTGAGTGCCAGAATGAGGTCCCTCAGCGGATTAAGTGTCACACGAGTGCCAGTATACCAGGTGGTGTGTGTGTGTGTGTGTATGTGTGTGTGAACGCTATTGTACATACTGTAAGAACATAACCTGTAATGTAATGAACACCTCAATCCCAAGTGTTATGGGTGAGGCGGTTTTCATTTTACTTACATGTACACATTGGTAGAGTTGCATTTGTTAATGCTTTGGTTTTACAACCCTGGTATTTACCTGGTGTTTACTGAGGAAATGTGGTCACTCTATGGGTCCTTAGTTACGTCATCTGCATCATTCATATATTGAGCAGTAAACATAGTGTACAGTGCTGCTTCACAAATCACAAAGAACCTAAAAGAACCTTTGACTTTCTCAGTACTGCATGGAGTAATTATTACATGTCAATTTCACCTTGCAATTTCTATGTCAATAGCATTCTGAAAATTGGAACGAAACAATACAAACGATACATTTCTATTGTTTCTGAAGCGCTGTGGCTCCTACTCAAACAGTAAGAACATGGTCCTTGTCTCTTATCACAGAATGAAGAGGAAGTTTTTTTCATGGGAAGAGTGTATGAACCTGAGAGAAGTCAAGGTAAGGATGATACATGTTAACAGTTTTAGGTACATTTAGGGGCAGTCATATAGCCACAATAAATACAGACTCAGTGTCCTGGTTAGAGTGTGTCCCTGAGATCGCAAGGTTGGGGGTTCGATACCCGGCAGAGTCAAACCAAAGACTCTAAAAATGGGACCCGTTGCCTCTCTGCTTGGCACAACTACCCTTGGGGGTAAGGCCCTGTGACAGACTAGCATCCTGTTCAGGGGGTGTACTTTTACTGCCAGTAGCTCAGGCTACAGAAACAGGAACACCTATGGGCCATTCCAGCTTGCGTGTTCCGGTGTACAAGGCTTCTTACTTCTAGCTACAATCTGTCATTTGAAAAACATCAACCCTGCCACATAAAACTGAGGGATGGGGTTGGAGAAATATGACCACTCTCAAATTCATGGACAAAAACAAGGACTGACAGTCTGTTACAACATGGGAGTTTTAAACATATTTTGGAGCTATACAATGTTTGTTTCCATTCCTGTTTGTAAACACTGGAGTAAAACAGCCTTATATTTTGGGTTATGATGGGGTAAGACAGATTTATTAAGCTCACAAGGCATCTGTTAGTAATATTCTTCAAGAATCAACGGGTGTATAATCCATTTAAACGGCTTCACAAATTACGGATTGCACTTTCAACGGAGAACAAACCAGTTTATTACAAATCCGTTACTAGACCTGTTGCTACTCGAAGTATTGAGCAACGTATAACTTAGAAAGTGCTAGCGATGGATGCTTTTACAATACTTTCACTGTTCATCTGGGTCCATCCCATTCTGTGTTTTGACAGTCACTGAAGAAGCTGAACCATGCCAATGTTGTGAAACTAAAGGAAGTCATCAGGGAGAACGACCACCTCTACTTTGTCTTTGAGTACATGAAAGAGAATCTCTATCAGCTCATGAAGGACAGGTAAGGGCGTCAGATGACCACATACAAATCCTAAAAAACGCTTGGTTTCAGTACGTTTTCTTTACAACTTATTATGATTAGAAGTGTTCTTGCCAGTCAGATGACAATTCTATCAATTCTTCATTTACAGAATCAAGTTGTTCCCTGAGTCAGTGATCAGAAACATGAGCTTTCAGATATTGCAGGGGCTATCATTTATCCATAAACATGGTATGTGTCCCCTTCGCCTCGAATCTGCTTAACTCTCTCGTCTGACAAACACGGGTCTTCAACTCTACTCACACTCCTATCGTCAGACTAGAATCTCGTTCCCAGACAATATGCTCGAAAGGTCTGGCGGACCAACTCGTCAAACTTGGCCTTCATTTAACCAATACAAAGATCGGGAAACCAATACAAAGAAACGCTAGCACTTTACAGCTCAGAATAAGTGGGTAATAGCATTCTAATAAACATGGTAATTACTGATAGTTAACAGTAAGAACAAAGACAATTAACTTGCTGACAAGGTAAGGCTTGTTGACTGGTGAGTACCATGGTTATTACTTTGCAATTACCCACTTATTCCAAGCTGTTATGTAAAGTGCTATCGGAAAATAACTATAGCCACTGGCTTTACCTCGCGTCAATCATCTCCCACAGCACTTTCCCCTACTGCTTGCACACCACACGTTTCTGATTCGCAGCCATGCTTTGCGGTCGCATGATTCGCTAAAATCCAATAACTGCAAATGCTCTACTCAGTAAGTTCACTCCCACAAAGGCCAAGGTTGAGTTGTTGTTATTCCAGGCTCATATGCGCTTTGGGGACGAGGGGACGAGGTTAGTCAACCTATGACGATGGGACTGTTTCTACAGTAGCTGACACCTGTCCGCCTCAGTTGTCTTCTTGCTGTTTTGGTGAAGGGACACGTGGAGCTCTTGCGTGTGCAAGCCAGTGTGGAAAATACAAACATATAAGCCACTGTTCTTCCGTCCTGGTCCTGGGAAGCGCAGACTTTTGTCCTCAGCCTAAAACAATAGACAGTCATTAAAGCCCTCGATCATGTGGACTAGAACCAAAGTCTGCACACGTTTGAATATTAACTGATATTAACATGGTTTGAGTCTGAGAGAGGAGATTCTGTAATGGATGCTACTCCAGCTGGCCTTATAGAGTGATAGAGTAGTCAAGAGTTGTTGTTTCACACACACACACACACACACACACACACACACACACACACACACACACACACACACAGACAGACAGACACACACACACACACACACACACACACACACACACACACACACAGACACACACACACACACACATACATACACACACACACACACACACACACACACACACACACACGCTCAGCCTGCGTTTATCAGACACGACCACGGTTCCACGTGTCCTATGGGCTGCATGCACTCTCCTTATCTCTCCTTGTTTCTCTCTCTTTTTCTCATCTTTCTTTCCTCCTCCTTGTGGGTCTTTCCTCTCTGCCGCCAGGGAGAACAAGATGTTCACTGAGAATGAAATTAGGAACATCTTGTTCCAAGTGCTGTCTGGTTTGGCATTTGTGCACAAGCATGGTAAGATGCTTTTGTCCTGCTGTTCTTTTGTTTGTTCGTTTGCATGACATGACATGGTTGCGTGTGTGTGTGTGTGTGTGCGTGTGTACTTGAGTGCGTGCGTGTGTGTGCGTGTATTGGCATACTCCATGTTTAAAAAACGAATATGGCACCACTGTTCTGCTTATGTGTGTATGTAGCATTAGAATCAGGAAAAAATAACCAAACCTGCAATGTGAACTCGGGGGCTGTCCAGAGAGCATTATCAATGAGTTAGCCAGCCAGCTCCCCTAAATGAAACAACAAATAATCATATTTTAAAATATTAAAAAAACTAAAACATATTGACAAAGAAAGATGACTGATACAACTGACTACTAGACATTCCCAACAACCCATATTCAACTTCTGCTATCTCAATAAACCAGAAAATCTGTTTAATGCAGTGATACTACTCTCTGGAACAGGCCCCACATCTACACCAGCATTTTTTTTTTACTGTATGCGTGTGTGACTCAGGATTCTTCCACCGGGATATGAAACCGGAGAACCTGCTGTGCATGGGGCCTGAGCTGGTCAAGATCGCTGACTTTGGATTGGCTAGAGAGATCCGCTCCCGTCCCCCCTACACAGACTATGTGTCAACAAGATGGTAAGTGACCATCTTTACCAAGTATTCCATTATCAGCAGAACTAATTCTGGTCCAATACCACGCATGACGTTCTTAGTATTAAGTCAAGATGTTAAAGCAGCTTGTTATTTTGACTTTGAAACCCCCCCCCCCCAAAAAACAACAACTCTGTTTTCCTTGGAAGGAACTATAACAAATCGACGATAACCTAACGGTCATCTAACAGGCTATATCACATGGCAAAGCACCGGATGTTACGACCCCGTAGGAATGTGCTTATAAAGGATTTGTGAAGTATCTAAGGGCTTTGAAGGGCCTTAAGTAGGACCGTACCGATCCATGGAATGACAGTGGGACCTACGCAGTGCTGTGTCTGTTGCTTCAGGTACCGAGCTCCAGAGGTGTTGCTGAGGTCGTCCGTCTACAGCTCCCCCATAGACATGTGGGCGGTGGGCTGCATCATGGCCGAGCTCTACACCCTCAGGCCTCTCTTCCCAGGGAACAGCGAGGTGGACGAGATCTTCAAGATCTGCCAGGTCCTGGGGACAGTCAAGAAGGTTAGAGAGAACTCCACCTACACATGGACAGCAGTGTGTGTGTGTGTGTGTGTGTGTGTGTGGGGGGGGGGGGGTTGTTACAGTTTTGGATAGTGACCAGTTGACATAGGTTGTTCAATTTGATATTTATAACAGTAACTTACAGTATGTTGGAGGTGATACAGTCAGGCAAACTGTTCCTGCCGATCAGAGATGATTAGATGGGTGCTTTCTAATTAGAAAGGTCTCCCATCACTATAATTAAACGTCCCTGTGTCATTCTCTACTGAGTCAACATAGGCCATGTAACCTGACACAGGAGATATGATATATGATCTTTCTGGAACGACACCTGGGGTCTATTCAGGAGGGTGTAACGTGACAGGACGATGAGATAGAAATGTATTGAGTAGAACATTGTGATGATTCTTTGTCATGTAAACGAGGGGGGTCGTGTCACCTCTATACGGTGCATTTCTATCTGCAACACTTCTGAACGTTTCACCTGGCTGAACACAGCCCTGTATCTCCTGATCTCCCCTCCTCTACCCAGTTGGACTGGCCGGAGGGTTACCAGCTGGCGTCCGCCATGAACTTCCGCTTCCCCCAGTGTGTGCCCACCCACCTGAAGACCCTCATCCCCAACGCCAGCAACGAGGCCATCACCCTGATGAAGGACATGCTCCAGTGGGACCCTAAGAAGAGGCCTACCGCTGTGCAGGTACGTAGTGAGATACCTCACTGTGCTAGGAATCATACCTGCGCAGGTAAATGTGCTAAATTCTAAACTGACCCATAACCCCCTACACCCAGCTCCACTCCTAGAGATCTGACGATTGGATTGGTATAAGTACTGCTGAATGTCGGAAATTCGAACCTTGTTATATTACAGATCAACAGGGGTGGCTAGGGGATAGGAGCTATGGATCGATTGGTAACACAGCAACAGTCACTTTGCTGAGTCATACTGTAGCTGTGCAGGTACACAGTCACTGTTATGAGTCATACCCCACTGAGACCACTTGATTAACTTCTCTGGGCCTCGTCTCCCAAGTCAGACATGTTGCCATGTCCACAAAATGACATATGCTCCCACCCATCTGCTATACAATTGGCTTCCCTGTCGTATAGACAGAACGGGAGGAACATGCATGTACAGGAACTTCGGCTATCATTATTCCTCTGAACCTCCTACAATTTATATTAGCAATATTGAGGTAGTTATTAGTTAGAAATTGTTGCCTCAATCGTGATATTTTTGAATGATATTTAGTGCTAGCTAAAACAGGAGGGATGGAAAACGTAAACAAACTCTATTATTTTTTTTATTTTATTTTTTTATTGAATTGTAATATGTGGTGACATCATGTGGGGGGCCAAAATACCCATGCAAAACAAGCTGTAATTCGAGGAACACTTTTTAAACTGCTGTTATACTAAGGAGGATGGTCATCATGCTTTTCACAACCTCACAGTGTTATTTCAAACTCATAGTGTGCAAATACCACATTAAACACCTGCAAATCAGGGTTTAGACTACACGGCCACTTTAAGAAAGAAAAACTGAATATACTTCCCACCTCACGTTGCCTGTATGTGGGTTTGTTTGAATAGGAAACACAAATATAGGTTTTGTCTTTTCTTTTTGTGTGATGTCTGTGATGTCTGACTGTTGTGATGTCTGACTGTTGTGATGTCTGACTGTTTAGCCATCTGGAAAGTGTCTTTATATGTATTCATTCAATTATTCCTCGAGCAATGCAATCTGAGCTAAGAATAGAAAAAACATGTGTGGTATGGAACTGTAAATATCAAGTCACAGTGTTGGAATTTTATGTAAACTTATGGAATCTCTTTATGTAAACGTGAGCTTGTGGAAATGAATTTCCTATACTGGAGGACAATAAAATCTAATCAAATGGACCGTGCCCACCTCTTCCTCCCCCAGGCTCTGCGATACCCCTACTTCCAGGTGGGCCAGGTGTTAGGGCCTCGGCCCCTGAGCCAGGAGGTCCATACCAAGGCTCCTGTCAGGACTCAGCCCTCCCAGTCCAAAGCAGATTCCCAGTCCTCTTTAGAGTCTGTCCCGACAGCCCACCCCAAGGCCTCCAGCGCCAGGCACCTTCAGCAGATCTCCATGCCCCAGACAGACCACCACCAGGGGGGGAAGCTGGACCAGCCACCCTTACGCGCTCTGGACAGTAACCCCCAAATGGTGAGTGCTGTGTCGGTGAAGTTATCTGAGGGGAACTCCTTGAATGCACTGTGTACGCGTGCCGTGCTTCCTAGGGCCCCGTGCCTCGAAAGCGAATTACGAATCGTACCTTTTAACATTGTGAGTTCCCCGATGTGTTCCCTTTTGACAGAAGGCTGTCCCGGTGGGGAACGAGAACAGCGCGTTGGGGATGAAGAACGGGCGGAGGCGCTGGGGTCAGACGGTGGTGAAAGCTTCAGACAGCTGGGATGAGTCAGAGACCTCTGAGACAGCCGTGTCCCACTCCAAGAAGCCCAGCCTGGGGGAGGAGGACGAGAAGAGTCAGAGACGACACCCCGCCCCCCAGTAAAATCCAGTTTCACATTATTAACTGGCACGATTGTTTCTCTCTCACTATTGTTTCTATCCTCTGAAGAAGTTCAGAAGATTTGGAACCTGATTCAGGGTTTTTTTATGTTTCGATTAGCAAATTATGTTTTTCACAACTAAATCAATATACAGTATATGATAGATATATAGAAAGGACAGATTCTTCAAACATGGTGTGCATCACAAAACTGCTGTGATTCTCTGATATAAATGTCATCTAACATGAACGTTCCATTGATTTTGGTTTTCTAAGTGATTTTCTTTTTTTTCAGGTCCAAAGAGCAAAAACCAATATATTCCTTCAGCACTGTTACAAAGTTACCAAACAACATCAAGATGGGCCAAAACGACTCAGGCCTCCCAAGTTCCTCAGCAAGACAACATTATCTAAGCCAATCAAGATATCTTCCTGGTAAGACCAAATTTGTCAAACCAAATGATCCTCTGCTTTATAAACAAACAAAAGCAAAAAAAGTGGTTTGTCACTGAGAATGACGCAATGTGTCATGATGTCATGTGGGGAGCTATTCCCTCATGCATTGATAGTATTCTCTTATGTTGCACATAGGTCCAAGAAAACAATTATACTCAAATACATGTGGTGCGCTTGATTTAATCTGTCCGACACCTGGAACCTCAAAAGTGCAAATCCTGTCCACTATGATGCGCCAGGCAAGCCGAATCAAGCGCACCTCCAGTATTTGCTGCCCGCCGTCTTAGACACAGGTTCTCCTCCCTTTACAGGATTGATCGGCAAGAGCCCAGCAGGAGACAAGGAGACAGGCGGGACCACACTGCGAGATCTGTGGGACAACTCTGCGAACGTCACCAACAAAGCGCTTGGCTCCATTGGAACAGGCTTATCTGTCACCAGAGTCAACGCAGGTAACCCTCTTTACACCCCCACCCCCCCCTCCACCCCCCCCCCCCTCCCCCGTGCTACCTACCAACCTAACAACCTAACTGGGGAACAAAGCTGTGTTTGGAGTGAGCTTAAGTGTCTGGGCCACTTTGGAGACGGGTGAAGCTCCATTATTCATTTGTCATGTAGACAGACACACAATATGGTCCTGTGGTGCTATGCTCTGCCCTTCTTTCACTATTCATGAGATAAAGACTGTCGGGTCGAACCAATTTCTCGAGAAAATTAGAAAGTGTCGCGTGTTTCTCAATTAGTCTGACTAATCTTCACCACTTTCCTACTTTTCATCCACTTCTCTACATTCCTCTAACGTTTTGTGTGTCCTTTCTGCTTCCATGTCTGTCCCTCCTCTTCATACACTTTCATTACTTCGGGAGTAGAAGACAGTGCCTCCAAACCCACTGATAACCTTTCTGATAGATCTTCTGATAAATCTATTGTAAAAGAAAGGATTCTGGAGAAGATCGATCCAGCTAAAGGTATTTTTGGGGGGGGAGAAGGTTTAACTGCTGATGTCACTGTACGCTCGTGGACTCATTCTCTGCCGTCGGTTAATCACGGTGTATTCTTTCTGTATTGAGGATGCGAATAAATATCACCTGGTTCTTAATCTGATGATTATTGTTAAAAGGGTAATCTGGGATGGGTACATCCATGTTGTGGGTGCAACCATAGCTCAGTCTATGAATTTGAGAGTGGTTACATTTCTCCAGCCCCATCCCTCAGCTGTGGCGGAGAGACCGCTTTTTGTTGTTGTTTGAATCCCAGATTGCTCCTTTTATGGTGGAACACTTCATAAACCACTGTTGCCATTACAATGTGTTATGGTATACAAAATTAGCCAAACAAACAAAACATGTTTAACTGATGCAGCCAGATCCCTTGGTATTCAAGCCCATGAGTTAACATATGAATGAGCTCAGCCAATTAAACCAGTGGGTTGGGAGTTCCAAATACACAATAGGCTGCGGGAACCAGGGCCCAATCTGCTGTATTTACCTGTAGGCACGGGAACCAAGTGGCCAGGATTCAAACCATTGCAGATAGCTGCTTTCTGCACTGCTGTTTACTGCAAAAGTCCACTTGATTTGCCTTGCAGTGTATCCTGGATTGAGGTAGTTGACAGTTGATTCAGCGATTTAGTCCTGTGGCGTCCTGAACGGCTCAGCACCGATGGCGAAAGAGTCCCACTCCCTCCATTCAGGACACGCTGTTGTAAAAACCAAACACACTTCTGAATTAAATCTCAGCCTTTTTTTTTTTTGCTGGAAAAATGTCAATGGAATAAACTGCCAGTAAAGATGTACAAAAATTGAGGGTGTGCATTAATCCCTGGTTTATGTGTTTCAGGAAACTTTGTCAGTACGAAATACAACCTCTCTGGAGGTTATATCCCTTCCTTCCAAAAGAAAGAAGTTGGATCAGTGGGTCAGAGGATTCAGCTGGCTCCCCTCGCAGGCCAGACAAGTAAGACACTCTGCATCATCAACATCAACATGCTCTGCTCTTCTGACTAAATGGCCCAGAAATCATGAATAAGGCCACATGAAATGATTTATATTCCGACTGCATCCTTACTAGCTATCACTATGATTTCATTCTCATTCTGTCTTTCAATGTCTTAATTGATTTCTCTCTTTCTTTATTTCCATGCATGTAACATCGCTTCTTTTCTTCCATCTCTTATTGCTCTCAGCCGATCATTCTACCTCTCCTGAAAATAAAAATGGCAAACAAAAACTTTCCAAGCTAAGAACCCCGTCCAACTCGTCCATGAGTGAAAGTAATGAAGGTAATGCACTGGTGCCGCATCCCGATATTCCAACCTTTTCCTGAAGTGTGGACTTGTTTCACTCCCCCACATGGACTCCAAGGGTATGGACTAGGTGTAAGAGATGTGGTGGAAACAACGCTGTGCTTCTAAACCCTTGCTAGGAAGGAAGTGCACACTTCAGGAAAAGGGCGGAAAATTGGGCAGACGGTGTGTACCGAAAGGCAGGTGTCGCAAGGTTTAGTAGAACATGCCTCTCTGACATGAAGAATGCGGAAACATGTCAGCTTCTGTCAGCAACGTTCAGAATGTTGCACCCTCCTGAATGCAACCCTCATAACAAGCTGTCATTATTTGACATGAACCTGAACCATTTATTCATTGGTATGAGAACTTCTCTCTGCCTTTCCTAGTAAAAGGTAGGGGACGGTTGCTCTGAAGCCTGTCTCAAGCCCTGTCCAGAAACAACCCCAACTACCACACTTGTGTAGATCCGATAGGTACATCCAAGATGGCAGTAGCTTCACCTTGCCCGCTGATAGGCTAGGTGGAATTATCACCATTGTGCTTGTACCTACTGTACGTAATGCTTTCAGATCCACACAAGTGTCTAGGGAGCAGGGGCTAGAGTTGTTTCTGGACGGGGCCTAAGAGAAAGATAGTTAGTAAGGATACTTGAGGCTTCAATAGATGGAACACATGACGTTATGGGTCTATTGCTCTGTCACCTAGCATTTTCCAGTGTAGCTGTGCCTTGAGCGTGTTATACAAAAATGGATATTTCCATGTTTTTGGGATCAGTAAAATAATTATGCTTAATGTCATCTTTCTACAGGCGCTTTGCTTTACGACGCATTTCAAAACAAGAAAGTGAAGGGGGAAAACATAGCAATAGTGCTCAAAGTAAACTATGACAAAGAAGAAAACATGTTAGAAACATTGGGTATAGTATTGACATTAATGCACTTTGCATTGTCAGATTTACAGCACAATTGAATTCAAGGTAAAACTTACATGCTCTAAACTACAAGTGCAGAGGACAGAGAGGGACAGAGCAATCACGTTTAAGCTGCTGTGAGACTATATTTGGTACGTGTCTAGTAGCTGCATGACTATGCTAAGCTAGCTGTCAGAGAAATAGCCCTGTTATGTCTTTACAAGATGGATTGGGGATCCTCCTCTATATATACTGAATGGGAAGACTTCATCTTATGTGCATGCAGTATAGGGCTTTACACACTACAAGACACACACTAATCGTACTCTGCTAGTTAGTTAGGGTAGATGAGTTACTACACCAGCACAGTGCAGCTCTGCTTGGCTCAGTGGTGTGAAAAAGGAATATGTCACCCTCACCCAGGTTTTGTTTTTATTCCAGACTATGAAGGGTGGAAGCGGAGGGCAGACAGGACCCAGATGAAAGGACAGAGCTACTCGGCCCTGGGGAAAACCTCGGGCAACCTCCTGACCAGAGCCCCACCGGTGCAGCCCGTCCACGGGAGAACGGATTGGGCATCCAAGTACGGAGGCAACCGGTAGTACGTAAAAAGACGCAGGATAGGTTTGGTCCCGGTCTACGCACTGAGAAGATGCCTGCAGCTGTGTTATGAACGATGAACCCTTGGTGCATTGACTTCTGAAAGGCCTCAATGACATTGTAACACATGCGCTCGGAACATCAGAGACATTTCTATGCCTTTTGGTATCATTGTGTTATGTATACCCATACAGATATATGCCAGGGGAACAGAATTTCACCACAAGAAGACCCGGAGCCTTCTAATGCAAATTGACTGTGATCAAAACCCGGGTCTTCTGCTCACCAAACACCCACTATAACCCGCTTAGCTGAGGCCCTAGGCATTAGCTCGGGGGGCTAACATAAGCCCAGGTCTCAAGCATGGCTACGGCATTACAGGAGAATGGTTCCAAACCACCTCTATTACGCTAAGTGCAGACTGACAGGCTGTTTGGGCTGTCCAATCACATCCAGAAGCCTAAATGGATGTTGTCTAAATCTTACACAGTGACATAACATTTTTCTTACATTCTGTTATTATATGATAGTATTAGAACCAATAATGCATTTTGTATTCAATATTTTTTTATAATGTAGGTGAATAATATGTCTTTGCTATGATACTACCTTGAATAGCTGTATCAGTGGTTTACGTCTATGAGAACTGTGATTTTTTTAAATCATCATAATCTTATGATATTGACAATAAAGACAGGACAACCATTCTTGTTATTATATAAGCAAGATATTATAATTCATTTTCAATTGTACATTTTTACAAAAACAACATCAACAATATCTGACAGTCAGGCTGTTCCTGAATTCGAAAAAAGGATGCGAAATGAAAGAAGGGGAGCATGATTTTTACGCCAGTGTCTGTAGAAATCTGTACTTCATTATTATGACTCCTGGGGTTTCTGTAGCATTCCCACGCCGAGCTTCCCCAACATCAGGAGACTAGAGGAGTCCAAGACACAATACGTTTGTCATACAAGGTCATATAAGTAGAGTTTGTAATGTATACATTGTCCAATACATGCTTACCACCTAGACCTACAACATTGAAATCGGCTCACTTGAACGAATGCCTGAGAGAAAATACACACACTCACAATATCCAGACATCAAAACTAGCATCCCTGTAAAACAGTAGTTAAGGGGGAAGTGATCTTTGGCAGTACACCTGTACCATAGAGCCCAGCCCTCTTGGCAGAGGCAGTAGTACGCCTTGGGCTTTATGGCACAGGTGTGAGAGCTCACTTAACTACCGTTTTACACAGAGTAAACGAGTATCGAGACGGTTACCTTGCTCCCGCCATCAAGCCAGCAGGCATTATCTTCCTGGAGCTGTAAAATCTCTTTCCCATGACCCCCGCCAGAGCTCCTGAAGTCGCTGTGGGACACAGACAAAGACACTAACCCCCAAAACAAACTGGACATGTCGTGTAAGTGGAATGTTTGTGACACGGCGGGGGTTACGGTGTGGATGCTGCACCAGGCATGGAACAGAAGGACCCCGTCAGTCAAGTGGCAGAGCAGAGAGAAGCTTTGGGCCAGACTGTTTTCATCTGGATGGCTATGTACGGGTATGCTAGGGTGCAAACGTTCTAATGTTCAGCTGGGGGTCAACAGCAGCACTCTCCCATCCACTTTAATGTAAAAACCCTGCTCAAACAAACATCTTTCTGTCATAATTGGCAAGATGATTTGATATTTGGATGATAATGCATAAGTGTACCAGACAGTAATTACTGGTCTATTGACATGACTGACAAGTTTTTTTTCCTTTTCTTTTTTTGAAATTTTTTCACTCGTCGCAGAATGTCATTTGTCAAACAGCAGAAGTGTGCATTTACAGAAGCCATTCATATTTGCCAAAAGCGTTTTGTATGCTCAAAATGCGGGTAAATTGGCCATAACGTTGTTGTCTAAAAAAATATTGAATGATCACATTTGTTATAATTAGGGGTACGCCCTTTTTCACTTTTAATATGTGTATAAAGACACCAATGCCCAGCTGACCAATGGAACGTTCGCACAACCTATTGACACTTAATGATAACAACCTATTCCTCACATTCCTCCGTGCCTCCTTCTTAAAAGGCATTAAAGGAGATTAGGACAAGATTAAGGTTCCTCCCCTTCTTCTCCTCCAATGTGTTTTGAGAAGGAAGCAAGGAATAGAGGAAAGACTATTGGGACACAACCGTAGAGTGCTGCTCCTGTAACCTGCGATGAGACATCCAAGCAAGGTGTGACATGTTATTTGCCTTGCTTGATCCAAATTTGATGGAAACCATTTGGGGCTAACAGAGGCAGAAAACAGTGAGGAGGTTAACAAACCTAGAGACACCCAGATATTCTTGGGATCCTCAGAGATCTGGTAGGCACCGAGCCCAGCCAGACCCCCGAAGAGGAGACCTGCAGCCAGGGAGGGGACACTGCCTGGGAGACAACAGGGAGGGATGAGAGAGTTAGAATGTTACTGTGGGTTACCAACACCCTAAACTCACTACAGAGCCGAACTAAACTGAGCCAAGCTAAGCTGGACTGTGCCGAACTGGTTATGCATACACATTTGCTGTAATTGTGCTTGAAAAGAAAAGTGTGACGTGAAAATATCAGGCAGCACAGCAGGCGGTGTGGTGTCGGGTTATAATGTTGTGTGTCATTCATAATTATTTTCAAGCGATAACTTTGTGAGAATGTATGGAAATAGACTCAGTGTTATTGCAAATAGAGCATGTACACAATCGGTACGGCCACTATGATGCAATGCACATCACTGATATGAAAACACGGAACATTTTCTCTAGTACCACTTAAAATAATGCCATGCCATCACACACATACCTGCTTTGAAGTAACCAACGGCTCCCCCCGATGCAATGAGGGCGGCGTATCCATATCCAACCCAGTCTGTCATAACTGAACACCTGGAAAGACACCAGGAGAAAGAAGAATGTGACTGAACTCACCCCAGACAAGCCAAGCCAGCAACACACTTGGAATCATTCCCGTAGGTTTAATCTGGATAGCTAAGAGGTGGTAGTAGTAGGCACTTCTAGAACACATGTTATTGAAACATGCAGCATCATGGAGAGGCAGAGGCCAATTCGGCTCAGGCTGCTGGTGGGAACCAATGTAGCAGCTCTGCAATGTCGCATCAATGCAATCGTCCCGAACTTTAAATCGGATTTAAATATTGCTTCTGCTTTCCTCGGTGGACGGTTAGTGTGTTGCATGGGCTAACTTCCTAATCATAACGACAGTAGCCCAGTCCAGAGTTGACAGCAGCACAGCTCAGCTAGCACAGTTATAACTTACAACAGCATGACACATGCAATCAACCTGCGTATGACATGGAATTTTAAATACCACGTAGATTTAATATACAAGAATGCCATTAGCTCCTATAAAGATATTGTGCCAAGCTCTTTTAACACTTTTTAAAACAGACTTACTGAACAACCTTTCTCCCTCGATATGTCCTTTGCCGCGACTGCTTGTTCAACACCGAACGACCAATGATGCTGCACACGTATCGCGTCACGTTCCAATGCGACACGGCCTGATGGGAAATGTAGTTCTTCCTTAGATGATACGCAGCAATGATGTAGGGTCCCAAATCGACACCTAGGCCCTAGCACCTACATCCTACTTGTGGATATCGGAGAATAGGTCTATGGGATAGATGCTCTTTTTAGTGTAACGAATATTAGCCTACACCAAGCCTATTAGACAAAAACATTAAGCCACATTGTAAGGCCAATTAGGGACATCGTCTCGCCTAAGTATCATCCCTCAGCCTAATTGCGACACTGTGTTACAAACAACAACTAATGGGGTGTGGAATCAATTAACGTACAAGCCAGTTGCCATATTTTGAACTGAAGTATAAACTGAACAGGGAGCCGTTCAATTTCTACTTCATCTGTTGTAACAAACTCGGCCACGACGTGGCGCCAGAGGATCAGTTATTGACAGGTTATTACGGTTTCGGCCTGATTTTTGCTGGGATCCTCTGGGATCCATCCTGAGTCCAAGTTGATCAGCATTCAGCATGGCATTTAATGGGATTTGATTGAATGGTTGAATGAAAGTCCACATATGATATGTTATTTCCAAATATGAATCATTAAAAAAGCTGTGTTGTTATAACGGCGCAGGGCATATTCAAACTAAATTAGTTTACTATCTTAGTGATCAGACCAACTGTTTCGTGAACTGCATCGATATATGTGCATTATATTTCCCCTTGGCAGGCCGATACTGGTTGTACACACACTCACTTGGTTTCCATGAGCCTACAGCTGATTCGGAATATAGTCGTGTCTTGTGGACCTTTGACTCAAATTCAATCTGAGGTACAATTATTTCTGAAGCTTGATGGCGCCAGAGCACAATTTATTTTCCTCGAGCTCATCACTTGAATATCATAACTAATACAAAACCTCGTTTTATCACTTTAAACACCACAATAACTCTACAATTTGATAAACATAGGCTACACCAAGATGAATCATAACATGCTATAAACAGTCTATTTATCGAAATGTTTAGTTAACTCAAAGGACATGTGGACTCGTATGATTATGTATTTGGTTGTGTATTTCTTGTTTTACTTAAAATGATAAACTCGCAGGAGTGGTCATGGTATCATACCATTTGATCACCCTTGACTCGGGCATTGCGGTTGACACTAATCGTCAGTAATCGCGTGTTCAATACAAGACAATGAGGGAAAAGTTGTGGTCCAAAGTTAGGGTAAGCATAACTACGAGTTATGCACGAGTTTCTGTTTGTAACCATTACAATGACCCTTATTATGCACTATCATCACTGTATAGACGTGGGGAGTCTCCCCCCATACACTGTAAAGCGCTTTGAGCACCATGGTGAAAAGGCCTACGATATATAAATCCAAACCATCATTATCATTATCGTTACTACAGTATGTGGAATGAAGTATCATTTGTATTTACATTCAGTAGAGAATGATCAATTGAGCGTGCATCTGTTATGGCATGGTGAAAGTTCTTCATAGGCTAATACTAATATTAATAATAATAATAATAATAATACAAATAACAATACTAATAATACATAATTGATAAAGGCCACATTAAGTTTGAGCTTTCTAAGGTTTTTTATATATATAGTTTGTTATATATATCAATGTAAAAAATGAGCAACCAGTCATTCTCGTGGCCTATTAAACGTCTTGCACTGTTTTATGATGCTTAACTGAAATTGTGCCGGGGGCTGGTGGTGGGGTGGAAGTGGTTGAAACCAAGCCTTAGTCAAACAGGTTGGATATTCAAATGTAAGTCAATCCACTGCAAAACTCCTTAACACACTCCCAGCGTTCACTGTGCACATATTTCAGAACACTTTGTTGGTCTGGAATGGTTCTAAAAAATATGTTCATTTCGCTTCTCTTTTATCTGTAGGCTATTGCTGCTTGTAGGTCCATATTATTGTTCTTTTTATAATCGATTGCGTTGTCTTTGAAGCCAGGTGTTAAACGTATGTTAAAGTACACACAATGCAGTAGACTACATAAAACACTTCGACCACATAAAACATGCACTCAGAAGAGTTGCCAGTAATTTCATATGCAGTATAGACAGGCCTATGTGTACTGGTTCGATACAGTGAAATAAGAATTATATCTGAAACATCATGACGATTGCATGGCAATTTGTGTAACTTCATTGAGAATACAAAAATATGTGAAAAGATAAAGGCTTGTTAATGAAGTAGGCTACATCTAACAAATTATAATGTTACATTTACTTTGCAAAAAGCAATATATCATTTATCCTATATTCTGAATGATTAACGAACGTGGTCGTTTTCCATTCTGTTGTTTATGATGTGCAATGCCACCATCACATTGTGCGCGTTTTGGATAGAGTCGGCATGTGTCCCGTTAGAACATGAGAGAAAAGACGTTTTGGACCCACATTAACCATTATCACCTCAGCGCGCGCACGTGTTGCTCTTTTTTTGTGTCTTGAAGATCTGAGCTCATTCGCTCCTGGCCGGAGGGGTCTACAGAAGTCTGTATTAGGAATAAACAGACGATAAATAAATGATCAACCCACTCGTGGTAGATTGTGTATAAGTAATGATGTTAACCCTGACACAGTTTCATGTTCATTTATATTTTACAAGCAAATGATATATATAACTTTATTGACCTTTTTCTGTTGACTTGTGTATGCCAAACAAATACGATAAGTATAATGCATTGGCTGACAATATCCGTATCTATTTTTATTTTTTTATCGTTGAAAAAAGTTGTGAGAAACTCATGCACACCTCATGCTCTCTTCTCCATGATATGATCACTCACATCATCCCGCAGTAAGATCATCAAATAAACATTCACAAAAGACCATTTCCCATCTTCAGGTAGATTGGCCCTTTACATACCCGGTACATTGCGCATGCGCCACCAGGTGGCCCACATCGTTTTTATGGCCAGGTGAGATGATCACGTTCAGGTAAACGCAAAAATTGGCTTAGAGACCGAGTCTCAATGAGATAACACGACGTGTGATCTCGGCTATACCATATCCAGACTGAAGACAAAAGAATGTCAATAATGGGCAAAATGGTGGATTGGCAGGTATGTGCTATTTATTTACAGAAACGGGTATATTACTTAAAATGGTACGCCCGACACGGGTATCAGGAATGTGAGTAAAACATATGGCTACTTAAACACACTGGCAAAATATGGTGGAAAATACTCCAACTTGCACAAACTATTCGACCATCATCATGTCAGATGTATGAGGGCATAAAGAAACATTTTTTTGTATTTTCACTTTTAGAGAACTGCTAAGTCTTTACATTAGGTTACGTTGTTGTCATTTGCTAAATTGCCAATGGGTTGTAGAGATGCGTTGTGAGATAAAATAATAGGCTCAACATTTCTTAGTTGCCTATATCATAATGATTATTTAATATACTTTGCTAAAAACCCTCACAATGCTATTTTATTCACTATGCATTGGACCTCTTTCAGCAACGGCCTCTCACATTGTTTTCAAACTGGGTGAATAAACAACTAACACATCTTAAATACTGGTTACGATACTGTAAATGACAATTGGCTAATTAGGCCTACAGCTCATACAAAGTGTTCAAGTTGTGGTTCTGGTTTCTGTCATCTAAAAGGTCACAAAACACACCATGGTTCTCAACACCAATACATGTTAAAGTTGCAACTGTGTCATGTGGTGCCTTTTGAATTGTCCGTCTCGTGTAGATATAGAAACAGCTCTTTCTCTGCGTAAAACTAGGTGGAACAACTGTCCTAGGTGAGATTGAGCATTTTAGGTTTCGCTATAAAAAAAAAAGAACAACACCTCCAAAACCAACCGTCACACAAACAGACCCGCACGCCCCTCGATTTCTAAAAGGCACTGTTTCTCGGCAATAGTTGTCATGGTGGGTTAGTTTCATGGGCCCTCTCATTAATAACAACTGGTTGTAAAGGTACCCCACCAAAAATGGTAATCTATTAAGGGGAGAGGGCCAACGCCTAGGAGTTGGCGACCTGTTTCTTGACCCGCGGTGCTCGCCTTCGTCGGCGACGGGGCTGAGCCCCTCTACTTCAGTCTCTCATTCAAATGAAACAAGCCATGTTGTTGTGTTAATTATTTACATTCCGAGAACTGTGCCCTTACATGTCGTCAATGGACCTGTATAGCCACTTTAGAATTGTCTCCTTGTGCATAACAGTGACAGAATAGCTTCTCAAGGTCTCGACTCTCAATAGGACTAAAACAACAGTTTACGAAAATCAGGTTGGCAACAAAGTATTCCAGAGAACAGGAGACAAGAGAATTATTTGCATAGCGTGGCACGCTCTTCTGAGCCACTTATAGCCACCAATTTGGAGCCTTGCAAATAAGCTATATAGTATGTTTGACTATGACACCCTGGTAGTTAAACATTAAACGTTGTTACATTAAAAGTGATTGTATTAAAAACAAGTCACGGAATACATACACAAAACAATCGAATAGATACATTATGTATCAATCATTTGTGCAGTCAAAGCCATATTAACTTCAACGCCTATATTTAGGTTCAGGTTTGTAGTGTCCTTTTTTGTCTATGAGAACGCTTGTAAAATTAATGCTCAGTTCGTGCTGTATGTCTATATGTATTTGGGAGAAGAAAATCCATATGAAGTCTGGCTCCAGCTTTTTACCTGTGTAGTCCATTGGTGTTGGGCAGATGAGAATCAAGCGGCTGTTAATATGCTAATGAGGGAATGCGAATGTTATTACAGTGGTGCGCCAGGCTTTCACTTCCACCATTAGAGGGAGATCTCACAGCGCAGACAGCCAGGCTCAACAAAAATAGTTTCAGCCAGGGCACAATTCACTGTGTAAAACAAGGAAAGGCGCACTCAATACCCACCACAACCCATGAAAATGCTTTGGAAATTAACTGATAATATTAAATATGAAGATTGCGAGGTAAGAGGCTCATATTTGATTAATTGTTTTTTTTTGTTGGAGAATTTGTGTTGCCACTGCTTTATTTCTTTTTCAATTTCTCTATTTTTTTTTGACAGTTGTCTGTGTACATATTTAATTCACAAGATGCATACTGGTTTGTGTCATGCGTTAGATCTATTGCAGTTTTGATTTATGGAGTAGACTACTTACACATTTTGTGTAACATGCCATTTACAGTTTAAATACTATTTCTTATGAAGATAATAACAATACTACTACTACTACTACTACAACTACTAGTACTACAACTACTAGTACTACTATAATAATATTGATATTAAACATAATAATAATAATAATAATAATAATAATAATAATAATGATCAAACAAATGTCCACAGCAAGGAACTATAGTAATAAATAACAAACAAAAACAGCGAGATTAGAGTTTTTGTAATTCAGGACGGAAACATAGTATTAAGGAAAAAAAAATTGCTACTGACCAATTGGCATTTATTAAATGTGCACATATTGTAACAGAATACTGAGCAAGACAAAAAAAAAAACATTTTCTGAATAAAAAATGTCTGACTAAAAAAATAGGCCTAAATGTGCAAAATATATAATAATAATGAGTATTCCTCCTCATACACAGTATATTCTTATGAAATAAGTCAGTGCAATTCGAGCCTTTAGTTTGTGTGTGTGCACAGCACACGCTGAGTGATTGTTATTATAGCATAGACAGAAAGTTTGGCAGTAATATCAGGGAGTTGTTAAGGAGTGGTGCAGCCAGTTGAACGTGTTTTCACCCGCGTCTAGAGAATAGGCACACCGAGAGCAGGAATGAAATGCTGGGCTTCACTACTCCGGTTTGATTTTGTGCTTCTCTCGGAAAGGTTTTTGTTCGCGGTCAACGGTGGTTAGGCTATCGAAATCTGTGTTTGACTACACTATTTCATCATGGTAACTCTGTTGGTGTTTTTGTCAAAATGGTCGCGTACAAATAGGTTAGGAGGGGAGTGGATTTTGTAAGTGTGCGAGGTGCGGGTCCGTACGAGAACTTTGGAATATTTTGTTTTTCCGGGTGAAAGTTAGCTCGGCTGGTGTGGTTCGAAGTCGAATAACCGTGGATTCATTCGGTGGTAAGACTCGGGAGGGCCATGGAACGCGAGACGTCGGAATCTGAAGTGAAAAACAAAGGGACAGGGCGAGCAGACAACCGCCCTCTGAACAGTAAAAATGTGCCAGCCGAGATGCTCTCAGCGTTTGCTGGATTTTCACACGAATCAGAGGTGCACATTGTTTCCTTCCTTGGCTCTTCCTCTCTCTGGTCCCCCCTTCATTCTGTCTTTCTTTCACTTTTGCTTGCCCTCGAACCTTTTAAAATGTTCCCCCCTCTCTCTGATTCGTCAGACGCAAGAGAATGTCCCTCTTTTTGTCTCCCTCCCTCTCTCTCCCCTCCTCACTCCCTCTCTCTTTCTCTCCCCATCTCTGATTAGATATACTGATTCCTCATTCAATGGACGTCATTTAGTGCAGACTCTGCCTTGAGTTGCTTCCTCGCTTCACGCTCGATTTCCGACCATTCTTCCCTTATTAAGTATTCGTGTAATATTAATAGTCATGAATATCTGCTATTAGGAGTCCAAGGGAAGAAGCAGCTCTTTTCTAATATGAGCTCAAGCGAAGGAACAGCACAGTGATAGAGCCAGAAGACGGAAAAGGGATACAAGAAACTTTAAACATAAATCCGCAAGACCAAATACTGCATTTTAGAATCAAATGAAGGGCAGCGGGAATTTAACCAAATTCTGATGGATTATCGTTCTTCGACGGTGTATATTTGAACGTCGGGCTCCGTGATCTTGCAGTAGTGTCTTTGCTGGGTTTATTTTGTTTTCTCGTATATTTCGTTGTTTTGTCAACGATTTTCTTCAGAAATTCTATTTTGAATCGCTCGAAAATCTTCAGAGATGTTAGTGCACAGTTTTTCCGCGATGGTAAGTTGCACTCCGTGGCAAAGACCGATTTAGATTCCGTGAGGCATTTTGACTTCGACTCTTGCCTTTTTTTTAATCAAATCGTTTTGCCAAGCTTTCATTTAGACACTATTTGGCAAGATAAAGCATGGTTGATCCTTCTGACATGTTATTTCACTATCGAAATTTCTATTGCATTCATATTTGTTTAAAATATTGTACCATAAATGTATTTCTTAGCCTATAAACACATATCCACTGTTAGCCATGCATTCGTAGGTTATTACTATTATTATTATCATTATCATTATTATTATTAATAATAATAATATTATTATTGTTATGTTGTACTAATCTATCTAAGGATTGTAGGCCTATTCTATACTGCCATAGTTGATTTAATTGGAGGCTAATCAATGTGTTAGGCTACATGTGAAATAATGCTAAGATGACAGACTGTGACACTTTCTCTGAAAACGTGTAAAATCGAAGGTTGAGGTCGGTCTAATTTGTCATGTTCCTTTCCTGCAGGATCGTCACGACGGTACCAGCAACGGGACAGCCAGGCTACCTCAGCTGGGTGGCGTGGGCCAGTCTCCATACACTAGCGCCCCACCGCTCTCCCACACCCCGAACTCCGACTTCCAGCCACCCTACTTTCCGCCACCCTACCAGCCCATCTACCCCCAGTCTCAGGACCCGTATTCGCACGTCAACGACCCCTACTCCCTGAACTCCCTGCACGCCCAGCCGCCGCCGCAGCAGCATCCCGGCTGGCCGGGACAGAGGCAGAGTCAGGAGAGCAGTTTGCTGCACCAGCACCGCGGCTTGCCCCATCAGCTCTGTAGGGAGTACCGTAGAGAAGTCCTTCTCCCGTCGGGTCACGGAATCGATACGGGACTCTCAGATTCTATCCCAATCCATGGAATACCTCACTCTTTAGAAGACGTTCAGGTAATTCAACACTTTGTGGTAATTATATTATTATTATTATTACTATTATTATTATTATTATTATTATTATTATTATTATTATTATTATTATGCTATCATTGTTGAAGAAGTAGTTATTTTGTCAGTATTAATTTATCCATTTTGCATGCATTGTATAGCCTAACCTACATACTGGTGCTATCTATAAACATCTTTATTGCAAAATGGTCTATTTAACTAACCTTTGAATTCATTTGAGAGGGTTTTTCCTCTGTGTGTATCAACATCAATTAAATTAAACTGATGTCTGTTGAGTAAACTTGACCTTTTTAGCCATCATATATTGCAGTCAACATTTTCGAACTGCATTTTTGCTTATAGTTATTGAAAGTTCATGGTTTGTTGGACCTCACGTAAAAATAAGCTGAGCGCTACTACACTTTGTGTTAAACATACTGATCAAAGCTGAATTATCATGTGTGAACTATCATTTAATCTCATCAAATGGATAGCATATATTGCACATTAATATTCCCTGTCATTTTTGGACGTGTATTCTGGATATCCTCCCTTCATCTTTAATTGAATTGTACTCACTGAAAAGACTCGTTCAAGCCCCGATGAGAGTGGGAGCCCAAGAGCAATAATATTCTTGCACTTGCAGGCACATTGAACGTAGCGCAGTCTAAAGCACACCATATTAGATCAACTCCTTTCGCTCAGCAAATAGGCCTATACGGAGAAACAGGGTGGTGACCAAGCGTTTGAGGGTTTTTTTCTTCTTTTTGAAAACAAACGCCTAATCCCCAATTAGTGTACACGGTGTATGATACCACTGTAATTCCTAATACAATCTAGATTAATAGTTGTTCGTAAGTAGCCAATCTGAGGATGGAATGAGGTCACGATTAAGGGGCGACAGAGCTTCGTTATTTAAGTCTGGTGTGCACGACGCACACCCAGCCCAACTGTTATGGCCAATATCCCTCACTGAAAATAATATCAGGTAGCCTATAGACCCGGTAGCCTATATTCCATCATATTGTCTAATTGTGGGTTCATGCCATGTTTTTGTGACACGCAATTATTTTGTATGTTGTATTAAATTGTGTATTTTTTTCCTTTGTGTTGCAGCATGTTGAGGATCAAGGAATTCACATCCCAGACCAGACTGTAATTAAAAAAGGTAAGCAATTTCCTCCGTGATGCCATGCATGTTTCCACAAGCTACACACCACTCTGCTCATGCGGTGCCTCCCGGAATCGAGGTGGTTTAATGCGCAGTCGTTTTTTTTTTTATTCGCCTACATGGTCTCCAAGTGTGTCAAACTGTAACTGCACCTTTCCAACGATGAAGGCCACTGTCAGCAGTTCAGATTAGTACACTACGAGTGTGTTCCCTAAGCTTTGTTGATGCATATTCTCGCTCGATATCGTTCCCATTGCGCTGCATGACCAAATCTAAAATGGCAGTAGCTAATGCTCTATGTATTAGGCCTAGGCCTACTACGTTCAAGATGATACGATAAGCGGATCTTGAATCAAAGGACTCAAAATCTCGGCCTGCAAAAATACGCAAGGTCTCTAAATCATTGACAGAGCTCCACTTCGTCTGTTTTACACAGTTTCGGTTGTGGACGTAAGAATGCGCTCTGCAGTGCATTATCGAAGATAGGCCTCTATAGGTTATTCCATGTGAATTAAATGGTTTACTATTTCGAATACCCTACTCCACGGTCAGGTTTAACGTTACCTCTCTCGCCATGTGGAGCCCTTTGTCAGGTCAAATTAGACGCGCAGTGGATCAATCTTGAGAGATGCTCTTTCCACATCAACATGATAATTGGCCCCTATATTAGTAATCTCAAGAGTTCGTTTAACTCCTATTGTCTCTATTAGCCTCCCTGAGCTATTTATGTCACAAGTGATCTATCCAAAAGCGCCAGTCCCTTTGTCTCCGGTTGCTGCACACAAAACGGTAACCCCCTGCAAAGTGAAATCAAACGCGCGACGGTATTTTTCTGGAAACCATGGATATGTCAAAATAGGTAGTATTTCTCCACGTGTGTTGGTGTTTGTGTGTGTGTGTGTGTGTATGTGTGTGTGTGTGTGTGTGTGTGTGTGTGTGTGTGTATGTGTGTGTTTTGTGTGCACTCGCATCGTAGTGCGTGCGCGTGCGTGTGTCTGCGAAATGTGCCATAATTCAAAGCTCAAATTGGATGTCCAAAAAAAATGTTGCCCTACAAGGCCTACATATAGACAGTAGCCTCTACGTTTTGAGGAATGTGCGTATAATATCAAACCAATGGCAATGACATTCATTTTATTATCCTCATCATTTGACACGTTATTATTATTATCATCATCATTATTATTATTATTATTATTATTGTATATTATTATTATTATCATTATTATTACAGTATGTATTATGTATGGTTTAGTATGTGTTATTATGATTATATTATTAATAATATATTATCAATAATAATCTCGAATTAATTTTATATTAGTCGTTTTTAAATTAGGTCTATTATTTTTTTTAGGGCTATCAGTGGCCTATTACACCTGATCATTGTTCAGAATATGCCTTGGCCTTTCTTTATGCATAGTTTGTCAGTAGTCTTCTTTGGTTTAGGGTCTGCACGAATGAAATTCACTGAACACGGTCTCTCTTTTCCCCTCACAGGTCCAGTTTCTTTATCCAAGAACAACAATGTCGCCGCATTAGGGCTAAGTAAGGACGGTCTCTTCGGCGGCGTGGTAAACCCCAACGAAGTGTTCTGCTCTGTTCCGGGTCGCCTGTCCCTGCTCAGCTCCACATCAAAGTACAAGGTCACGGTGGCGGAAGTGCAGAGACGCCTCTCGCCGCCTGAGTGCCTCAACGCGTCTCTGCTGGGCGGGGTGCTGAGAAGGTGAGCTGGACTTTAATGTCTCTGCTCGGTTTTTTTTTTGTACGAGGAATAATTAAAATCGACCAACCATGACACCTCCTGCATTTAAAACAGCCCAAAAGGCAGACTGTTAAATTCCATATTAACTTCGCACTGCACTGAATTAGTTTTCTCTCAACATAGCACCCAAATGAGTGTAGGCCTGTTGGCCTCAACCTCAACTCTAGTCTAACACCGAAGCCTAGTCTAACACGGATTGAAGCCAGTCTATTGACACCGTGTACAGACAAGAAACGATATGTATTAGGTAGTCCTGTATGCATATTTGGGCTATACAAATCAAGTAGTTTCAGTCTGCTCACAAGGGCCTATAGGCCTATACAAATAGGCTATACCGATAAGAACAACTCATGGTGGAGTGGAGGCATGTAGTACTCCTATGCCTATTGTGCTGCGTTTAAAAATATAGGTCTACGCCAATGGCTACTCTTCAGAAGACATTTATATAGGCTTCATTCAGATCGTTTTGAATTACATGGGCTATGTGTGCGTTCCGCTGTCAAAACATTATGGAAAATATGCCAGTTTACAAATAAGGATTCTCCGAGGGATTTCGACATATTGGCCTACAACGTATTTTTTCTTTTATTGTCACAGGGCCAAGTCTAAGAACGGAGGAAGGTCCCTAAGAGAGAAATTGGATAAAATCGGATTGAATCTACCTGCAGGTAGACGCAAGGCGGCAAACGTTACCCTACTGACGTCACTAGTCGAAGGTAAGTTGCTTGTAAATTATATGAGTTTCGGTTCCCGCGATAGCAGGTGCTTTGAACGGTTTCAGGGGGAGCGTTCGAAATCAGCATATGCGCTCATCCATGTAATTTAGACTGACTTTGCCTCGCAAGTAATAATGCATGAAGGATATGTGTGTTTGCAGAGAAAGAATGCCTAATAATTCCAGAGGCTTTGTGCAACATTGGTCTATTTATTTACCTGCATGCAATTCTCTCGGAAATGTGGGCCTACTACACTTGGTGTCAGTCAGATGGTCTGGCCTAGTTTGTGCAAGATGATGTGTCGTTGTTGAAGCTGGGTTAAAGGCATTTTCTTATTTATTGTCGAGCGGATGTTGAGTTGTTTCACTTCTGCTTAAGGTGGATCGATTGATTTATTAACCCTATAGTGGCTTATATATTTGTGATCATCATTATTATCATCAGCTACTAGTTGTGGTGGTAGTAGGCCTAGTAATAACATCGTTATAGTGTTATTATTTACAGGGACTCGTTCTGTTTCACTTTGACGAAATGGGACTGACCTATTGAAAAACCTATATGTTGTGAGCCTATTGAAGGAATAAATTAGTCAATTATGGTGCACTGAAAGGATGCCATTGCTATTGAATAAATCCATTTTGCTTGCAAAGTTGAACCTTATTATTCAGTGCGGTGGTATTTGGTGAGCTGTGGGTTTTAAAGGTGAAAGCCGGGGACGGTTCATTGGTTCCTGTTAATCATTATAGCTGAAGACCGAATGCAATATATTCATTGGGCTTCATTGAAATGTGGTGCTGTATTGGTAATGAGTCTGAAGAAATGTATGATTGTTTGCGATAAGAGGGGGGTGGGGTGGGATGTGAAGGCACTCGGTTATTTAGTGAAGGGACACTGCTTTTCTGAATTACTGTTATTGTTTATGATCCGCTCCATTTTATGGAAACGACTTTACTGGACTTGAGCTTTGATGCTAATTGGCGCATGCGTTCTTCCGGAGTTGAGGCTTAAGGCAGGAAGCCCCGCAGTAAAAACCCAACTGTTTCAGGAAATTAAAACCAAAGACTTGAAAAAATCAACAGAAAAAGGCAGACCTCAATGGAATGAACATATAATTCTCATGGCTAAAGTATGTAAGAGCGAGATTTATGTATAGCTTTTCAAAATTGCTTTCCTATGTTGTATGATCTGCTGGACTTTCGATAATGTTTAAGGATCGGTAATCAATGACATGGTGGTATGCATGACGCTCTGGATGATATTTCACATCCAGTTATTTTTCTCTCTCTGATATTTACCTCCTCTGACGGAATGACGTATAGGGCCTTGAGTGCTATTGATAACATTTTCTCTATCATGAGATTGAAGGTACAGGTGCTAAACTATACCTTCCAAATTGAAACATCAGAAAGCAGTCATTTTCTTTGTCCAAGGACGCTAATTAAATGAAAAATATGTTAAGTGGAAGTGTTAATTGGTCTACATTTGATGTCACTAATTTAGAGCAATGCATTATACACTCAATCCATTTTTTCCTTCTTAGGCGAAGCCGTACATCTTGCCAGGGATTTTGGTTACGTATGCGAGACTGAGTTCCCGGCCAAGGCAGTAGCTGAATATACAAACCGTCAGCATTCCGACCCAAACGAACAAGTCCAAAGAAAAAACATGTTATTGGCAACGAAGTAAGTGCTATCATCACATTTCATACGTCGAAAAGTGTTGTCAGGTCATTGCCATGTTTACAGCGACGGTTTGCAAAAACAAACACACATTTGATGGCCTAGTCGTGGTCAATTATACAATTTTGTATTCCACTAATTAATAGGGCCATTGGTAGATTCACATGCAATTTTCAAGTGTTGCTTTTATGGCCTAGTTATCCTTGTATTAGGCTACATGCAATACATTTTTTTTCCAAGTAATTAAATGCATCCTGAGTGAATGTTTAAACTGACAGAAAAAATAATTGGATACACATTAATTGAGCTGAATCTCAAAATATGACATTAAAGAAGCCCACAATGGGTAAGATAAGTAATCGTTATTTGTAAGGCTACTCGGCAACGTTTATTTGAATGAACACGCCTCTGATTGTAGCCTATACTCTCAACCACACTGCATCTGATACCCCATGCTCTTAAATTCGATTCATGCCAAACATTTTTGCAATGTTGCGTAAGCATTGAGTAAAACACGTGCAGGAATATATTAGCCTATCCAAGCTGTAGTGTCCTGTTATTGGTGGGTCGCTTGAGCAGGCCTTGGATTCATCCACACGCAACCATTTTGTTTGCTGTGATTGGGATTGCATTGACACATAACTGGTTCTCTTCCAACAGCAACCATTTCAACTGTACAACATAGGGTTTTCACACAGTCCATTGCATTAGCCTACATCTCACTGCAGAAGACCCAGGCCGAATTAATATTATGCAAGCAGCTATCAATTAGCCTATGGCACATTCATTTGATATTTGAGATGGGCCTACCAGGTCTCGTCTGTTGATCAAAATTCATAGCAGGGGCGGACTGGCATTATGATTGTCATTAATGCATTGTCTCTCCTTTTAGGCAAATCTGCAAAGAATTCACAGACCTGCTTTCCCAGGACCGCACGCCCTTGGGGAATTCTCGACCACAACCTATTCTTGAGCCAGGGATTCAGAGTTGTTTGACCCACTTCAGTCTCATTTCTCACGGATTCGGGACCCCGGCCATGTGCGCGGCCCTCACCGCCCTGCAGAACTATCTGACCGAGGCGATTAAAGCCATGGACAAAATGTACCTCAACAACAACCCCAACAGTCACTCAGACAGCGGCACTAAAGGCGGAGACAAAGACGAGAAGCACAGAAAGTGATTTCACCTGAAAGCCCAATATAAATATTATAAATACATATAAATACTATTGATCAAGTAACGTGCCACTTCCTGATCTCGCGATGATTTTACATGTTTGTTTTTACGACCATTCAACTTTGGATTCACGGGAAGCGACGCTAAGATCCCCCATAAGAATTAAGAAGAAAAAAAAAAGAGAAGCTGAAAGGCGCCAAGGAACCGCTCCAAAGCGAGAGGTCTCTTACCACACCGAGGACTTTTTTTATGTACTCCCTCTTTTTATGAGCTGCAACGGACTGAAATCCAGCGACCCCTTATATCTCAATTTACGATTGTAGCCGTATGACAAAAAAAAGAAGCTAAAAGAGAGGATGAATTCTTATCAGTATTGTGAATAATAAACTTGAAAGAAAATCCACAGAGTTCCATGTCATGACTTAAGTTGTAGACTCTCACTCCAAGCGACCAACTTGAACATTGAATTTCAACACGATTCACGGTTATATAAGGGAATCTGTGTTCATGTATGTATATATTTATTTATGTGTAATTTAATGGGAATTGTAAATATGGTGCGTCTGTTGAAACTTCTTTTTTTATTTATCTGGTGCCTCCTGTTTTAGTGGGTTTAAATATTCGGTTAGTTCTTCATGTGGTTTTATGGTTCTTAGAAAACAGAAGTTTGGGGTATTTTTTCTCTGGGATATTTCAATTCAGCCCTCTTGTAGCATGTTGAGGCGACATTGAAGCAAGTGAACAAATTTAATAGAAATAAACTAAACCATTTCTCTCTATATCATCCTTATTCAGTTTTTTATTGAAAAGAGCATAAGCGAGACCCTGACGAGAACTGTTTTGTGTTTCTATTTTCTTGTTTTTATACAAGCTTTTATGTGTTGTGCCAATCAGAATACGTTTCACCTCTTGTTCTTCCCTTGAAGCACCATAAAAGCAATAAATGGATATTGTCTTTTGAATTTTCTTTTGTAATGTTCGAAGAAATTCAAAACATTTGGGACCACCTGATCTCTTGTATGTCCAATGTCCAAATTGGAGGCGGTTTTAGCTGTATTGTATAGACCTGTGCTGGCAATAGTTCCCATGCCTGTCAATGTATTATAGTCCTTTGTTGCCCAGAAAAAAATAAATATTTGATACGCTTCATGTCGATTTTTATTCATATCTTTTAATTTTTTATTCAGTGGTTGATATACGCCCGGGTATATTTTCGTTCTTGGCAGTTTTTTTTTATTCAGCACGGTTACAGTAATTGAGTTTAACTCTCCCCTGACGATTGCTCCTTGCAATAAGCAGCTGAACCCATTGTTTCCCTCAAGTATAATAAAAAAAAAACTTACTTTTAACTCCTAGTTCAGAGCACGGGATCATTCAAAAACGAAACGGCTCTTTTTACCAAGCCAAATGACACAGAAAACAATGAATACATTCGTGTTTGAAGTGTGTGTGCAGCGCCAGCCCTCAAGCGAAACCGTTCTTTAAAAATCAGTGAGATGTATACGTCTGTGTGGAAGGTTATTGCATTAGCCTTTCCTTACCATTATTTTGTTTTTTCTTCTTTCTGTTAAAGTCTCATTCAGGACTTGCGACATATATATTTGTTATTATCGCCTGTGTAATTATTAGTGTTGTTTGATAGCAGACAGTGGGAATAAAATTCAACGTCCTTCGGTTAAATGATAAGAAATTGATAGTTAAAGAGGGGGGCATTTTCTCATATTTTCTCTCCGGTCTCTGAATCCTAGGCTATAGTCCAGGACGCTTCGGTGTTATCACCGAGGTGATCACGTGTGCTCACACACCTGATGTAGCAGTGTTTCGCGTGCAGAAGTCCACGGGAAACAGGCATTACATAACAACATTCAAATTGAGTGTAATTGTGTATTGATGGCATGGCACCTTGAAATCAATCTCTACTGAAGCTTGTTTGAGTCGTTGGATATACTGTATATGCATAGGCCTATCCTGTGTAGGCTATGGGTGTTGTTCTACTCTCTGTTTCTACATCTGGTTGCTGGCTGGTATGGCGTTGGGATATGGTGGCATTGAGAGATTGCTAAGCGAATATTATTTTCATCTATTTATCTTTTCTTTTCCAAAATAGCGGTCATATATTATCTGCATAATTTGAGCCCAGGCAGGCAGTCTGTTTCATTCCGAGGCAGTTGTTTTGAAATAAGGTGAATGAAGCCTAACTGTACATGTCCTTGGCATAATTGCGATGCACAGTGCTGTAGCAGGTGAAGCGAAGCATTGTCTGTCAGGCCTGTTTTTGTTGGCTGCATCTCAGATTGTGTGTGGGATCCTAACCCCAGGCACAATAGCTCACTCATGAAGAGGAATACCCGGCTGCTGCTTCTATAGAGAAAAAAAAAAGCATAAATAGTCACTTTAAAGGAAAACAATCGTATTAAATAGCATTCACTGGTATTAGGAAGCCCCTCGCGTGTGTCATTAATGCTAATGTTGTTTAATAAATGTAGCTGGGGTAAATGAAAACTGTTTTTGAGAGCGAAACGAAAGCATTATAGATAGTGATATATATCACAATGGTGGCTATCGAAATCTGAAAGCTGCATATTACAAACTATACAGGCAATGCTTTTGCGCCTACTGTATTTCTAAAGACTAAAAAACCCATTGTCTCTTTAGTTTGTGTGCATTGGTAGGCCTACTAACGTGTAATTTACATAGGCTACCTTTTTAATACTGAATTGTAGTTTTGGTATGATTTGATCTTAAACAGGTATAAGTTGTTTTACATAATGCCTCAGAGCTAAAGTAATTTGCAAAAAAAAAGAGGCCTGAAATTTGAAGAGCCAGTCAGCAATACCCAACTGAATTTGGCTAATTCAATCCGTGGTTTCAACTACATCAATTAAGCTACAGATGATTCCACTATACGAATTAATAAGTGAGTCAGTTATTTAGTATTTCCCGCATTGTTATTATTATTATTATTATTATTATTATTATTATTATTATTATTATTATTATTATTATTATTAAGAGAACTGTAGAATATTGTATACTACATCTCCCCATTCGGTCTAATAAGCATTTCCTTTAAACACACGAATATGGAGAATGGAGAGACGCGTGCGTGCGTGCAGACATGCGATCAGGCAAGCATAGACCTATACTCAACACATTTATCAAAAACTATTTTGTTAAAATGTCGTTGATGCTGGATGGGTTGGTGACACTGTGCCTTCCTTTGTCAAGCTCCTTGGATTAATGATATCAAAGGTGCCTCACAACACTTAATGACAACTGAGCCTCCAGATTTGGGTGTTGAGGCTAAGTGATAGTTTTGGTTTATTAAATGTGCAGTGTTGGGTCAATTCGAGACAATTATTGAAAAATGGACATTTGATTCATGAACTGAAAATTTCACAAGGAACACAATGAACCACTTGACATTAAGTTAGGAATTTAAATGGACCTGGCCCAAAATACGAGTTAAAGGCTAAAAAGTAAAAAACCGTGTATGCCAATACAAAATGACGGTGACACGGCTATTGTGAATGAATGCTGCATCATAATGTGAGAATACACAATTTGGTCAAGGGGCAAACTATAGGCCTATGGCGATATGAATCCGTTTCCATGAAGATGGTGTGCTTGATATAGTTTTGTCGTGTGTTGTATAGCATACGGAACCTTATGGGTCGTCATAACATTGACCTCCGGGACTGAAAACCTGTTGTGCTATTGTATTAGCATGCAAACGGCGCACAATTCCATCTGCAACATGCATATGACATAGGTTTGAATAGTTGGATAGATATTGGCTTCTTCTTACTGGATGCAGTTATTATGTATCTAATTTTGTCATTAACGATACATTGAAAATGTTTGGGAAAGAAAAGTGATTGACAGAGCAAAATGTGGACAAATTACATATGAAACGATTATTGTGCAATCGAATTATGTGACTCTATAAGTTTGCAATGAAGCGCAAAATGGCTAATTGTCCTCAAGCCACCACCCCCCCCCCCCCCATATCCACTGACCTCAACCCAGTGTGTGAGCTGGGGCTCAAAAGCCAAGAAGGTCAACGACTTCACCAAATCGCTCTTGATTACTTGAGACATCAGGTAATCGATTAGAAAACATTAACTGACTTTGAATAAACAAAAGGACTCGTGAGTAGGCAGAGAACTCGATAATTTGAATGCAATATGGGTCATTCAAAAATGATAGGTGCTTGATTCTTGTGGAGGTGACAACTTGGGACCACACACACACACACACACAAACACAGACACACACACACACCTCATATGTGCCACTCAGAATAAACAGAACATTTATCACAATTTATATCTCATTAATTTGGACCAATTTTTATTTAATTTTCCAAACACTAACACTACTGTATATATACTGTGTGTATGAAGGCCATCGCAATGATGGATTTTTCTTTAAAATTCAAGATAGTCTTGAAATACATTTTTCATTTTAGCTATGCCTAATGAAATTATCAAATGTATCTATGTTGATTGAGCTTACATGACACCAAATGACAATGTTACAACTGAACTCAAAAAGGCGACAGACAACTTTGTTATTTGAGATTTAGATTATTGCTTGATTGATTAAGTGTTGGAAATCCAACATTTAAACTAGATCAACACAGGTTTGGTGTCATCTTTTGGATACAGGATGCATCTGAACATGATTTTATTTACATTTGAGTTATATCTCGACAATATGCTGTATGATGGTGTACACCAAAGTCATACACAGTTGTTCTCCAATCACCTGTCAAGAGCGGAGGTCTACTAATTTCATGGGCTTGTGTATCCCAAATATACAAAAAGAGGGATTAAAATTGTGTTAATGTTTCCCCTCTCGGTTAATACAGTTTATATTCTAGTTTCAGTCTCTCTCCCCGCATTCTCTGAAGCCAGCCGGGGGGAGTGTCGCCCCGGGCCAAACATATGCTTCTTTCCATTGCACTAATCCAAATTCAGCGTGGAGGAATAATTGCTCGAGTGGCCATGGCTTCGCGGGGCTTTGTCCCTCGCTGGCTCCCGTCAGCCAGGCACACGCCATTTCAATCAACTCCTTTTGAGGGCTGTCTCTTTTTTATCAAACCTTAGACCTGATGCGAACATTTAACCAAACGGCTTCACGCTCCATAAACAACACCTACAAATATCGTATTTGTTTATTCACCCTATCAATACTTAATGTTTGTTTGTTTATGTATTTCTTTATTTGACTCTTTCTGTTTGTTCAATGTCGTTCTTATAGGTCGTTATATTGGTCATTCAAGCAAATGACGTTTGATGCAATTTACTGAAGACTCGTTACTCGCATTGTCATATGTCGGATATTAGGGGAACTTGAGGGTGGTGAAAGGTGCCTACTTAATTGTAAATGTGCAGTAAATCTTGATTATGTTTTATTAATATAGAAGTGTAAATATCACACACTATAGGCCTACATTTGGTCAAGGAGAACATATCATACTAGCCTATGAAGGAGAAATTAAGTTTACACCAAATTCCATACATTTTTTTTTTAGGCCTAAGCATCAATACTTGGAGTAGGCGATATAACAAGCTATAAGGAAAGTTTGCAATAACAAAGAGGTTTTTTTTACCAAGAATTGGGAGTGTGTGCAATCTGAAGATATAATACTTTTGAAACTAACCCAACCCTCAAGCGATGCTGACCCAATAACATGCTTAAGGCTCCGTGCTGGCTTAAACCATAAAAAAAGTCCCTAGCAACTTCTCTCTCATGTGCAAAACTGCTAAAAGTTAGTGTTATTATTATTGTTGTTAATAATAATAATGATAACAACAATAATACGTTTAATATACTACTACTACTCTTATTATTATGATTATTATTATGATGAATAATTATAGCCTAATCATTTCACGTTTGAATTCCCAAAATGTATAGTACAACAACTATTTAATATAGATGGATATCCATTGCATACTTACTTGTTTTTAAACTAATATATTGCAGTAAAGCTGCCTATATAAATGAGAGTTCACAACAAAAAGGCACTGTTTTATTACTATGAATTTCGGTTTGTTGTTTGTTGTCGGCAGTCAGCAACCTTATCTATCCATTCTGGGTTATTCGATAAACAACTCTATTGTCTATTTTTCTGTGATGAATTTACAGCCATATACTGGAACGATTTCAGCAAATTCGAAAAGATAATGACAGGACACATCATATGTTTTGTTACAGTTTATATTCCCCTGCACCACACCACGACGCCTCCCTCTTTTAAAGCTCACCCCCTTAGCCTTATTTTCTGTGAATCAACGATGAAAAATGACTCGAGTAAAATGGACCATTTGCTAGGAAATCGCATATTTTCACGGATAAGGAATGGAATAAGAGAGAGAGGAGAGGGGAGAGACGCTGATGTCTGACTGAATTAATAGACATGATAATTTCACACCAAAGAAGAACACTATTTCATCTAGCTGCTATCTGCTCCATCACAAAGGGTCACAGCGCAGCTGTGGCGAACCCAGCGTTATTATGAAGTTTGATGATAGGATCCCGTTTGCTATCCTAGCACCTTGCTCGAGGCAAGCAATAGCTGGAGGCAACGCCAGTGCCGCCCCGTGATAAAGGACTTACTCTGTGTGCAAAGAAAGAGAGCAGCTTTCACTTGAGACGTAATCAACTCGCAGGATTGGCATATACCGCTCGATTTTTTTTCTCTCTCTCGCTTTTTTTTCATAATACAGCGAACTTTTGGCTTATTACACATTTACTGGGTATTTACTTATTTATCCAAATAATGCAGTGGATTTGAGGGGCCAGGTTTGATGTAAGAATGGATCAAACACCGCAGAATGAGGGTGGATTTGCCAAAAACGTATAATCCAAATGATGGAAAATGTTAGCATATTTTGAAAAACATTTTGGATTTTTTTATTTTTTTTTATTTTTTTTGTTAGAGTTCTTTACCAAGCTACACCATGCCATTTACCAAGACACAAGTTCAGACTTTGAATTCCCCTCACGCGTTCAAACAGGGCACCTAAAACCCAAATGTTGATGATGAGACCCATTCTGTCCATAGCTTATTTGAGCTTCCGCCTTAGGAGATCTATTTTATGTTTATCCAGCAAGGTCACAAACACTTTTATACACATCCCTTCTCTAAATGGCAATAAGAAGAGAGGTAAATTGATGTGTAGCATTGTTGCTTTCCCAAATGTCCTTTTTCCACTTCCCAATAACTGTTTTTCAATTGTGTCTCAGGACATTTTTTATTTTATTTTACTTATTTATTTTGGGACATTAGTTATGTATTGTGTGTTTCTGTGATTGAGTCTGGATTGTGAGCCAAAGACACATTTCCACTTAAATCTAAATGGACACTAAAGCTGTGAATTGCACTGACACTCCAAGCCACTCTCTTTACCTGTTCTGGCAAACTCTATGGACTATAAGCCCCAGGTGTGTGTGTGTGTGTGTGTGTGTGTGTGTGTGTGTGTGTGTGCGTGTGTGTGTGAGACTTATGCTGCCTAAGTGGAGTGGGTGTGTTCACAGTCTCACTAACACTAACAGTAGTGAGGCCCTGCACCTATTGGCTTACCTAAACATCATGATAATTATCATCATCATCATCATCACAATTTTCATGGTCATCTTCCTCCTCACTTCTGCACGCAGATGTCACAGCCCTGCAGCTGTGGAGGAGATCTGTACAGAATAAGAGAGTTTAGCTTCAGGACAGATTACTCTGTGTGACTGACAGTGTCCAAGGTTGACAAGTAGTGTGAGTTTCATTGACAGCAGCCTCCATCCAGAAATGCTATTGATAATCTACTGTTAAAAGGCCTTATGACAATAAAAAAATAACTTACACCAAATTGTAATTGTTTATGACCCGATATAAGTATTGCCTTAAATTTGTTAAATTCATTTTTTTTTCATTTTTTTTTTTCGTTTTCAGTAACTTTGAAAGGGGTTGATTGTAAGTAATAACATTTTATTATGAATGGCTACATCATTATCTTATTAAAGGAAACCTATATGGGGGGAGAGATTGGTGGGGACCTCAAGACTGTGAGAAGAAATGGTTAGATCTAACCACAGGCTAAACACTTCCAACAGGACTTGACATTGCAGAACAATTTCCCAATTACCTTTTGACATGCATATTGACACAAACGTGCAAAACTGTAATTTTCTCTCTGAATTTGTTAGCTTGAGGGGCTCCCTTTCATGCCAGTGAATTGTCAGATGCGTTTCTTGTATTCTTCTTCCTCCTTCTAGTCATTGGGGCAGTCAGAGAGCTCCTTGACAACCATAGCAAAAGGCCATTTACAAAATGGCTGAAAGAATGTCTGAGAAGCGCATCACTACTATTCACACCAAAAAAACCAACAATAAATGTGACTAAATCTTCTTCCAAGAGGACATTTTGTTGGGTGATTTTATGTAAATTGTGTATGTGTATGTACAACCTCATTGTATTTTGTTATGCTCCTTCCCAAAGACACATGGATTTAAATTAGATTAAACTGCTTGTCAAAGCACAACAGACAAGTTGGTCTTTTGATAAAAAAAATAAAATAAAAAAAAATCACACATTATTTCAGCAATTGTTGTGTGACAAAAAATAACACCCTTCCCCAATAAAACTTGACAAACACGACAAACAAACATGTTTGTTTCATTGTTGTCAATCACATGGACGACATCAAACTCGGCCTGCCAGTTGACATTGACATGCCAACGTCGGTGGGACATTATGTTGGTTTTGATACGTAGAGGCAGTGAAGAGAAGAGAGACCTCTGTGGCGGTGTCATCGTGCGCCTGTCATCACGCTGGAGTTGACTGGCACGTGCTAACCCAGATTACTCCAGCTAGTGTTGACGGAGGGGTTTCCCTTACGCACCCAGGAGCTTCGTGACAGGATCCCCAGCGAAGTGGGTCAGAGTTGGGCCTCTGCGCCTCTCCAGACCCCCCTGCCCCAACGGCAGCGGGGGTTAGAGCTCTCCAGAGTCCCCGGCTCCAACGCCATCCCCTGCCCCAGCTCCAGCTCCAGCTCCAGCTCCCCAGCTTCGAATCTATTCCCAGCTTTCCAGCTTTCCAGCCCCCTAGCACCATAGCCCTAGCCCTAGTTCCCCAGCCTCAGCCCTCCAGCTCTGGCTCCCCAGACCCAGCTCCACAACCTCAACTCTCCCAGCCCCAGCTTTCCAGCTCCAACTCCAGCCCCAGTTCCCCAGCCCCCCCCCCCCCCCCCCCCCCCCATCCCCCCAGCCCCACACCTCCGGTGGTGTACCATGAGTGAGAGTCTGGCAACGCCTCATCGCTAAGCCTGCATGGCCCCGCTACTCAAAGTGTGAGGCGGGCTGTTGGTGTGCAGGAGCAGTCACAACAACCTGTCATTCACCGTGAGGTGGGAGGTAGGGAACCAGGAGAGGGACTGATTGGGTTCCTCTTCTGCCAGCTACCCAAACCAGGGGCCCTCTTCTGGACGGGGTGGGGGGGGAACGTTGCAGAATGACGCTCAGATAGAAATGTGTTGTGTAGAACAACAGATACGAATGTCCTGCCAATGTAGAATAGGGCAGGTCATGGTCCACTACTGAATGAGGATCCATGGGTCCCAGAGACACAGCACTTCACGGGCGTAACTTGGACGCTTGCATGGTTTTTTAAGAGGTCACGAAAGCTCAAATGCTACTCCATGTCAATATGAATCAGCACGCAAGACAGTACCAGACGTCAACCCCGTCGCTCCCACAGGTCTCCACAAGATGAGCCTGCGTGTCGTCATCCACACAGCCGGAGAAGACGTCGACACATGCAACCGCCCCTCTTTCCACACGCTGTCACATCTCCCGTCAACAGCGTGCACGAGCATGCGTGCGTGTGTGTGTGTACCCCGGAACCTCTTGGAACACGCTTTCAAGAGGTAGTGAGCCCAAATGAGCCTCCTTCTTTTCATAATCACCCAAATTAGCATGGCAGCCTCAACTGGTGGGGACGAACGCGAGCGGCGCTGTGTTTAACACAAGTTCCATTAAAAGAGCCCATTACTATTACAGAGGGAAACAGTGCCCCCGGGGTTCTCAAAGTGTTGCAAAAACCTCATTGATAATTAAGTGTTGGTTACCCCCGGTACGCATCACATCGCTCCCAAACACTTTGCTTATACCAATCAAACCCGAACCCCGCTCCACGGCACGATAGCTGTGTGTTTATCAAGGAATCACGCGGCCTCTAATAAGCATCAATTAAAGAGACGGGGGGGGCTCGGGGTTAATTGTTCCGAAACACATTTTTTGATGTGTGTTTTGATGACGTACGGCGTTGGGGAAGGAACGGTGACAAGGGGTACCGGTAGATAACGTGTTAGTCCTCGTTTGTCCGTACTGAGACACACACACGCGCACGCGCGCGCGCACACACACACACATGCACGCACACACACACACGCACACACGCACGCACACACACACACACACGTGCACATGCACGCGCATGCTCAGGCACACATGTGCACACGCAGACACACACACACGCAGACACACCCCCACCCACACACACACACACACACACACTCCCTCTCATATCGGTAAATACTTTGACGAAAAGGCCCCCATGACACCAACCCTAGGTTTCAGAAACCACTGCTATTTGATTAAGCCCTGTGGTTCTGCACACGATATTCAAAATGTATGCTTTGCATGCACATAACAGCCCGTACCTCTGTGTTTATGCAAACGAGATGGCATGAGAATACTGTGGGATGATGAAATAGTAGAGATGTTATTAATAATTTGTGATGTTGAATAGAATTACTCACAAGTTACAGAACAAAAATGCCCCTAATGCGAACGATTCTACGGTGCATCCAAACAAACAAAACAAAGAAAATCATTGTCTTTGCAGAGAAATGTGCTTTCAAGTGAAACATCCTCCGCCATCAATAATACAATATGTGCCCAGATAAACAAATAGAGATTCAAGGAGTCATCCCTTGCACTGGAAAACATTTTGCAGTGAGAAACTTGAAAGGCGAAGAGAGAGACAAAGACAGCACAATGAACACTAAGGTATCTGATTTATGCCGAGCAAAATTGATAACAATCATTATCCCCCCCAAATAACGCTCAGTTCGCACTACGAAGCAAGACATAAAAGTAAGTTGAAAATGAAGCTTTTGACAGGTTGTTAATGGATCGCTGTAGGCCCATCTGCTCCATTGGCAAATAGAGAAAATGGTGGTTTGATTTGGTGAACTGTTACCACTGTCACTGTAAACAATAATTGTCAAACATATTTACCCCGCAATCGCTTTAGCAGATGTTCCGGTTTTTGTTTCGCCGGCTTTTGTGTATCTCTTCTCCACAGACGTGCCACACGCCCTTCCTCCCCTCCTCTCCCCTCCCCTCCCCTCCCCTCCGCACTAGAATATTGAGCAGGTATTTGCTAAGGTGCTCCGGGGCACAGGGGGGATGAGGAGGGGTGAGGGAGGGGTGGAGGAGGGGTGGAGGAGGGTGGGGGGGAGATTATCTGGCCCCCTCATCAGCCGGCACAGCCCAGCCCTACTCCCCTGCTCTCCCCCTCATCAGGCCCTGGGGCCTGGGGGGGGGGGGGGGGGGGGGGGGGGGGGGGGGGGGCGGCTGTGCCTTGCAGCCATGCAACCTCTTTATCACCCTAATCTGTTAATTGTAGGCGCTCAATTGGCACATGGTGGCTTTTTATTAGAGCCTCTCCACATTAACTGGACAGAGAATGCAGAGAAACTGGTGTGGCCCCTTGCTTCTTCATTCTCTGTCTTTTTCTTTTCTTTTTTTTCGAACCCTTGATGTTTTGCCTCATAATGGAAGGCTGGCCCTGTCAGGAGGTATTGGGAGCTCAACGGAGACGCCCCTCACTGTAGCCAAAGTGATCTGATCTTAGGTGATCTCCATACCTCCTCCTTCTCCTTCTCCTCCTCCTCCTCCTCTCATCCCTCCTCCATCTGTCTTTGTGGAGCTTGTTAGTGGCAAGCAAGGCCCTCATCTAAGGGGTCTCCATAGGGCCACTCGTAGAGGTTAGGTCTCCCACCTGCCCCGTTCAGGCTTGTTTGTGGACTGCTCTTTTTCGCTTCTCTTTGTCAGACGGACATGTGGTCTATCACTGAGACAGCTTAAAGGTCTCTTGAACACGGGACAAACAAAACATGGGAGGGAATTCTTCTCCCGTGTTGTTAGATCTGGCTGAAACACACACACACACACACACCCACGCACACGTGCAAAGACACACAGAGAGAGACACACACACACACACGCACGCACACACACACGCACGCACGCACGCACACACACACACACACACACACACACACACACACACACACACACACACACACACGCACACGCGCACACATACACACACACACACACACACACACACTACACACACACACTACTCCCTCCCTTTCATTGCTTTCGATGGGCCTTCCTGGCCAAAACAGCCCTGTGTTTGTTGTCAAAAGACTGATTAAGAAAAGAAGCCCTCTCAGCTTGCAGGGGCAATCAGAGAGGTCAACAGAAGTTAAATTCTGATAATCACAGGTGTTTTTTGGTCCGCACACATTAATCTCAATTTCAAAATCCCACTAAAAAGAGCTGTTGAAAGGGCGCCGTTAATAAGGAGTCAGGCTGCAAGCACCACAAAGGCCAGACCCAGCGTTTGTAATTCAAAGCAGAGACTTTGACTGTTCTGTTTTTTTTATGTGAGAACCAAATTAGTTGCGGAGAAGGAGAAATTCAAATGAGACTGTGCTTATTGTGTGTATCAGCTCTGAGATGCGTCTGCTGATTGAGAATGATGAGTGTCTGTAAGTGTGGTGTCCTTGAAAAGCAGTTAAAAAAGCCACTGCAGTGGTTCTATTGAACATAGTTCTACCTTTGCCAGGCCCTGAAACTTGGTGACAGGACAATGGAGTGAGCGATTTATGACAGGCTATTAAAAGGCTGCTGCTTTCAGCCACTACAAACAGGTGTTTTACAAATCAGACCCATATCGCCCCACTGGGCCACCATACCGTTTCCTTTCGTAGTCACACTCAGGGCGCCATTCAAACAATCGCGGAAAAAGATGCAAAGTGATGATTGTTTTTAGGGGTACTTCAAAAATACACACTGCTAACATTCTTAGAAAAAGAAGCGCTATTCGGTTTGTCTCTGTAGGAGAGCCTTTTTTGGTTCCATGTACAGTAGAACCATTTCCATGGGGTTCTACATAGCGGCAACCTGTGGAACCAAAAATGGTTCTTCAAAGGGCTCTCCTACAGGGACAAGCTACTTGGTTCTTGGTAAACCTTTTTTTATTTGTTTTTTTCTAAGACTACTACTCCTACTACTACTTGATAGGCTCCCCTACTCACACATACTGTAGATGCCTGCAGTTTTCAGAAAGAAAAAACATATGTGCGTTTCAAAAACACGGTGTAAACACTGCTTCAGCTGATTCTGGCATGGGCCACTCTGCAGTCTCACCACCATTAAAAGACACCTTGTGTCCCGGGGGGGGGGGGGTCATTTCATCACGTGTAGACCTTCATGTCAGATGTACCGTTCCGATCTTGACAAATGTGGCCAAAAAAAAAAAGGGCTGTAATAAACAAATTAGATTTGGCTCCAGATTGAATTTGTGTAATTTAGTTTTTTAGCTGGGGAGATTCGCACCCAGGGTTCAATGGGGTCTTTGTTAAATGGCGGACGTGTGTCTAGCCCTGCCTTTCGGTGGGGAAGCGGGGCCCTCAAAGAGAACCGTTAGCTAGAGGGTTCAGATGCGGAGTGTGAGGAACAAGTGTTGCTAACTTGGAAAGCCATTATCTTGATTCTGTGGCCTGATCACAAGGACTCATGTGTTACCAACCGTTGCTCAGGCATAGAAATAAACAACACGTATATTTGTTTCAAGGTTAATGTTGCCACAATCACATTGGTTGGCTCTAAGTATCAGGCTTATTGACAGTTGAGTTTGGTTTGGCTTTTCAATAGTTCATATTTTTACTTTCCTTAACTGTACGTGATTATCAATAGTATGATTAGAGAATTTTCAATTTGTAAGACATCAGGTGTGGTATATACAGCACATAGTGAACCCTAAACCTCATAGAAAAGCCCTGAGAACAGTTTTCCTTTAATGTCATTAGAAAGGTTTACATAAGCTAAGTGGTTTAGCAGCTTGGCGGCCATGTTGGATTTGAAGACACACAGCGTCTCCCAGAAGAGAGTTTTCTCATTCAGGAGTTTAGTGACACAACAAGATGCACCGCCACCCCTGTTTGACAGGCTAATGTGAAAATCCCAGCTAACGTAGCACACTGAATTAGCCTGTTGTCACATCAAACCCACTTTATCTCAACTTGTCTGACTTTGTGGTGGGGATAAAACCAGCCCTCCGTCTGGGCTCACACTCTCCAAGCACATGGCTTTTATCGTTGACTTTTCGTCAGCCTAAATGGGGATACATTTTATCCTAATGGTTCGGGGAGCACGGCTGGGTATGTACCATAGAGAGGCCAATACAAGCAGGGGCTTTTACAACTTCAAGAAGTCTTTACCTTCCGGCTCTGTTATATTACAACTACTGTTCACATCTTACAATACATCCTAAGTATTCTATTATTAAGTTTGGACAAATCATTTGCCTGGGGTTCAAGGTAATATGCCATTGAAATGCAATCCTACTGTTGATCTTATTACTGCCAAACCAAACAAAAAGAAATCAATTTCAGGGGAAAAGGAAAAGTATGGGGAGGGGGGGGGGGGGGAGAAAAAAAAACAGGAAATTAGATCAGAAAGATAGGGGAGGGGGGGGGGGGAAGTATATATATATGCTGTGAGTGGTTAACGCCCAAACATGTCGACAAATAGCGTGCTGTAATTTTTGAGACATTAAAATATGGTGCCTCTCGACACTTGTTTTTTCCCTTGCCCTCCAGGTGAAACCAGACACCTTGGATTAGTTCTCTCACAGTCATTGTTTTAACGCCCGCTCCCGTACCGTGAGAAAGTGTGCTCCTTTGAAAGTTGAACAGAGCCCCTTGTAGTCTCAGACGAGGGCTTTTTCACTTGTTACTTCGATTCATCAGTTGACTTCGCCGAACGACTGAAATCTCTTTCACGGTTGTCTTGAATGAACTACTTTACTATTGGAAATGTAAACAAAAGGGGAGGCTGGTGGAGGTAGAAATCGGAGGACGGGCTTCATTGTTGTGAATGGGACGGGATCGAACACGTGTGTTCCTCATTCCGTTCCGTGCATGGCAATGAGCTCGTCCTCCGATGTCTACCTCCACCGGCCTCCCCTGACTGTCGTGGATACATTTGTTAGCATACAAACCCTTACAGGGGGCAGTCCCCATCTGGATAGCTTATGCCTTATTAAGGCGTACCTCATAGAGACCAGTGATGTAGAATTGGATTAGACAGAATCTGAGCTCAAATTGAAGCCAAACTTTACCAGCTATAGTGTGGTCGTAGGGCTCAGTGTTGGGTACACTGGGTGTGATGTACAGCTGTAGCAGCCTAGTGTGTAGACCTGTGTAAGAAGCAGGTCTGCTAGTGGTCCAGTGGTCTTGACCCAGGTCTACTAGTGGTCCACTGGTCTTGACCCAGGTCTACTAGTGGTCCACTGGTCTTGACCCAGGTCTACTAGTGGTCCACTGGTCTTGACCCAGGTCTGCTACCCAGGTCTGCTAGTGGTCCAGTGGTCCTGACCCAGGTCTACTACCCAGGTCTGCTAGTAGTCCAGTGGTCCTGACCCAGGTCTACTACCCAGGTCTGCTAGTGGTCCAGTGGTCTTGACCCAGGTCTACTAGTGGTCCAGTGGTCCTGACCCAGGTCTACTACCCAGGTCTGCTAGTGGTCCAGTGGTCCTGACCCAGGTCTACTACCCAGGTCTGCTAGTGGTCCAGTGGTCTTGACCCAGGTCTACTAGTGGTCCAGTGGTCCTGAACCAGGTCTACTACCCAGGTCTGCTAGTGGTCCAGTGGTCTTGACCCAGGTCTGCTAGTGGTCCAGTGGTCTTGACCCAGGTCACACTGAATGCTTCCATGCTAGACTATGCTGAATATTCGCAACACTACAAGCAAGAGTGACCAATGCTTACACCCCCGGAAAACTATTTATACAAACAAAAACAAAGATGCTATGAATTAATAAACAGCAATCATTTTTTTTCTCTCTCTCTCTGACATTGCCTTCTTTGGGTGGCACAGGAAAGAGAGGGAAAGAGAGAGAGAGAAGAGGGAGAGAGAGGGAGAGAGGAGGGAGAGGAGAGAACAGACATGTTAACAGGGTTAATGCCTGATGAGTGATGTCATGGAAAAGTTGCCACTCACTGACACCCCCCCCCCTGCCCCCCATCCTGGCCCCCCACCCTTCTACCACCTCATTTGGCCACGTGGGGGGTGATGGTGATTCCCACGTCTTCCATTTCCACCACATACCCACCCCCAGACCACCTCCCTCCCTAAAGATTTCCATGTGTTTCACTCTTAATATACCTTAATCAACCTCACATTGTAAAGAGCATAGTCATGCAGCGCTCCGCTTGCTCATAACACAAACTTTTTGGTTTGTGAGTGTGTTTGTGTGTGTGTGGGGGGGGGGTTGGTTGGTTGGTTGGTTGGTTGGTTGTGTGCGTGCGTGCGTGTTTATGTGTGTGTGTGTGTGTTTCTGTATGTGTGTGTGTGTGTGTTTAGGTGTATGTGTATGTGTTTATGTGTGTGTGTGTGTGTGTGTGTGTGTGTGTGCGTGTGTTTAGGTGTATGTGTATGTGTTTATGTGTGTGTGTGTGTGTGTGTGTGTGTGTGTGTTTCTGTGTGTGTGTGTGTGTGTTTAGGTGTATGTGTATGTGTTTATGTGTGTGTGTGCGTGTGTTTAGGTGTATGTGTATGTGTTTATGTGTGTGTGTGTGTGTTTATGTGTGTGTGCGTGCGTGTGCGTGCATGCATGCATGCAGACGGATACATCAGGGATGCTTATGATTAACTTAGGAGTGCACACTATGTTGAATAGGAACAAGTACGGCTGTAAACACACTCTTAAACACATCACACTAAACATGAACAAGAACTAGGCCATTCATTCTGCTCCACACAGATGAACTCACAGTGCACCACTTGGTTAAAACACATCTGGCAGATTCCTTTAACATCATACATATTTCAAATATGTTAATTGGCCTGGGAATATGCAATGTTATGATGTTACAAATGAGAAGACCCGCATTTTGGAGTTCATGAAAAAAACATACCTGTCTAATTATCATGAGGGGAAAAAAAAGAAAGAAAGAATCAATTGCCAAACAGCTTCTCGCATTCAAAAGATAGCTAAGGAAATGATCTGTCTCTACAGTGTTAGTGTGAACGTGTTTTGGCCTTGGCTGTTTTGAGCAGTATTCGACCGTGGCGTTTTCGACCAAGCGTAATTTGGTGCTGACTTTCGTCCTCTTACATCATGTTGCTGAGACAGTAATGAGCCCAGAACCTCTCTCTATATGCAAATCCTAGGAATGTTGAGAGGCCTTATGCTACACACAGTTGATTTACCAGCTTTACCACTTTAAATAGCTCTGGCGAGGAGGAGCAATGGCGGCGCACACACACGCACACGCACACGCACACGCACACACACACACACACACATAAACACACACACACACACACACATAAACACATACACATACACCTAAACACACGCACACACACACACACACACACGTACGCACAAACGTACGCACGCACGCATGCACACACACACACACACACACACACACACACACACACACACACACACACACACACACACACACACACACACAATTACATATGAAAGTGTTAGTGAGGCATGAGTGCATGAGAGACTGGTGACACTGGAGCAGGTGACATCCCAACACCAAAGGGATGGTTGACTATTGCTGAGAGGATTCTACTGTCATCACAACATACAGGACAAGTGACCCGATTATCAAACGCAGAACTTGTATTGGACTCATGTATTGGACTCATGTAGGATTGAACCATGTCAATCAAATGCACATAGGTAGTAGTTGCTGTACCACTAAATCTACCTTTGGAGTGTAAAAGGCCAGTCGTTGATATCATGTTCATAGGTTGAGCATCGTAGAAACTGTCAAACCAATCGGCTTCCCAGGAAGTGTAAGTCAATGTCCATAACAATCACCAAACATCACATCGGTCATCTCTTACCAGAGGTTCAAGAAGAAACAACCGACTCACAAGCTAACAAATGACAAACTTATGAATATACATGAAAAATGTGAATGTATTTGTTATAAAACATTATATATATATTTTTTTAAATGGGGTAAATCACACTCACGATAACACTCCACTACAACAGCTACGTAAGTGAGAAGGTTAAGTTCTTAAAACCTTCAAAACATGACTTCTCTCTCTTTTCCCGACTACTGTTTTAACAATCGCACAGCGCAGGGAGAGAACCTAACTTTGACTGCGAGACAGTAAGACAGTCAGCCCCAACATCGTCTGGGTAGAAAGTGTGAATATTTGTATTTTTGTTGCTTCGTGCCCTGCTGTCGCCCCATGTTGTTCTGAAGCAGTGAATAGATTTCCGAGATGCAGGATGACAAGACAAAGAGGGAGCCAGGGAAGGAGAATGGCCCCGGGGCTCCAGTGCTTAAAGTCATGCCATTTCCCTTTGTGTCAGGCAGCCCCTAAATAAGTTACTTATAAGCATTTATTGATGCACAAGTGTGACATCTGTTCCCTGGCTGTGGCTCTGGATGTAATTAGCTCAAACCCCCTTACACACTTCAATCAGACGACGACACACACTTAAAAGTCGGAGCCCCCTCTCTTCCCCGCTTCCCTCCTTCCTCCTGCCTGCCTTGTTGTTCCACATTCGCACTACGTGGATCCTCCATGCGCAGTAATTACTCTGTGATTACTTCCATCATCATTATCGTTATCCACGCCAACATACCCGCCACATTACCGCCACATTCCGGCGATGTCAAGAGGGGGACGGGTAACGTTAAAGGCGGAAGGGGGGGGGGGGGGGGGGGGGACGTACCGTAGACGACACACACACACAGAAATGCGTCGACGGTGACATCATCCTCCAGAAAGCAACGACGAAAACAAAAGAAACCAACCGTTCCCGTCGCCGAGTTGGTTTCACGGCCCGAGTTTGAAAACGCTTCCTGAAACCGCTTCTCGACGGGGGTTGCGTTTGTCCGTCCGGGAACCGTTTGTGTGACTGTGCGCGCGAGCGCGTGCCACGCGAGTCACGCACGGCGGAGAGAAGAAGAAAAAAAACAACAAAACAAACGGGAATTAAATCTGATGAATTTCGCCATGGATTTGAAAAATATAAACCATTCATTTTGTTTTGGAGAACACAGGCAGGGTTTAAACCTAGCCCAGGGGTACAGGCTTTTGTGTCGAGTCTCCTTTGATATTACTGAGGGCTTTTTTATTGAGCGCTTGACATGATAGATAAACCATACAGTGGATTGAATAGCCCTTCTTTTGCAGCACACAGTAAATGTCATTTGCCATTAACAATACCACAGTGAGGTACATAAAGCATTAATATACCCTTTACGACCGCGCGGCCTAACTGAGCATGTCTCCGACGCTGGCCCCCATTCTGATGGACGTGCCGGCCTGGGCCTTCACGCAATACCACTAAAATAGCATTTAATTGCACCAAACAGATGAGATGACAGACATTAGCCGCTTTAAGGGCCGTCGTAAAAAAAGGCAAGAAGCGATGAAGAAGACGGCGAAGCGATGAACACAGAAGGATGAGCACACCTCTCCCTGCACCGTGTCGCCCCAATAAAAAAAAAGAAACAAACAAACACCGATAGCCCCCCCCCCCACAAATAAACCACGAGGTATCGGTTTTCTTTTGTTTAGCATAATACACTCGGACAAACCCAAAGGTAAACGATGATGATACGATTGGGAACCTGTGAGGGATGTGTGTGTGCGTGTGTGTGTGTGGGGGACGGGATGGGACGGGACGTTACTCAATTTGGGGGGGGGGGGGGGGGACGACAGATAGACTAGTGCCCTCTTTCAGGACAGGGGTGTGGTGAGGTCGGGGGCGGGCAGGGGGGGGGGGGGGTAGGTCTGAGGAGGGCTTGACAGGCGATCAGTCAATAATGAGTGAGACACCCACGGAGACCTTGTGGTGGGATCATGGTGGCGCCTGCCCCTGCTCCAGCAGAGAGGGGTCCAACAGGGGGCCGCGGCCAGGCGGCTATAGATCATCATAGGGGGCCTATTGGGGTTGGAGATGTGACTAAAGCAGGCATGCTTGGGACAATGGCCCATAGTCTGGCCGACGTGCTTAAGCAGCTGGGCATCAGTGCCCTTAATAGTGGGGGGGGGGGACGGGGATGGGGACGGGGGACGGGGGCAGTAGTCTCCTTCCAGACAACCCACAATGCATTGTCTGTTCCCCCAAAAAGACCAGAAAAGGTGGTTTTTCCCCGAGGGGGGGGGGGGGGGGGCAAGCCCCCTGCTATCATGTGGTGGCTTTTTTTTTTTTTTTTTTTTTTAAGAGCAAACGGCCACTGCTGAATGTCGAGTGGGCTGGCTTGGGTCTATATGTTTGTGTGTGGAGTGAGAAGGAGGAGGCTTTGAAAAGAAGGAAAGAAAGCGGCCCATTGAGTGCCATTGTGAGGGGAGGAACACACACAGCATATCACAAGGGAGCATCTGGGCTAAGTGGAATGTGTACATGATGTCAAATGATGTCCAAAGATAGCCCCCCCATAAAACCAGAGAGGGGGTGGTAAAGACAGCCCTGGCAAGCCGAGGAGAAGAGAGTGTGTTTGTGTTTGTCTGGGCTGGGGTTTTGCTAGGGGGACTCATCGCCGATGCGCTGCTCGATTAGGAGGTCTTTTGCCGTCTCATGACACATGAGGAGGAATGTTTCCGTGGCCAACACACACGCGCACACACACACACGCATGGGCTCTCTCTTTGTCTTGCCCTGGATGTAACTATACCTCTCAGTTGTCAGTCTCACTGTGGTTCCCATCCAGCATCTCTTCCACACTCGAGACATTTCTGACTGCAGTCCAAATAGGACAGGAGTTAGTCAGGCCCAGTCATCCACCCTGCCACACACACACACACACACACACACACACACACACACACACACACACACACACACACACACACGACTGTCTGACTCAAATCATGCTTTGGCTCTGGCGGTGGGAGGAGTAGACGACTCACACACACATTTTTCTGAGTGTTAAAGTTGGAGAGCACACAGACACACACACCACGTCTTTTCTGAGCCGTCCAGAAAATACACACACACTTCCGGTCATTGTCGACGAAGCGTGCTCAGACACATGCACCCCATTAAAGAATCCTACCAACACCTGCTGGGAGATCCGATTATTGTCAACACACACACACACACACACACACACACACACACACACACACACACACACACACACACACACACTAGGTTGAAGTTAGCTGTCATAGGAGCCAGGATCCTTCCAGAAAGCTGCCTATTTGGGATGTTATTAATTGAATTCTCTAGTATTGCCTGGCTGGAACACTGAGGTTGGCTTTGATATATCTATCTTCTAAGATCTATCACACACACACACACACAAATGCACAGATGCCATTGACACACACACACACACACACACGCACACACACACACACACACACTCTCTCTTTGTCTTGCCCTGGAAGTAGCTATACCTCTCAGTTGTCAGTCTCCCATCCAGCATCTCTTCCACACTCGAGACATTTCTGACTGCAGTCCAAATAGGACAGGAGTTAGTCAGGCCCAGTCATGCACCCTGCCACACAGCCACACAGCCACACACACACACACACACACACACAGATGTATCACTTGACCAGGGGAAGTGGAGGGGATCAAGCAGCCATTTATCATGCACTTGTCAGATCCTGACCTCATTACAATTAGCAGCCAGATGTCTGTGCGCTGTGCGGTAGCCTCCACACTCACGCTCTGAGGGCCTGTATTCTGAGCTCCACACACACCCTCTGCACACGCACACACATGGACGCATGCACACACATATGGACGCATGTACACACACATGGACGCACGTACACACAGACACACACAGCGGGAGGGGAGGGGAGGGGGGGGGGGGGGGGGGGTTGAGCTAGGGGGGTAACATGCTTTCTACTCACCCCATGGCTGACCCATCCACCCATCTCTCTCTCTCTATCTCCTTCTCTCTCCCTTTTCCTCTCTGTCTCTCCTTCCCCCCCCGGAGGGGACTGGTGAGGGGTGGACTGGCCCTGGTCCCTGGGGGGCCCTTCACAGCGCGGCCGCCTGGGTATTACCTGTGGAGTGACCTGTCACACTCAGCTACCTGCACACGGTAGATACTGTCTGGGCTAAGACCCCCTAAGGGAGCTGTAGCATGGTGGGGAGAAAAAAAAACACTGTCAGGGGGCACCGGGTGGAAGGAGGGCATATATGAAATTCACTCAGAGTTACAGGTTAGCCATGACACCAGCTAGCTAGGTAGCTAGGTAGCTAGCTAAGACGTTAGCTCTCGCTTTGAATGAAAGAAGGGGATATGAAATCCACTCAGGGCGACGGGGTTGGCCATGATACCAGCTAGCTAGCTAGCTAGCTAGCTAACAAGTTAGCTCTCACTCTGGATGAGAGAAGGGCATGTAAAGTCCAATTCAGAGCGACGGGTTAGCCATGACACCAGCTAGCTAGCTAGGTGACAAGTTAGCTCTCGCTCTGGATATCAAAACCCGGGGATGTCAGAGGTCACGGAAACGGGTCACAGCCGTTACTCTATGGCCTTATCTGAGAAAAGGGGGGGGACGGGACTCTGGAAAGGTGGCGTGGGGAGGAAACAGGAAGTGGATCGGCAGTGTCAATGGTCTGTGGTCATTGGTCAAACATGGCCTTCTCATTATCTCCATGCTGGGGCTAAATCCGGGGTGCCTGTCTGGCGTATATCCTGTGAGGCTTCCTTTGTGCATAACCACCCCCCCCCCCTCCCCCAACCCCGACATATGCAATACGTTAACCCCTCCACGACAAGACCGCGACCCTCCCCTCCTACCCCTCGTACCCTAACCCACCCAGCCCTATCCGTCACCGTCCGTCACCCCCCCCCTCCCCCTGTGTCCGCCTCCCCGGTTGTCGCGCCGCGTTGAGGGGAGACAATGAGGCGAACCGCTAGGTGGCTAATTCAATGAGCGCGGGGGAGCCGCAAAAGGAACCCAGCAAGCCACCCTCTCCACACCTCCTACAGTTAGCCTCTCACCCGGGGAGCCCCTGATGTAACTTCATTAAACACAATGCCTGATGCTGTGCCGCAGCTCAAGGCATGCAGGCAGGCAGGGAGGGAGGGAGGGAGGGAGGGAGGGAGGGCAGGGCTGAGGTGAGACACAAAGGCGGCCATTGTGGGTCAAAACGGGGAGCACGAAGGCGTCCACACGCTCCTTTCCCACACTTATCAACGAAACCGTCGTCCGAAAATAAACAACAGCTACGTGGCTAAAAACAGTAACGGCTAGCACGGGAGTTGAAGATAGCAATTAAGGATTGTATCGTTTGACCCGGGTGAGCGCGGTTCCAATGTACATTCCCCAACCAACTGTGTGTACGTACATGTGCCTTTTGTTCCTTGAAGAGTTGGATAGCAGCAAGATATACTATACATATATTATCTGTATACTAGACATATACATATACAACAATACAGTTGGTTCATGATGGAAGAACATCTCCATGAGTCTGTAGAGATTTCAAGGCCAGACGGATCTAACAGCTGAGCTAATAGCTGAAATTGCAGGTAGAATACCAAGACGAGCCTTGTTTTGAATAATGCTTACTTTACGCCTGTGCACTCTGGCACAATGTGTTGACCACTGGCCCTCCAGTGGAAGGGAAAAACAATCTTCTGCTTGTTTCTGCCTTACCTCTCCTGACACTGCATGACCTCCACATCGATC
>NC_139655.1:34073273-34075773 GCF_951799395.1 Argentina silus | reverse complement strand
CTCCATACTCGCTTGGATCCCCCCCCCATCCCCCCCCCCGCACACTCTCCCATTGTTTCCCCTATTATTATTCAAGCAGGGCCTGATGCCTCAGTAGAAAAAGAAAAAAAAAAAAAAAAAAAAAAGCCCATTGACCATTCAAGTCAGTGGAGAGTTAGCTATAGCTGCTGATAATTAAAAGTTCCCAACCCTTCGCCCCCGGGGGCCGGGGGGGTGGGGGGGGATGGGGGGTGTGTGGGGAGGGGGGGAGGGGGGGTGGGGCCTTGAGCCTCCAGTCGGAGAGGAGCCGGCGACCGTGCCGCTCTGCACTCAGCCGCCCCCAATCGATCAGCTGATTAACCCTCATTACCGATTGGTCAGAGCTGATTGCACCCAACAGTCAAGAAATCACCTTGGAGCCCCCCGAGGCATGTGTGGTTGAGGCCTGCTGCAGTGCAACTCCATTACTGAGAGAGGGACAGGGGAGGTGGGTGGGTGGGTGGGGGGGGGGGCAATATTTTGTGTGTGTGTGTGTGAGTGAGTGTATGTGTGTGTGTGTGTTTTTTTGTGTTTGTGTTTTTTTTTTTTCTCCACGATCGTGACACAACGCTTGGGTTGAAATAGAGGGTGGGGTGGGGGGGATCGGACAAAAATCTTATTCTGGAGAATCTTTATTAGCTGTGCTGCCCTCTCTCTCTCTCTCTCTCTCTCTCTCTTCTGCCCTCCCTCCCTCCCTCCCTCCCTCCCTCTCTCCTTTTTTTTTTTGGTGGCAGATTTAAGCTGGGTCAAGCAGAAACGCTAGCCCAGTTTCCGCTGCAATGGCAGATAAGGCATTGTACCTTGGCTCAGTAAACAATAGACGGCCATCTGTCCATTAGTAGGCACAGTGTGAGGGGAGAGGGCACAAAAGGAGAGAGTGCTCTCCTTGCACGCCGTGCAAGGGTTCAGCCAGGCCTACAGTACATGCCACCACTGCTCTCTCTCTCTCTCTCTCTCTCTCTCTCTCTCTCTCTCCTCATCCCCCATCCTTCTATCTTGCTATCGTTCCACACTCTCTCTCTCTCTCTCTCTCTCGCCTCTCTCTCTCTCTCTCTCGCCTCTCTCTCTCTCTCTGCAGAGCCACTCATGTGTTTACGTCTTCCATGGTAAAGAATGCACAAGTGCATGCTGGGGCTGCGCTGAAGGAATTTCAGAATCTGGAGCAAGACGCACACACGCGCATGGGCGCGTGCTCGCCGAATCTGGGAGAGATACACACTGTACTCCGGAGGGAGCTCGTCTGTGGAAAACCACTCTCTCTCTCTCTCTCTCTCTCTCTCTCTCTCTCTTTCTCTGTCTTGTTCTCTCTCTCGTTCTCTCTGTCTGAAAATAAAGCACAGTGTTGGCATCTTTGCTCTTCAGTAGAATAGTGGAATAAGAGGAAGGTTTTGCTGCTTTGAGAGTGACATGACAGATTTGATATGGGAGGAGACACTCTGGGGAACACTTTAGAAACGCAGCGCAGGAACAGAATACTCTACATCTGAATTATAAACGTTTGGGGTGCAAAAGAGTTGAAACCCTGTCATGCCTACATGGAGTGTGTGTGTGTGTGTGTGTGTGTGTGTGTGCGGTGTGTGTGTGTGTGTGTGTGCATGTCTGTGTGTGTCTGTGTGTGTGTGTGTGTCTGTGTGTGTGTGTGTGTGTCTGTGTGTGTGTGTGTGTGGGGCCTTGAACACATCTCAGTTCCATCCCCTAGGCGAGAAGTTCTCCTGGATGAATGTTTTCTGCAAACAAGCCTTCTCTTACTTAAGTTGTAACTCCCCCCCCCCCCCCCCCCCCCCCTTCACCCCCCACCCCCCAAAAAAGGAAAATGAAATGGCTTCCTCTGCTCTGAAATGACAGGTTGCATGGCTGTATGGCTCTTTCAGTGTCCTGGGGCTGTTGGTCTCATCATAGACACAAAAGCAGGGTTGAAATAACTATAATTTAGGTACAACCAAACCATAGAATGTAAATATACATTTGTCAATATCACAAGTAAATGCTTCACGCTGGGCACCCACAAGAGATGTGTCATTTGAACCCAAAAAAGTGTGTCATTTGAACCCTGGACAAAAGATAGGGTGATCTGTTATACCAAATACAACCCTATACTGTCGTATGGTTCTCCAGAGCCATATTAAGACTGATATCCCTTTTCACACTCATGAGCCAAACTGAGCTGAGCCGAGCCAAGCCAAGTGTACTGTACAGTGCTGGCCTGGTTACACACCCACTACAGTTGCTGTACTAATCAGACAGTCTGACAAGAGAATCCACCTGACCCAGCACAGTAGGTTCAGAGTTGGCCCTGTGGTGAGGACAGCCTCAATGGGTCTGTTATGAAACACGCTCATTCAAAGGCATTCGTTTACTTCATAGTACAGGAATAGGCTGTTGTCTGGGTACGGGGGAAGCCGACCTTAAGTGTTACAGTGAATCGGAACAAATCATCTAGATTTACCGCGATCGCGAGTGGTAATGACGGGTGATTTTGTTT
>NC_139655.1:34060773-34068273 GCF_951799395.1 Argentina silus | reverse complement strand
AGGCTACGTCGAGCCTGTGCGCGCAGCTGCACAGCAGAGCTCACTCCTGCACCAGAAAAGACCCATCTCTGGGACGTTCGGACCTGTAGTCTGAACCAGAGGCCTGTGTGTGCAGCTGCAGAGGTATTTCCTGCACCACGGGGCCTATCCCTGTGACTGAGGGCCTGGAGTCTTAAGCAGAGCCTGCGCGTGCGGTTGCAGAAATATCTCCTGCACCAGGGGGCCTATCTCTGTGACTTAGGGCCCGTGGCTGCCTTTAGAGGGCCTTGTGGACACATTAAGGCCTATTTGCACAGCTATATAACACAGACAAGAGGAGCTCCGCATCCAGGCTCAATGGAGCTCGCCATTTAAATCGGCCGGCTGCTAAACCAACGAGCTGGGAAGCGCGGCGGACGTAACGAGTCCCGGTGATGAACCTGGTTGCCGCTGATTTAGCGGGCGGCGGCGGAGGGTCTCGGCGGGTCTCGGCGAAATCTCGCGGGCCTGGCGTAAAAGCGCCGCTCCGACCGACCCCTCTGTGAGTCTGTGACTCCCGTGCTCCCCTCTCTCTCCCTTCCTCTTTCCCTCCCTCCCTGCCCCCCCCCTTGCTCCCTCTCTCCTTCCCCCGCTTGTCACTTTTTAAATGTTACCTCTCCCTTTTGTCCTCGTCCAACAATTAAGGGCCGTGGCTTCGGGAATAACAAAACACTGCGGCCCCTCTCTCCTCTCCTCTCCTCTCTCCTCTCCTCTCCTCTCCTCTCCTCTCCTCTCCCCTCCTCTCCTCTCTCTCCCCCCTCTCCTCCCCTCCCCTCTCCCCTCCCCTCCCCTCCCCTCCTCTCCTCTCCTCTCCTCTCCTCTCAGGTAGCCCAGGTGTTGTTTAAACTCTGGGACATCAAAGGCATTTCTGAGACCCTTTCTGAGCCCCCTCTGCTCAGATAGTAATCCCGGAGCATAATCTCCTTTTAAACTGTAAAACACATTAGACTGACACCCTAAATCCACAAAGAGAGAGAGAGAGAGAGATAGAGAGAGGGGAGGGGAGTGTGTGTGTGTGGGGGGGGGGGGGCTTGGCTTCTCAGAGAGAAGGCAGGACCCTCCAATGAGGCTGTGTGTTTTGCAAAGAGGATCATGTGTTTGCTGTGAAAATGCAGCGGATGTCTTTGCAATAGACGGTTCCGGGCGGCTGCCTCCAGAAAAAACATTTGTATCTAAAGGTTTTACCCCATTAGTATGTTTAAAGTAGATATCCAATGGTGCTAATACGTGTTTACTGACTAAAACAACATGGATGGATCTGTAAAACATACAAACGACAGAAGACAATTAGTTGATAAAGGAATTCAAAACAACTTCAAACTGTTGGGCAGTTTATGACAGACTTGAGACGTTTTCCTGCATCCTCTGAACTGCGAAAGTACTGTATGAATTCTGTCGACTTGTAACTCCTAACAACCTGTTACCCCAAAAGCACGGGTAACGCAGGTGAGTAGCTTCCCCCTAACATTTCCTGAGGAAGAAAAACGAATTGTGCTTCTATAGTATGCAATCGCATTTACATCTCTCCACTTCGCCTGGGGTCACTGGCAGATTATGGCACAGAGAGGGGCTCAGGCATTTGCACATGGTGGAAACTGACACACCCTCTTCCAACCCCCCCCCCCCCCCCCCCCACCCCGCCTCCCTCTTCCGCCGTAGTTCATGAAAGGGGTGACCCTTGTTTCTCAGTGAACCACTTTAGTTTGGCCTGTTGACCCGTGTCGTCGAGCCAGATGAGAGGTGTCAGTCAAGCTGGGGAGTGAACCGTTGACCTCTGTCAACCCATGTCAGTAGACCAGAGGCCTATTATGTGCCGATTATCTGCATAGCATAGCATAGCATAGCATAGCATAGCATAGCATAGCATAGCATACTGGCCTGTCCTCTACAAGTGATTCCATAATGAGCAGACGTCCCCTGCAGACACAATACTTGATGAATACTGTCTCTTTGACTCTCACATACACACACACACACACATACACACACACACACACACACACACACACACACACACACACACACACACACACACACACACACACACACACACACACACACACACACACACACACACACTGAACAACTTTCCTAAAGCCGTAAATCCTGGAGTGAAGAGATATATCCATTCATTTCTCCGGGCCGCTTCGCTTTCACCCCGGCCCGGCCCGGCCGAGGCTTATCACAATCAATTCCGTAAGCTAAATTGGGGTGTGAAGTGGCGTGTGTGAAGGTCAGACAGCAGGGCTTCCACTTCCATCTGAGCGCGCACTTACCTCTGCCCCCGATGGAGCACTCGTACCACAGCAGACCGAGCCCTTCCCTCCCCCCCCTCCCCCTCCCTCCCTCCCTCCCTCCCTCCCACCATCGACTCCCACAATCCCTCTCCCCGTGGTCGGTCACCCCCCGTAAAGCGAAACGGACAGAGTGAGAAGAAAAAAAAAAGAAAAAAAAAGAACACACACACAAACAAAAAAAAAGGAGTGAGTCCTGTTTACCTCTGTGTTCCTGATTAAACCGGGAGGATTTTTATTTAATGAGCGTGACGCACGCAAGGTGTTCTTTTCGTAAATCATCACATGGTTTACAAACTCAATAAGTAAAGGGCTTCCTGCTATAACCAGGCAGCGTACACCTACATTATTAACCAGGCCGGGGGCCCCCAGAGGCACAACTTTGATGGTGTTATAAACAGGGAGGAGGACAAGGTTGCTCTCTCAGCAAAAGATTATAGACCCCTAATTACCCTCCTTCAAGAGAGAGAGAGAGAGAGAGAGAGGCAGAGAGAGGAGGAGAGGAAAGCAGAGAGAGAGAGAGAGAGAGAGGCAGAGAGAAGAGGAGAGGAAAGAGAGAGAGAGACAGAGAGAGAGAGAGAGAGACTCTCTATCTCCCCATTGCATCTAAGTAAACGTGACACCTTCCCTTCCTTGCCCCGTGTCGTACACCTCATAACATGATTGAAAGGGGAGGAGCGCAGTGACAAATATGCAATGCGCTGACACGCCAATTCAACACACTTATTAGTCACAATTGGATTGTGAGAGGGATAGGTTAGAAGTCTCATCACAGTAAGTCTGCATCACAGTAAGAGCAAAGGTAAATATTATGAGGGATGAATATTGTAAATTGTGTGTGTGTGTGTGTGTGTGTGTGTGTGTGTGTGTGTGCGTGTGCATGCATGCTTTTGTCAGTGTGTGTGTGTGTGTGTGTGTGTGTGTTTGTGCATGCATGGTTGTGTGTGTATGTGTGTGTGTGTGTGTGTGTGTGTGTGTGTGTGTGTGTGTGTGTGTGTGTGTGTTTGCAAATGATGAACATGTTACAGTAATGGTGAGTGTACTCATGCAAATGGAAGATCACACTGGCATTGAGATTATGGCTACAAGTTCATCTGCCAGCTCTGTCCCCTTGCAGGGTATATTTGTCTCTGGGCAATACTCCATTTTTAAATCTAAATTCATCAAGCTTTGATAATAGCTGATTCAGCATTACATGTGCTAAGCCTGGGAAACGGTAGGAAGGGACTAGGGAGAGGAAAATGATTGGTAGCGATGACAATTTCTTTTTTCTTTTTTAAACCTTTAAGTAACTTTCACTAATGACAACATGACACCAATACAGAAAATGAATATGTCAAATAGTAGGAGGAGCTAAAGGTCAAAGGTGTAAAGGTCAGAATATGAAACTGGCATTTCTCATTGTGTTTATGTGTGTTTATATGTGTTTGTGTGTGTGTATGTGTGTGTGCGTATGTGTGTGTGTGTGTATGTGAGAGAGAGAGAGAGAGAGAGCGGGAAAGCGAGGCGAGAGCATCAATATAATTCATGGGAAAAGAGGAACCTTTTCTGCCATCCTTTAGATTCACTGACACAATCAAAATGAAAATGTAAAGAGCCTCAACAACACTGTTGCCAGGGAACGTTTTTCGGTACCCTCACATCCCCATCCCATGCATCCCAGCTGAAATTACCTTTAAGCGGCTGGGCATAGATGTCTCACCACACAAAGAACGTTGCGTGACATGACAAAAGGTCTTTTTAACAAGATGCCAACTGCATAATGTAAATCCATTCGTTTTGAGCATCGCCGTTGTCCTTTTCGACAGCGGCATCTGTTCCGAAGGCCCACTTTAGACTCTCGCTGTTAGTAAACTCCAAACACGAACATCCATGTCTCTTGTGAGAACGAGATAAAGAAGTGTAATTTCCCCAGTGCAAATTTGCTCCAAATTAGAATCCCAAAACGAGTCCCTTGTGAAATACGGCTCTAAATCTGATAGCAAGTCAAATGAATTTGTCATTAAATGGATTGACTACTTTACAGTAATGCAGATGTTTGTCTTTTGAAAAAAAAAAAAAAACTAAAAAAAAAACCCGATCTGTTTTCAGTTTCCAGAAATTCAGTTTCCTTTTTTCACGGTTATAAAAGGGGGGGGGGGGGAGATGATCTTTCCCTTCTTTTCCTTTGAACGGCCTGTTTACTCATACAGCCTAAACAAATTAGGCCTCGCTCCCAGCTGCCTGCGCCTCGCATGGGTGAGATGTGAGGAAGTAAGTGGGGTGAATCTGAGACGCAGGCTAGGACAGAGGGTCCTGTATTCAGCTGCTAAAGATGTTAAGGCAACAGTGACTTCACAGGCATTTGCTCTGGCAGCCTGACAAGGTGGTGGCGGAGGAATTTGATTGCCATCCGGAAACTGCCAGGGACGTGTTTGTTAATGTTAATGATCAAGATTCTCTATGTACACACGCACACATCCACGTACGTTCAGGCACACACACACACACACACACATACGCGCACGCACACACACAAGTTCCATGGCAGCCAAAAAAGCACACAGATTCCCCCACCCGCAAAAACACAAACACAGACACACACGCGCACACGCACACACACTTTAGATCTCACTACGAACCCCAAAACAAAACAGGCTTCCCTCTTCCTCCCACATGTGAAATGCCAGGACTGGGGCCTGGAGACACGAGATGCCTGCTTCTACGCTCAACACACACGCGCACGCACACACACACACACACACACACACACACACACACACACACACACACACACACACTCGTCCTGCCATCTCCCGCCCCGGGTTGGAACATCCAACACAGTTCCATCTCGAACGCATGGTTGCCCCTCTCCTCTCCTCTCCTCTCCTCTCCTCTCCTCTCCTCTCCTCTCCTCTCCTCTCCTCTCCTCTCCTCTCCTCTCCTCTCCTCTCCTCTCTCTCTACGTCTGTGGGAGGCTGGAAGAGAGCACTACCTAGCTCACCCCGCTAACATGCCCATCTGGGGGGGGGGGTTCAATAAGGCAGGGTAGCAGGGTAGGAAACACAGAGTGTGTTTTCATTTTCATTCATCTCCTCGTCATCACAGCCGAGCAGATAACGGAATCAAAGAGATACTTCCCCCCCCCCCCCCCCCCCTTTCGTCTTGAGCCGTGGCTCCGGAGAGAAGATGGAAGAGAAGAGAAGAGAAGAGAAGAGAAGAGAAGAGAAGAGAAGAGAAGAGAAGAGAAGAGAAGAGAAGAGAAGAGAAGAGAAGAGAAGAGAAGAGTCACGGTTATACGTGTCAAGGAGGTTTGGTGCCATGCACTGGCTCCATACACACACACACACATGTGCACGCACACACACACACACACGCATGCGCACACCCACACACACCACACACACACACACACACACACACACACACACACACACACACACACACACACACACAGTTGAAAACAAGCATGGCCTTTGGATAATAGAATCAGATCTGATGACTGTCTACCTCATGGTGTAAACATCTCCACACACTTTTGCATGTTGCCCCTTCCTTTCCCGTTTCCCCCCCCCCCCCCCCCGGCAGGTCGAAACTGCGTAACTCCATCCTCTCTCTGGTTACGTGTATGGAGGTGTTATGGATTGAGGTGTACAGTACAGCAGGCATGTGGTTTTCTTTCCCCGTAACCAAAGTATCTCGACTTGGGTTACCACGGCTCGGTTTTCCAGCTCTTGGAGGAGACTTTCTAAGTGCTTAGGACCATTCATCACTTCAGGTAATAATGATCAATGAGAGAGGTGGGGGTCGGTGACTGAGCAAAGGGGGTGGTGGGGGGGGGGGTATAGCTAGCTAGCTAGCTAGCTAGCTACGTTACCTACCGCAGAAGGAGTCCCTCTGCAGCTAAATAGTCACATTGGCTAACGGCTAAAGGGGGGGTTTAGCTAGATAGCTACATTAGCTACCGCAGAAGGAGTCCCTCTGCAGCTAAATAGTCACATTGGCTAATGGCTAACGGCTAAAGGGGGGGTTTAGCTAGATAGCTACATTAGCTACGGCAGGAGGAGTCCCTCTGCAGCTAAGTGGTCACATTGGCTAATGGCTAACGGCTAAAGGGGGGTATAGCTAGCTAGCTAATGACGTTAGCTCCCGCAGGAGGAGTCTCTCTGCAGCGAAGTAGTCACATGCAGCTAAGTAGTCACATCAACAGTTGCCCATGTCACGTTACAGAACTGGTTATTGGCCCACTGTGTATCCCTATCCATCTCTCTCTCTCTCTGTCCCCGGCGAGGACCAGGCAGAGGCCCCACAATAAGTCATCTGTTGGTTTGCAAAGACACGCCGATGACGCAGGCCCCCAAGTATGCGGCTTTGAAAAGGAAGTGGTGTCCTCATCGCTCCCGCTAAAACTGTATCTGTCCCAAATCAAATTATATCCCAGGCGCCCTGGCGCATTCAATTACCCCCAAAAATACCCCCCAAAATACCACCAAGGACGCGGTCGCCGTCGACGGAGGAGCCGCCGACTGTGAGGGTATAAATAGGAGCACCGCTAAGTCCACTGTGTGACCGACTCCGGGTTCGAACCCGGGTGTCCCGACAGCAGCAAGGCCGGGTTAGCTCGATGATCTGAAGCCTACGTGTTTGTTACCTCACGGCGCGGGTCTTCGGGGTTCTCAGACAATGTGGCTCGTGCTCATCATCATCGGTCGCCACTGCCCTGAGAGAGAGAGAGAGAGAGAGAGAGAGAGGGGGGGAGAGAGAGGGGGGCAGCTACAGACAGTAAGTGCCTAGTTAGAAGGTAGTGTGGTGTAGTTATGTGATGTGGTGAGGCTTCGTGAGAAGACTATCCAGACCTGATGCTCTCCCAAGCTGTCACCATGTAACTGTGTATTAAAGTATGCATGAAGTATGCATGCCCTGCAGCTTAGCATGCCAGCTTGGGAAGAACGGAAGAAAGACGCAGTGCTTTATACAGTGAGTGAGATGAGATGTGAGATTTCGAATCTAACATCTAATAAAAACACTGTGTTATTTCTTCAAGTAGAAAATTCAACAGGCCAATTAGGGCAGTAGATAATTAGCTTAACTTCTCTAATACCAAACAAAACCACAGATCCTTAGCATACAGTACAGACAATATCATCAATCATATACCATAATGGACCTAAATTACCATGTTAAAAAAAATGAATGAAAAATAAATAAT
>NC_139655.1:34020773-34055773 GCF_951799395.1 Argentina silus | reverse complement strand
GCCACTTATTGTTGTATTTTCTGATATTTCAATTACAATTTATTCACCAAGTTACCAAGAAGTATATTTTGGGTAATAATCATGTTATTAAGCTATTAGCATGTAATTTATTAGTACAAGCTACTTCCTGGAACACATGAGGGTAAAATAAATAATAAAGTGCTACATCACATTTGTATTATCCTTATTAATTCTCATTAGAAGTAGTGATCATGCACACTACGAGTTCTAGTGTTGCTACAACAACAAAAACTATGGCTAGTACTACTATTCTGAATTAGCAGAGTATATTACAATCATAGATATTCAATTAATTGTAAAACCTGCTGTTTATAAAAAAGCAATATGCTTTTTCCATTTATAAATCATCCTTTGGGAAAGGGAGGAAACCCAATAGTGGGGCTAAATTCAGTCAGTGTGTACTCTGTAAGTATGTGTGCAAAGATGTTTCTTCAAAGAAATGAGAGAAGAAAAAAAAATAATGTTGGGCCCTTTTCCCAGAAACTTTTAACTGTTGATAAAGATCAATGGCCATGCTCATGATATAAATTCTGAGCTGCAAGATTGTATTGATCCAACTCTAATGCTTTTGGCTTGGGGATGGCAAGGGCAGACCTCAGAAAAAAAAAAGGCAAAAATACTGATGTAAAAAAGATTGATGCTGTACTCTCTTAGCAAGCCCGCTGTATAAAAAGTCGGTGCTTTCACTTGTAGCAACTGCCAGCTGGAAAAGTTGGTGAGAAAGTCAATTAATTAAAAAAAACATATATATTTTTTTTTATAGGGTGTGGTTCGTTTTATACAGTATATGCAAATATTAAATATTGGCTAGTTAGCTCATGTGTCATGCCATAACTTGTTAATATGTCATGCTCTATAGCTCTTAGAAGTCAATAAAGGATGCCTGTCATTATTAATTACATTTGAAAGCACATTACTCACTGAACATACGCATGTGAATGTTCAGTAGTATGTGTGAACACTCATACAAGCACAAAAGCCCTCAAACCCACACAAAGGCACTCACACATGCACACACACACACAAACACATGCACGCACACACACGCACACACACACACCTTTTCCCTACTAACCCATCTAACCCCAGAGTCCCACCGCTGCCTGTGTGGGGACTGTGAAGGGACAGTCAGGAGAAGGCCCAGATCTGGCCCTGGCACGTCAATTTGACAGAGACAAATCTCTCCTCTGGCTGCCTCCGCCACCTGGCCCCTCCCTCGTGTGTGTGTGTGTGAGTGTGTGAGTGTGTGTGTGTGTGTGTGTGTGTGTGTGTGTGTGAGTGAGTATGTGTGTGTGTGTGTGCGCGCGAGCGTGTGCGTGCGTGTGTGTGTGTGTGTGTGCGCGTGTGTGTGTAAGCCTGCCTATCCCCCACCACTGGGCTCGCAGGTAGGCTGGCCAAGAGGTCAAAGTTCAATATCTAGGACAAAACCTCAAAATGTGTGGGGAGGGTTCCGGCCATTAGTTATACATCTAAACGTCCCTCCCATGTGCCACACGGCTGGTAGAAACAGTTGCAGGGTGATGGAGCATGCTTGCCCAACTCGTTTGATGAAAGTAGCACATGTAAAAAGCCCCCCGGTGTCACACCTATCACCCCCCCCCACCACCACCACCACCACCACCACCCCCCCACCCGCACTGACACGGTTCCCTAACTTCCTCACACATGTCAATATCTGTAGAGCTGCCAGCCTGAATTAGCCGGAGCATGGGAACATGGAGTGAAACGGACATGATAGAATTGTCGAGTGTTTCGCTGCAATTTGATCAGGTAATTGGGAGTGATTACCCTCCATTTACAACGTGAACAATGCACTTGAAGGGGACACTGAGGCGTAAGGAGGACACGTAGATAAGCTCAGTCACACACACGCGCGCACAGAGATCCACACAATGCACACGCACACACACACAGTGTTCACACACATTTACCTACCTGAGACACACCTTACAGTGGGAATTCAACACTGAGGTAGTCACTTCCCCAAACCCTTACCCCATCTCCCCCACCCCCTACACCCTACCCCATCTCCCCCACCCCCTACACCCTACCCCATCTCCCCTACACCCTACCCCATCTCCCCCACCCCCTCGACTCTCAAACGCAGCCAGAGAAAGTCATTACGAAAACACTTGATATACACTGTTCCTCTTTCACGTAACAAGTTCAAGTTTCTCCTAATTGGCTCTCGATAAATGCCCGGGCTATTTACGAGCGTTACCCTGCTATTGGGGCTTCAGGTTTCACCTACGGTCGGCGACGAAGGGTGTATCATTTCTCATCGGCTGTAGAAAAAGAAGAAGAAAAAAAACACAAAAAAAAAACAGAATGCATTTGTCAGGCCCCGGCTCCTTTCGACGCAACCTGCACGGAACGCACAGTACGTCTCAGGGCACCGCTGACACATTCATAAATATGACACCTTGTTTTGTCCTCCTGGCGTCTTTTGGGTTCAGGATGGCCTTTGAATTGGAAGCAGGTAAGCTAATAGGCTCCCTCTGATACATGGGAACCTGGGGTTTGGAGCTTGGCGAGTTGCCGCGGGCGACGTATGACAAGCAGATAATGACTGTATACCTGTCAAGTCAAGGATATCTGTCTCGCGGTAAATACAGATTTGGCTTTTTGACATCATTTTTCCACCCCCTGGAAGATCAACAAAATGCAGCCCTCTCTCACACAGACACAGACACAGACACAGACACAGACACAGACGCACGCACGCACACAAAAGGACTGACACACGTACGCACACACACACAAATGATGCACTAAATGTATGCGCTTATAATTGTGATTTTCTGCACTGTCCAGCGTTCCCACGTAATATGTGTTTGGGAATGCATAGACAGAGCTAATATGATTCCATTGTAGTCAGGCGGAGAGAGAGAGAGAGAAGGAGAGAGAGAGAGAGAGAGAGAGAGAGAGAGGGAGAGAGAGAGAGAGAGAGAGAGAGAGAGAGAGAGAGAAAGAGAGAGAGAGAGAAAGAGAGAGAGAGAGAGAGACTGGCTGGCTGGGGCCTGTGTTGGTGCGTCGCCTCGGGGGCTGCAGGTGAAAGCAATCTCTGCCGTGAAACCCGACGAGGAGCGCCTTCCTGCAGCGGAGTGTTGGCAAGCTGATTTCTTTTTGATAGGATAAAGCTCTGACACCGGGGTCCCTCCATCACGCCAGGCCACGGCAGCTCCCTTCTCATCTCATCCACTTCTATTCATTAGCTATACAAACAGCAGCGCTACAGTACCAACACAGGGGGAAACACAGGGCTGGCCTGGACTGTACTGTACTGGATGGGGAATACTGTACACCGGAGAGGGAGATATAGAATATAGACCATAACAGTAGGACAATATATATGCTGATTACGACGAATGTGCTACTAGTGGGATATGTTGTGTGTTTCTATTTTGTCTTGCGACGACACATCCAAGGGAACTATTGATAGGCCTACTGTATGTGCGGTGTATGGTAGTGTATGGTATTTTCATGGGTACGGGGGGGATTTTTTTTTTTCAGTTAATGATTGTTTTGTCTACGATCCACATTTTGCACAGTCATGCCGTATCTTGGAGGTGTGGAGCATCCACGGAAATGTGTCCTTGTACAGTCAATTTCCGCCACCAAAAAAACATTTTCAGGGAGAAAAATAAGAAGAAAAAAAAGGAAAGGACAACAGCAGCTAAAAGAACCAAGAAGATTGTTGATGATTGCCTGCTTGACAAGACCAAACAGAACCCAATTATGCCTCATTCAATTACAGCACTGTACATACAATTATGATGATTAGCAGCAAATCATATTCTCTTCTCGTGGCCTTGCCGAGGTATTTGGTATTTGTAAGCACACACACACACACACACACACACACACACACACACACACACACACACACACACACACAGCAATGCATTTAGCCCTAATCTCATAATAGACCAATTTAAATATCCCTGCCTATGTGTGCCCATACTGCTATCCATAACAAAAGGGAATGCGTTGGGCAGCTCTCCACAAAGATTTGAATGGAAGTTATTAGTCGGGGATACTTTACTATATTCCATTATTTATGGCTGCAGATTATTTCCAATCCACTAGGTGCTTAGTGAACAATACCGGGGGAGAGAGAGAGAGTTCCTGGTAAACGTATGGCGATTACCATAATCTACACTGTGGTTTTTCAACCGCTCTCTGTGTGTGTGGTCTGAGAGCGAAGGCCCACTCCTTCTCTATCACTTCCCTTGGCTCTGAAATCGAACTGCGCCCCCCCCCCCCCCCACGTAAAAACGGGCCGCGGTGTTTCTCGAACATGATGGCCTACTGAGAGATCCAACCACGTCCTTACGACCTATTTGTGACTTCCGTAAAATAAAATAAAAACAAAAAAGTTCTCTCCTGACGTGTTCTGCTCGTAGATCGGGTATGGGAGAAATCCCACCGTCTCTGAAGGACTCGCCCAGTGAAACGACCACCCCCAACCCCCCCCCCCCCCCCCCCCAAGGGAGAGGAACACTGACACACATGACAGTTTATTAAAAAGAACATGCAAAGCGGGAAACAGATTAGAATCTCTCTTCACCCGAATGCGAACATTTCAAAAAGGGTTCCACCACCACACCAGTCAACTGACATGAATACAATCTTAGAGAGAAAAGCTGAGCCGTTTTTTTTCTCCCGGCCGGCCAAGTCACTCATCCAGCTAGCTAGCCAGTCAGTCAGTCAGTCAGTCAGTCGGCCAGCCAGCCAGCCAACCAGCCAGCCAATAGCCTTTTCATCCCTGCCAGAAGCTAAAATGGAAATGTGAGAGTCGTCATTGTCGTCCCAGTCGTAGTGGTACTAGCCACGCTGACGGGGATTTAGCCTTCATACCGTCAAGATAAAGTAAAGCCTCGCCTGGTGAAATGACACACACACACACACACACACACACACACACACCACCCCCCGCCCGCCCTGTTCAATCGCCATAATAGCGTGTTCCTATGCCGGGCTTGTAACCTTTTATTAAATTAGAAAGAACTACAAGCAACAGCACTGGGGTCCTTTTCCAAAATTGCGGGCAGCAAAGAGCTACTTACGACTCTGTCCCTCCGAGGAACGGCTTGAGCTTTGCAGGCGCGGGGACCCGCAAAAAAAAATACACCATCTCTCTCTCTCTCTCTCTCTCTCTCTCTCCACCCTTGCCCCCCCCCTTTCTCTCTGTGAAGTATTTTCTTTCATGGGGTCTCTGGAATAACGATCAATCACAAACTGCCATTCCTCAGGTGAAGTACATAATATCACACGTCAAAAAAAGGAAATGGCGTCAAATGACATTCTATCGGGGGGGGCTTGGTACATTTGAACTATTGGAAGTGCGGGAGTAGGTGACAGCAATGATTGAAATATCAAACAAAGTCACAGCACATACAGTGGGGAGAGACGGCGGTCCAGATTCAATCAATTGCAGATAAGAGAAAACAGAAATGCAGGTTCACTTGCGGCTGTGCTACAGTCTACCATCTGAACCGAGGTCTGCTGAGAAGGTTTAGAGGAAGAGAATAATGAGCTGCAGTGAAATATAAGACGTGAGACAGGATGTGGAAATGGGTGCCAGTACGGTTGGCTCCAGCCAGAAAGTAATCACCTTTTATTAGCAGTAAGGAGAGTGATACATGGCCCATGTCAGGGAGGAGGATTCCTTGGTTTTAATTATGGGGGAATGACTGAAAAACAAACCTTTCTTTCATAACAAAAACAACAACAACAACTCAAATCTACTTGCAATGCTGCTACGACTGAACAGCAGTTTTTTTTATAGGGTCGATAATGTCATACAAGCTTTTGTCGTTCTGAGGACAAATATAAACACTGATACAATCTGAGTCATTTCCAGGCTCTCATTAAGTAGCACAGGCTTCTACTGCTGGCATCATGTGTGGCCCTACCCCCTGAGCAGGCCTGGTGTTTCCTCCTGCCCGGGCAGGTGTGTGTGTGTGTGTGTGTGTGTGTGTGTGTACAGGGCACTGGGGCCTGGTAGAGAGAGAGGAAGCACCAGCCCACAGTTCCCTGCTGGGAGTCCCATGCACCTGCGTCCATACACACTGGCACACACACACACACACACACACACACACACACACACACACACACACACACACACAATACAGGGCCATGACATGGGCAGCTGCACCCTTCCCATCAACGTTCATCATCCCTCCCCCTAACCCCCAGCCCGCCCCGCCCCCAAAACAAACACACCGAAAGAGACAGACACAAACAAGCAGACAATAAAACACAAACACACACACACACACACACCAACAGACACACACAGTCACATTCATACCCCCCTCCTCCATCCACTGCCCTAGAATACCAATCCAACCCCAAAAACACATGATTGGCAAGTCCCCTACATGGCCATACTGTACGTGCCATCTCCCACACACACTCCAGATGTCACATGAGTGATTCCAGTGGTACAGGAGGTGGAGAGAAATCCCGCTGGTGCAGAGCGTGGTTTTATCACAACATGACAGGGTGGAGCAGCACTCCTCTCAGCAAGGTGACATCACACACTGGGTGGATCAATGAGACGTGTGTGTACTGTAAATGTGTGTGTATGTACTGTATGTGTATGGATATACTGTGTATATATATATATACAGTATATATATATATATATATATATATATATATATATATATATATATGTATATATATATATACATACACTGTATATACATATATATTTATATGTATGTGTGTGTGTATACTGTATGTGTGTGCGTGCATGTGTGTGTGTGTATATATATACACATTTACCGAACACTTTATTAGGAACACTATACTAATACTGGGTAGGGCCTCCCTTTGCTCTCAAAACAGCCTCATTGATTCCAGAAGATGTTGAACATTCCTTTGATATTCTGGTCCATGGTGACATGATTGCATCACGCAATTCCTGCAGATTTTTCAGGTTTTCAAGCTGTGAATCTCCCAAGTTCTACCACATCCCAAAGGTGTTCTATTGGATTCAGATCCGGTGACTGGGAAGGCCCCTGAAGAACATTGAATTCATTGTCATGTGCATGAAACCAGTTTGAGACAACTTTTGCTTTGTGACATGGTGCATTATCATGCTGGAAGTAGCCATTAGAAGATGGGTCAATTGTGGCCATGAAGGGATGCACATGGTCAGCAACAATACTCAAATAGGCTGTGGCATTCAAGCAATGATTGATTGGTATTAACGGGCCCAAAGTGTGCCAAGAAAACATTCCCCACACCATTACACCACCTCCACCATGAGAAGGTGTAGAGGTGTTCCTAATAAAGTGTTCGGTGAGTGTATATATGTGTGTGTGTGTGTGTGTTCGGGTACGCGCTGCGCGACAGTGTCTCATTTCCATGCCCGATGTGCGTGTCACGCATGTCAACACACAAAAGCCACCTGGGAGGCCATTGAGAGCCACAACAGCTGTGGCATAATGTTATTGAGATTGTGTGTGTGTGTGTGTGTGTGTGTGTGTGCGTGCGTGCGTGCGTGTATATGCGTGTGTGTGTGTATATGTGTGTGTGTGTGTGTGTGTGTGTGTGTGTGTGTGTACGGAGCCAACCGAGTGGCGTTACGGGATTTGCTCTGCTTATAGGAATAAACAGTGCTGATGCGTCTCTGTGGGAAGGTTGTCGGAGGTGCGGTTACCTCTCGGCGCCGATATAGCGCTGTGTGTTCCGCTCCGTCTGTCTGTCTGAAGACATGTGGCTGTAGCCGAGCGGAGCAGGACCCGGGCTGCTGGGTTGACTTTGTCTGAATGGAAGGAAAAGAGTGATATCTCCGCCCGACGACTGCCTGTCACTGATGTGTCCCGTCCTGGACCTCCTGATTCAGTCAAGAACCACTAAAGCAGAAACCCGAGACACAGAAGCCTCCTAATACGTGTAATACCTTGGGCCTGTCGTGATTATGTGCCCAAGACCGAAGCACGGCCCAATATTTGGAGCAAAGTACAAATAAGGTTCAAGGTTCAAGTGTATGGGCCGTATGTACAGTATTAAATACACAAACTGTCGTCGCAACAAACTCTCATTAAAAAGCACACACAGAATACCACAATACAGACAAAATGTAGCCCCAGATCCAATCCAAAACAGACATGAAATCACATAATATCATATATTAGAATTGGCACTAGGGTGACACTGCAGGGAAAGCTGCACTTGGGGTTAAGTTTAATTTCAATGCTTCTCTCTGGTGTATGACAGTACACATGACACAATATGAGTCCATTTCATGTGTGCTGTGTGTGTGTGTGTGTGTGTGTGTGTGTGTGTGTGTGTGTCTGCCTCATGTCTGGTATACTCTCCCTCTCCTCAGTGCTGGAGCAGAGCTGTGTGTCTCTGGAGCTCTGGAGCTGTTGGTCACAGGCCCTGGCTCTCTCCAGCATGGTTCTGCCTACTGCCTGCTGCCACACTGGGCCTGGTGTGTGTGTGTGTGTGTGTGTGTGTGTGAGTGTGTGTGTGTGTGTGTGTGTGTGTGTGTGTTTGTGAGTGTGCGGGCGTGTGTGTATGTTTGTAAGTGTGTGTGTGTGTGTGTGTATGTGTGTTTGGCTCCCCGGCCTTGCCTTCCCTTCCTTCCCCTTGCCTTTGCAGCGCGGGCCAGAGCTCTGTGCTGCCTCTGCCCCGGGGCGCCCATTGTTCCAGGTCTGCACGGCCCAGTGGCCACAGATGTTCCCCGTTTGATACCGCGCTCCGCACCCTCCCCGCGATGTGTGGGTGGCCAAGCGGGACGCCTGTTGCACCCGGAGCTCGCACGCCATTGGCCGGCCGGTGCCGGCACGTGACACGGAGAGGGTTAGCCGCGTTGTCTACAGTTTTAATCCCGCGACCATGCATAATGGAACAGAAGTACCCCGAAGTGGAGAAGAATCGTTTCGCGAGGTGCTCATAAAAGGATCACGGGGGGGGGGGGGGGGGGGGGGGGGGGGGGGGTGGGGGGTGGGGGGAGATGTTGCTCAAAGCACCCCAAGGAAAAAGGGACGGGGAAAATGGTGGCATGGCTTCCAGTTGAATTTCAGTCAGTATTGAGTTCAGTGCATTGAGATTGGTACGACGCTTCACTGCAACAAACGCCCCCCCCCCCCGCCCCCCCCATGTTCAGATGAGCCGCAAACCTTGTTGTTCTTGCTATGAAGAAGACATGGCGGTCGGAAACCTTATCACGGCGGCTCTCTACGCACAAACACTCCAATTCTGCATCCCATTTCTCTACCATTTTCCTTTAAGTGCGCACTTGTGCACTGCTTCGTATGGACTTCCAAGCATAGGATTGGTGTAAGACACCATGCCGAGACCCATCACGTACTTTTTCGATTCGTGTGGGGAAGTGCACAAGTTCATACTTCGAATTGTTAGCGAGTAAAAAAACAAAAACAACAAAATAAACAAAAACACAACGGTTCTTTTTCCAGAATGACTAAGGAGTTGCACCTGAGGGTCATTTCGATGTTTGACTATATCGAAATGACATAAGAGATCTTTCAATAACCCGTTTAACCTTCTATTTACCCTCTTCAAACGGAAGTATTTGCCGTCTGTAGTCGTTTCCTCAACAAGATTGACACACAAGCCGCTCTTTGTTTGCCGATGCATCATTAAGGGATTTGACGATTACTGCTTTTCCAGGCAAATGCATGTCGAGTCACATGTTTTAAATAACACCGCATAGGTTGGATTCTTTACTCTCTCTCGCCTGACGTGCAGTGACACCCCATAACTGACGAGGCACGCATACGAGTTGCGTTACAATTGTGAAAAGGAATATTTAAAAAAAAAAAAAAAAGATAAGATAAGCAGTCTTACCACCGACCTGAGAGGTATTACCTGTTCTGTGACGCAACACTATCCATTGAAATGACCAAAAAAAGAGACGAAAAGGGGAAAACGGGCACAGAAGACGTGTCACGGAATGAAACCGTGCCGCTCCTATATGGCTCTGAGGCTGTTGGTGTGTTGTGTATCAGTCTTACGGTGTCATAGTGCATCTTTGCACGGTTTTGATGTTGTGCGTTTTCTCTACAGAAGGACATCAAAAGGACTGAGACGTAATGACACACTTCTGCGTTCAGGCCCCTACATGCTAATGTCAAAGAATGCTAATGAGCTTCTCCAAGGGCGTTGAATGACTGCAGAACAGATGACACATGGCAGCGGGTTATGTAACGTGACAACGTATGCCTATTTGAATGTGTCACTCTCCTACGATCCAAATGAGCCGTAACAGAGGAACTACCCCTCAGAACCAAAGGTAACAAAGATAACAGAAACTAAATGAATGTGAGCTTAACGAGCCAGATAAGCAAAGCATTTGCTTTCCTGCAAAATGACCACCTCTTTTTTTCCTGTAGGAAAAAATACCACAAACTAAATACATTACACTGCTTATCTTATATTTCTTCTTCTTTCTTTTTTTTTCTTTTTTAAATTTGTTTAATATTCCTTTTCACACATTATTCATCTTTTACCCTCAAATTTATTCTATCTTGTGCATGACAGGTGTAAACTTTGCAATGGTTCAAACTTGTAGTAAATCTGTCCCCTCTGTCTCTTAAAGGCAGATCCTGTGATGTGTATCACACCTTGATTAATGATGTAATGACAGAGGTATCTGCAGAAGAAATCTCCTGTGCTATTCTGACCCCCCTGCCTGCAGCTCGGCATTTACATTTACAGAGACAGACAGAGAGAGAGAGAGAGAATTAGAAAAGAGAGAAGGAGAGCAACAAAAAAGCATGACAAAAGAAAGAAATGAGGGAAAAGAAGACTTTAAGGAATTAGAAACACAGAGAGAGAGAGAGAGACAGAGAGAGAGAGAGATGGAGTCAGAGAGTGAACAAAGTGAGAAGATGAGAGCAGAGCCACCAGTCTGAACGGCAGAGAGAGGGGGGAGAGAGAGAGAGAGAGAGAGAGAGAGAGAGAGAGAGAGAGAGACAGAGAAAAGAGACGCACGGCCCTAGTCTTAATCAAAATCCCACACAGGAAGAGCACATGAGTAACTTAATCAAAGATGAGCCTGGTGTATATTAATAATGGAGCGTGGCACTGGAATGGAGTTTTACTTATTCAGGGACTGCGCTTACTTGTCCCTCATACTGTACCTTTTCCGAGTATTATTAGGCACAGGGGTCACATATGTGGCAAGAGACTGAGACGCACTAATTGGGGTCTTTCGCTAATGACGGTTACCCCCCCCCCCCCTCCCTTCCCCTCCCTTTCCATCCTTTACCACCTTTATTGGTGAAAGACAAGTCCAGTTTGAGTATGAAGTCTGGGGTAGTCAGTAGAGTTGGGGCCTGCCCCATTCCCTGGTCCTGGGACCAGCCTTCATTTTGACGGATGAGGATTGTCCCTCACGCAAGTTTCAGCAGAGCCGAAGCTAAAAGCAGCTGGTCTCTCCCTCTCTTTCGTGGAGGTATAACTCATCCCATCGTAAGGGCTGTATATGTCAGGATGTCTTCTCCAACCACCGCCCTCCTCCTCCTTCCCCGCCCACCTCTCAAACTGCTCCCAAAGACTACAGAGGAGAACATCGGAAAGATCGAACCCCCCACACCTGCCTTCCCCAAGGCGACGCCGCTTGGGAAAATATCTGTGGGGCATTGCAGAGGTGGGTCTGCTTTGCCTGTGACAACATGGAAGCAGATCTTTCTCTCAGTCAACGAAAGTGGATCTGTCTGAGGCGTCCAACGGACATCAAATGTCAAGACGGTCCACGTCAAAATTGACACTACAGGGTGTAATTCATATGCTTTGGTATGAGAGGTGTTATGTCATTTTAAAAACATGTTCTTGAAGTATTGCAAACATACTGAGTTGACCCATGGTGCGGATTGACTTCATCTGTAAGCAATCAAATTGGGCCCAAAATCTCTGACGGCAAATACTGTACCAAAACGTTGCATTTAGAGATAATCATGTTCTTCAAATATCTGCCCCTTTTAATAGCATGACCCAAATCTAGTCTGGGCCCGTATTATGTAGGCCGCTAGGCCAACGTCTCAAAGCAAAACACATTCGAATATTTATCATTTTCAAAACAAAGCAATTCCTCAGACAGACATTCTAGACATGGCTTGTGTCTTCTTTTTTTTTTAGCTCGTAATTCCACATTTTCCTCGAAGGTGAGATGTTTTTCAGGGATGCCTTTGCCAGGAACTTGAAGTTGTTGAACATGAAAAAAAACAGGGGTTTACCTCTTTAAGCTTAATTCCTTCAAGACAATGAAAGAATAAAAAAAAACATAATATCGTAGACTGCTGTTTTCCGCTAAAGCCCTGTCTGGTCATGTCACTTTAGGACGCGATCGAGCAACCCTGTGACAAAACAAACAGGCGTTACATGGGATTATTGAAGAAACCCCTCCGCCAGACAATGGCTGCTCGCTGATACAGTTGGACGGAGATGCGTGTAGCAACATCCGCGGCGGACATGTGTGGTGTGGAGATAGGAAGGCGCTCGCTAATTAGCTCAACCCGAACAACGGCGAAGCCCGCCATTGTCTGGTTTCCCCAAGAACGACAACAGTACGCTCAATGGCGCCTCACTTGTGGATTTGGAACGCCCCAGATTGAGTCGATGGGGACTGGCTATTGTTCAGTTAAATGCTATTAACTTTTAAGCCGAGTGACACATAACAGAGAAGCTGATGTAAAATTACAATTCCCCGACTCCTAATCCACTTGCTGATGGGAAAACATTACAGGGGCCTTGTGTCTTAACAACAGATTACCGCCAAGCTTTAACACTTAACGCCGCTTCTCAGAACGGGAGATGCCACGGGATTTCATTTTTTTTTTTTTATCCACCCTTCTCCACATCGTCCCTTCTTTCTTTCTGTTTTCTTCTCCTCCTCTCCTCCTTCCATTGATCTCTCAATGGTATTCAGTATCTGCCAATGGTACATGCCTGCAGGGGGTCTCTCTAATCCATTATCAGGTAGAACAACAACCTCCACGGTGTTTCAACACACACTGCATTTAGGAAGGGAGGGAGTGGAGGGAGGAGAGGAGGGGAGGAGGGGAGGAGGGGAGGGGGCTCACCCATACCTTTGAAGAGGATTATAAGTGTATCGAGAGTCACACCAACACCAAAGATGGGATAAACAAGCAAACGTGCAAAACAACGAAAGAAAAGTTGTGTCCCTTGTTCACCAGAGATGACAGCACAGTGACTTAATGGCTGCCGACACTTCTGTTTCCTGAGATGACAAAAGAATGGCTGTAATCAGCACAACCTCACTCTCATCATTTGAGGTGCTTTCTATCTCTTTCCTAGAGTTTTAAATGAAAAAAAAACAACCCATTTGATATTATTATTATTTTGGAAAACTGCATACTTTAAGCTATGGGGAAAAAAACAATCATATGTTGTGTCTTTGGAATGAAGCCCTCATATGTATTAAGTAGTGTATGTATTTAGAATTCTGGACGTACACAATCATGTATTTAGAATGACAACTCGTACGACATTTCCGTTATAGGTGAACAGCACAAACATATCTGTTTCTAAGGCGTGTGAGGGGGTGAATGATAGCCTTGCGTGTGACAGTCTGATGCGCCGCAGATCCCTGGGAAATCACGCCTAGCTAATTAGCGCTAGCTCCTCTCTGCGACGCAGAGACGGGCCCCTCTGAGCGTTTCGGTCTGTGTTTACCTGTGCTCCAGAAAGCCCCGTCAGCCGCGCTTGACAGGAGCCCTGACAAAAACCCGATCCCTTATCTAGCGAAAGCGCGCCTCCCGAGGTGCAACGAAAGTGACAGGTTCAATAAGTGGGAGGGTAGGCGGAGCCAGCCGCGGAGGGGTGTGGGAGGGCCGAGGCTAATCCACGGAAACATCTGTTTGTTCTCCTGCCATCCCAAAAAAAAAAAAAAAAAGGTCTGTCTCAGACAGGATGGACGGATGCATGCGTGGGTGGGAGTTGGGGACCCCTGATTGTGGTGTTTCAACGTGCATGCACGTGAGGTCATTGCACCTGTTAGGACCGGTAGGTTCTGGGCCGGCTAAGACGATAGGGCTTCCAGAGTACGCTGGCTAGCTGGTTGGCTGGCTGGCCGGCTGGCTGGCTGGCTGGCTGGCTGGCTGGCTGCTGCTGCCCGTGTTGGTGGTTGAGTTTGTTGTTCGGGGGGGTGGGGGGGGGGGGTGGAGTGATAGGAGGTGGTGGTGGTGGTGGTGCCCGGTGGTGAGTGCCAGCGTCGGCCAGCCAGTGCACTGAGCGTGAGCGTGCCAACCCCCTGGGTCCACTCAGCCTGGCAGCCCGCCACTTGCTGATTATTCACTCTATTTCTTTAAAAGCTTGGAGAGAAAACGAGAGGGACCAGAGCGAGAGAGGGAGGGAGGGGGAGGAGGAGAGAGAGAGAGAGAGAGAGAGAGATAGAGAGATAGATAGATACAATGGAGAGAGAGAGAGCTCTGTAAACTAGGACAGAGCTGTTAGGTGACCTCTCAACAGGAGTAACCTGAAATAGCCACCTGTGACCTGTCAACCCCCTAACCCCCCTCAACCCCTCCCCCCCCCACCACCACCACCACCCCACCCCCACCTCTGTATAGGAGCTGCCCTCAGGAGCCTACAGTGTCTCACTGTCTCTGTCTCTCCTCTTCGGCTCCGAGGCACAGGCAGGTATGTTTTGGTTTGGGGAGGGTGGGGGTGGCGGGGGCGAGTCCAGGCCTGTGGCTTTAGTGACTTTTGCTCAAGGCTTTTTTCTTTGAAACCTGAAGCCGCCGGGCTGCAGTTGCTTGGCCCAGCCCCAGGGTGGTTTGTATGTATGGAAGGGGGGTGGGGGGGGGGGGGGTAGGGGAAAAGGGGGGGGGGGATTGGACAGAACCGGTTGAGCAGGAGCAACGTGTTGTCAGAGGGCCAGCCAGGGAGCAGTGACGTGACGGTGCTCTACAACCCCGTAATTTGGCCCTGTGTCAAATCAGAGGGGTGGGGTGGGGCTGGGGCAAGCAAACACCTATCAAACTGTGTCATCTCTGACACCCTAGGCCCTTTTGTGAATGCCACTCTCTTTGTATTCTCTTGAGGAAACCTGAATAAATACCTACCCCCCCATCCACAAAAAAATTGTAAAGCGTATTTACCCCCCAGAAATGCATTTTTAAGATGAGAACCACATGCATTTTTTTGGGGGGGTGAGATGCCAAAAAATTTACACGTTTCCTTCAGGTGGTGGTAAGTGTTAGAGAGAAGCTTCCAGATCATCAGTGAAATTCAAATGACTGTCATTTCATTTAAAACATTTTTATTTTTTTATTTTAAATGATGTGGATTATCTCCCCTAGCCGTTCCAGGTCATCCCAAAACACAGTTAGCCGGTCTTCAAAGAGAACGTACGCTGTGTGAATTGACAGGCTCATTTTGTCTGTGATAACATTCCAGGGAAAAATAGAGCAAAGCAAAGTCTTCACTGGGTAGAGTTAAAGGTCACAGTCACACTTGTCATTCTGCGAGACATGTTTAGAGAGCTTTAAAGAGCAGGGTACACATCACTAATGTGGCCTTCTTAAGCATGAGAAGAACAGAGAGAGACAGAGGGAGGACAAATTGTACGTTACGCAAACAGGGAAGATGAACCCAATGAAATCTTCAGTCTTCCACTTGGAGTGTTGGAGGCTCCATGGAAGAAGCAAAGATATGGAGAAGGATGAAGTGAATCAAAATTCATTCAAAATCATTATGCTGAAAACCCGAGGCACAAATCATGTCTTGAAGATAAAATACTGGAGTGGTGTATTTAAAGGTTAATGGCCATGAGTGTTCCTGTGTGTGTGTGTGTGTGTGTGTGTGTGTGTGAGAGAGAGAGAGAGTGTGTGTGTATGCGCACATGTGCACATATCAGAGACGGCAGATGAGGATGACAGGTGTGTGTGTGTGATGGAGGGATGTTGAATAGACATCGAGGGAGGGGGGGGGGGGTGGGGGTGGGAGGCTCCTTGAGTTTCACCCCCCCCCCCCCATCCCCCCATCCCACATCTCCTAAAGGCACAAACTATGCAAGTTGTCACCTTGGAGTATTCTGGGGGCCGTCGCGAAGCACTCGACTCCTCGGGAGAGAGAATGTCAGCCCGGGCCTTGGGCAGTTTTGACAAACAGAGTATATATTGATACATGATAAAGTATGCTAGAAATCACCCGACTGCTAAAGGCTACTATAGTTTTAATATCATCATTTGAATTAACAAGCATTCTGTGGAGAAATAATGAGCTTTCATTATTCAGAACATCATCCTTACCCGGGAAAGCTCAGAGGCTATTAGTGCTTGAGAACTTAATGAAAAGAAGATAAAGAAGGTTTGAGATAAAAGTTTGAATGGCCACACTCAGTAACCAGAGTTAAAATTTAATGCGGCCCCGGTGGAATGATGGATGGGGCCTTATCTCAGCCTGGGGAGCGGGTGGACAGGGAGATCCGCCCTAGAAGGTGTCAGGCTCGGGGTGGGAGGAAGAGGCGGAGGGGGTGAAAGATGGGTGCCCACCTCAGTGACAAGAGTTGGCAGACCCTTCCTGCCAGCCAGGGTACTTCCTGCCTGATGCCAGCCTACACACAGTGCTCCTTCAAGCGAGGAAAACCTGACTCGTCCGCGGTCCAAAAAGTGTCAAAGCTTCCTTTTGTATCGAAAAAAGGTGCAATGCTAATGTGGCACAGCTAATCAATTAGCTCGGATAGGAGTGCTGAACAAGGATGACGATGTCCGTTACCATGCCTACGCCCCGAGCCCATCGGTTGGTTTCAAACATTATTTCTTTCAGAGAGCACCGATTGCAGTGTGTTACATAACCGACAGTCTGCAAATAACCAAATGTGTTCTGATAAGAGTTTCACTGTTTCAGCTGAGCAATCGCAGTTAAAGCTGACACAGGTCAACAACAATTCTTCAAATCCAAATTAACGATGACTGGTTGGAGAAATATGAGTCTTATATTATAAATGGAGAGAAAAAAAGAAAAAAAAAGAAAGGAAAAAAAAAAAAGATAACAGAAAAAAAAAAGAAAAAAGAAAAACGTCTGCAGAAGCTCCTGGAGTGTCTCTGTGTGTGATGCTGCGTTTTCTCCCAAGGGCCTAGGGAAGTATGTTTGCTTGGTGAACCATTGTGACGTCTTCAACAGACATGTCTGCAGTTGCGTTGCGCTGGGGGACATCCCTTGTGAATGGGAGAGGAACGCATTGATTTGATGAATGAGTGGATATTTGTGGGAGTACTGGTGGCCAATGTGCACTCTGGTGAGAGGAATCTTTTTTTCAAGTCCAACTTTAACAACAAAAGCCTTTAGGTTTGGATGCAGACTGGAAAAGTCACAGCTCAGTAAAAGGCCAGTACAGATGCATGTTTTAATGTGGATTACGTTCTTCTTGGTGAGAGTAAAGCTAAAACCGGGTTTGATTTGATATGTCTAGTTTTTTCTATGCATCGCATATTCACCATAGATTTATGCTACGCAAGGAGCATCCATCCAAAAGGTTTCATCTGCACTAACTTGACAAAGTAGCTAGTTAACTCCGGTTTGTCTTACAGCATGTTGCCCCTCCTACAGTATGTACAAAAAAAAGTCATTCATAACATTGAAAATATAATTCAAATCACATTAAATGATGAATTATATGGATGTTCATAAGGCCACATGATAAGACCTAATGTTTTAAGAGTGCCTGGAGTACCGTGTGATTGTTGGGAAGGTTACCGTCCTATTAGAGTTGCTATATTGATCAAGTAGAAGAAAACACAGAATTGTTATGCATGTCATTTACCACATTTTACCACGCTGAGGCTCAAATAACTGAAAACACCAATGTCTGACCCCCCCCCTGCCCATAGTTGACCCCCTTGCCCATAGTTGGGATTTTATGGCGTCTTCCTTTAAGCCTGGGTGATGGGACACAAAGTAACTCAGTGTGTGTTTCTCTTAGGAAATGTGTTGCACCTTGTGCTATTCCCATACATCAAGGACATGTACATATGCTGCCAATGTGCATTTCAGTATATAAAACTCTTATGTTGGCCTATATAATCTTTTTTAAAATAACCAATTAATACTTCTACTAGGACAATAAAGTTGGACATCAAACCCAGGTGTTTTATGGAAAAAGTAAATATCATTTGAATGCGTTGACTTTGCGGCTTTTACTATTCGTACCACAGTATGCTTCGCACTTCAAAGAAAGTGCTTAATTTTTTAAGTTCCCATAAAGAATCCTTATCCATAATGGGGACTCCATTTATGGTGGTCATATAACCATAATTAAACACACCCATGTGTTGGCTGCTACAAGCTCTTAGCGACAATACGACCCAACATAAGAAATACAAAAGGTCTTCAGTAGTATAGTATTTCAATAGAGTTTTCATGTCTGATTTTACAGGTAACAGTTACCTACAACAAACAAAAACTAAGAAAACAAGTTTTGCTGGCCATCCGTCTTCCACACACACCAGTCTTTCTCAATGGAATTAAGCAACTGTTCATGTTTATAAAGCCAACCCAGTTCAATTCACCTGAGTCACTCAAAACCATTAAGCCAAGACGCGGATTCAAAATAACATGGGGTGCCAGGTATTTTTCAGACGAAAAATGAATCGGAAAAAGAGTAATCGAATGGAATTTATTAGGATGCTAAGTCAACGCCAGCTTTCCTGATGACTTCAACCTCTTTAATTTGTTGCAATTGCATCACTCTGGTGGGGGTTTATAGAGCAAGGAGGAGGCTGGGATGGCTGGGGGGGCTAAGCCCGAGAGGGGAGACAAGAGCAACGACAAGCCCTGTGCAAGCATTCACAGGCCCAGAGCAGGCGGGCATCGTAAAAACACACCACTAATCATTTCAATACAGCTTGCAATTCAGGCAGGCAGGCAGGCAGGCTGGCTGACAGGGAGGCAGGCAGGCAGACAGACAGACAGGCAGGCAGGCAGGCAGGCAGGCAGACAGACAGACAGACAGACAGACAGACAGACAGACAGACAGACAGACAGACAGACAGGCTGAGAGGCTGAGAGGCAGAAGAGAGAGAGGGAGAGAAAGAGAGAGAAAAAAAAGCGCAGGAGAGAGAAAGAGACAGAAAGAGTGGAGAGAGAGACACAGAAGAGAGTGGAGAGAGAGACACAGAAGAGAGCGGATAGAGAGAGGGAGAAAAAGAGAGAGAGAGAGCAGGTTGGGTGAACTTTATCCACAGGAGAAGAAGCGGAACAGGTAGTGAGCTTTCTTCTCCTCTTTTTTTCTTTATACGAGGGGGAGGGGCCCAAACAAAAGACACCTAATTTAGATAAATGGAGTAAGCTGCCATCTCGGGGGGAATCTTCCTCATAATTTCCCTTGGAATCACAAACAGCTGTTGTTTAACTAGATCATATCACTATCACATGGCTGCAGGCTCGAAAAAAGTCACTCCGTCACTCCCGATTGAGCTGATAGCCATTTTTAAAGTTGATCTCTTTCAGGTACTTGAATGTTCGCCGCCCCGTGAGACAATGTCCATGCCTGGGAAGTGAAACCCGAGAAGCGAGCTAAGAAAATATTTATTTCATCAAAATCGCCAACCTCCAGCCGTTAAAGCGACTGTAAGCCCGCCGCCAATCCCCCCCTGATGAAGAAGGGATCCGCCGTTCGTCCCTCTCTATCCTGCCCGTTTTGTCCAGGAAGTACCGGGCCCTCGCCTTTTTTTCCCAGGATCCCATGCTCGTGCCATGTGTTGAGGCTGATTACAAACACATGGCAGCGTCTCCACACGCACAAACACACACACACACATACACACACACACACACACACACACACACACACACACACACACACACACACACACACACAGCAGATCTTGGAAAGATATCCCATGACCCTACCTTCAGACTAGACTAGAGTCTTTAAATATAGCAATACCAACAAGTCTACTGTATATGCATCACCATGAGCTCTTAAGACACTGTAGTTGGTCGATTGTGGAGACTTAATAGTACGGTCGCAATTAGCAGCTGTCCTCCAAAGCAATTTACAGTACAGTTAACAAATATGTTAAATTCGGTCAATGTGGCACATAGGGGAATCAAACCTACTACCCTGGTGTTGACAGCCTCCTGCTCCAAAACCAACTGAACCACCTCAGATCTGAGTCCAGATCTGGGCCTGTGAGTGGTCTGAGTCAGGGGCATGTGCTGTGAGTGATCTGAGTCAGGGGCATGTGCTGTGAGTGATCTGAGTCAGGGGCCTGTGCTGTGAGTGATCTGAGTCAGGGGCCTGTGAGTAATCTGAGTCAGGGGCCTGTGCTGTGAGTGATATGAGTCAGGGGCCTGTGAGTGAACTGAGTCAGGGTCCTGTGAATGATATGAGTCAGGGGCCTGTGAGTGATCTGGGTCAGGGGCCTGTGAGTGATCTGGGTCAGGGGCCTGTGAGTGATCTGGGTCAGGGGCCTGTGAATGATCTGGGTCAGGGGCCTGTGAATGATCTGGGCGTCCAGCTGGACAGAGGTGACCGGTCACCCTGCTCTCTCCTCTTTCTCTTCCTTTCTGCCCCCCTGCATCAACTTCCTGCCACAGACAGACGCTCACCAATCAGCAGCCAGCTGTGAAATTGGCATTGAGAGTCACGGGTCGTTTTCCCCCGGCGCTCCGGAAAGGACCGGAAATAGCTTCAGCCCGGCCGCTGAAAACGGATCACCTGCGATGCGTTTCCACCCCACAAAACCTGCCGGCAGCGAAGAGACTAGGAGCTCAGAGCGGATGTCCATTGCGCAGTCTGTTCTGGGTCTTATGGACCGCTGACTATCAGACCTGGATGAAATAGACATGCCAAATACTTTCAAATACTTGCTCTGCACTTGATACAGTGAACCTTGTGCAATGGAACCAATAGAATAGTTCCATATTATTATTATTATTATTATAATATTTTGAATAGTTCCAAAGTACAAATACTATGAGTGACCTTCCCGTAGACTGGAACGCTCGTGTTAGTACCCTCAGCTAATGCCTAGGCTTTAGTTTAGGGGGCTAAGATGTTGTTCTGCTGAGTAGAAAACCCAGGTTTGAATCCCATCAATAATACAAACTCAAAGCTAAATTATGCGTCACTCAAATACTTTTAAGTATTCAATATACTTGACCCAGATCATAAACGAAAGACTGGAATCAAACTTTATGGCAAAGGAACACCAAGCATGTTTTGTCAAAGAGAGGTCCTCCTGGGGCGCTCAGTGGCGTAGCACACTAAGGCGCGTACCATATCATCGCAAAGTCCCTGGTTCGATTCCGGCCATCGACATATCCTGCATGTCATCCCTCCTCTCTCTCTCACCCATCCTTCCTGTCAATCTCTACTATCTCTATCCCAATAAAAGCAGAAATGCCCTAAAATATATTTAAAAAAAAGAGAGATCCTCCTGACTTAAAGAAAGACAACAAAAGGACACTTCACCTCAAATGTTACATCTTCCGTCTAGCTGATACTTTTTACGGAAACTACTTTCACTATAGAACACTTACTCACAATTAGGATTTACTTTCACGTCCCCTACAGGGGTTTCTAGAAGCACTGGGATCCTTGCATGTTTTGTTTACACATCCTGGGAGCCCTGGAGAGACAGTATTCATTCAAAGATACTGCTCATGACCTGGGCTTCAGAACAGGGGAGTGTTCTCTTCATGCTTCAAAAGAAAAAGAAAAAAAAATGAGTGAAGGACACCGAAATGCAAATTATAGTCCACCAGAGGCCTTGCCCGCAGCCGCTACGCATGTGAACTTTAAATACCACCCTGCTCCTTTCCTGCAGCCTGTCAGTCTCGAACTGTGAAAGGGCATGTCGGACTCAACTCTCGAGTCATTGATTGTACAACACTGTCATACTATACTGTGGTTCCCCTCCCCTACTCTCACTCTGTCAATCTCAGTCTCTCTAGTAACTGTTATTTAACTGAATTAGTGTGTGTGTGTGTGTGTGTGTGTGTGTGTGTGTGTGTGTGTGTGTGTGTGGAGAAGGGAAGGGGATTCAGACACTCAGAGTGAGCTCTGGGGCGTAGCTCAGGGGACGGCTTCTGGTGCAGCATAGCCTTGTCATATTCCCGTCATATTACTGTGTATAATACACTGCTTCAATCCAATTAACTCCCCCTCAACTGCCCTGTGAAACTCCCGAGCTGCTTTTCAGGACTAAACAACGTCACACGGCCGCACAGCTGACCTTGGTGATTCAACAAGGACACCTCCTTAGAAGGAGAAAAAAAAAGGCAATTCAAAGATTTCTTATGACAGCAACAACATAACCAATGAAGTAATAGGTCCTCAGTGTTTTGGCTATATGATAAATTAAATTTGTATTCTTCAATATCAATCGCTGTATTTCGTTAAATTAAATGCCTGGATAGAGGCTTTAATATGTCAATATTGTGGAATGTAAGATTCATATCAACATGTTGTTGAATATAAAATATCACAATTCGGGTCAGTGGCTCTTTATATACTGTATAACGTAATATTAAAAGTATATTACATGATACAATTACTCATACAATGAATATCACTAATATTTAATCTACAGTGTTGCTCATGTCATCAAGTGTTTAGCGGTTCCTTGGAAAACAATAGGGAGCAGTCTGTGTAATTAGACTGTGGTTCTCAAGTCATCGGGTGACTCACTGAGTGCCACATTCCTGAGCCAGCACTTCCTGTGTAACCTCCGTCTTGCGATATGCATGCTCTCCAGGTGTGCCCGAAATTAAATGGATGAGTAACTGTCTTCAAACGCTCAAACAGACAGACATAAAAAAGGTGCACGCTTGCACAAACAGATGTACACACACACACACACACACACACGCACAGAGACACACACACACGCACAGAGACACACACACGCACACACACAGACACACTCACACTAACTCTGTACACACACACACACACACACACACTAACTCTGTACACACACACACACACACACACACACACACACACTAACTCTGTACACACACACACACCACACCACCCAGCTCAACCCATCATCAACGCCAAGAACAGAACGTGTTAATGTTAAGCATAGCTGGTATCATCATAGGATCCCACAGGGATAATGTTCACAGCACTTCCAGCAGATCCATTGTGAATATGTTAAAGAAAGATCAGCGAGGAGAAGATCTATGGTTAATGTCACTGCCAGTTTCCCTTTGAAGACCTGTGTGCCTGCCTCACTAGTGCTGAGGCACAGTGCATTCATGGCCTATTACTCAAAGGGAGGTACGGTGACGAGAAAAACCCCCAACAAAAACAACAAAAAGCAGTTCTCTATTTTCATTCCAGAGCACCGGGGAAACTTGACAGTCTGCTTTTTTTTTGGTTGTGTGTTTTTTGCGCCAGTGACAAGCATGACCACAAAGGTCAGCGACTTCAAAGGGCTGAGCGACCCCGGAAGCGACATCGATGCTGTATTGCTCTGACAGCTAGGCTAGGCTAGGCTAGGCTAGGCTAGGCTAGGCTACTTCAGGGGGGAGGATTTATGTGGGGTTTATTGAGAGAGCCGGAGAAAAGCAATAGTCGATAAAGCTGTGTTGGAGTGTGCTGCTGGTGCACAGGTACAATCTCACGGTTTCAAAGCACTCACATATACGCACACACGCGCACACACACGCACACGCACACGCACACAAATCCAACTCCCCATTCAGCTCTCTTCAATAACTCTGTGTTCTTTGAGGACTTTGGGAAATTCATTTATAAACTTGACACAAATGTATGCTCATACATAAATATGAACGTAACTTTGAGAAAAAAATAAGAAAAGGAACAGCTCTATCTTGTGAGCAGGGGGAGATTTCTGTCCCTTATCAAAGCAGCACAGGGCAAGATTAAAGAGTCAAAATCCCCCCCGTGTAAGCCCCCGGACCCTCCCTCTCTCTCTCTCTCTCTCTCTCTCTCTTCTCTGTCCCTCTAGCAGTGGGTGCTGGATGCCAGGCTCTCCTCCTCCACCCCACCCCTAGAGGAAGCAGTATTAATCACTCCTAGTAAAGGGGACCTGTGTCCTGCGCCACGTCTGTGTATATATGCTCTCATTCGTCACCAGATGAAATCATCCATTTAGAGCATGTCCTGGACGCAAACAACAACAACAACGACAACAACATCTGTCCGTCTACTTCCTCCCCCTCACTCACAGAGAGCTGAGCGTCGTGTCCCAGCGTACGTGATGTGGATGTACTGTAGCAGAGGTGGTTTGGAAGCACGCTCCTGTGAAGGGTAGCCTTCCCTGTGAGACCTGTGAGCCCAAATGTAGCCCTCTGACCTCAGTAGATGTTTGGGTTGTCGGGGGCGGGGGCGGGGGGGGGGGGGGGGGGGGGGGCAACATAAAATCACAGCATTCGCTCTGCTACTCACGTTGTTTAAGACCACAAACACCTCTGCGGCCATTGACGAAAACCCCTCAAAAGAAAAAAACTAAGAAAAAACCCCCAAAGAAAACGTTCACATCGCTACAAAAACCACGACCTCACCGACAGTACAAATGTGAAATCATTCTGTCCTTTTTTTTTTTTTTTTTTTTTTGCTTTCTAATATCTACATTGACATGATCATTCATTGCTATTCATCGAATTCAGTCCCATTGGAAGACGCTGTCTGTGACTGAGCCAGTGAGTCCAGCAGGCCCAGAGGGGCCACCACACATACGCTGGGGCAGCATGCTGCAGACGTCTTCATGCGGCGCCCGCCTGGGCTCTGTCTGCCATGGCTTGCCAGGGCCAAAGAGAGAGAGAGAGAGAGAGAGAGAGAGAGAGAGAGAGAGAGAGAGAGAGAGAGAGAGAGCAGTGTGGACAGACCGGGCATGACTGGCGTATTCTTGGCCAGCTAACAGAGGAGAGACAGGGGGGAAGAGAGCCTGTGAAAGTTAGGCCCTCAGGACGTTCTGTCCCTCAGCCAACGCCAGAAGTGTGGCTGGGAGATAGCAGGCCCACGTGCAGCGGTGCACTTTACACACAGAGAGAGAGAGAGAGAGAGAGAGAGAGAGCGAGGGAGGGAGGGAGGGAGAGAGGGAGGGAGAGAGAGAGAGAGACAGAGAGAGAGAGAAAAAGAGAGAGAACCACCTCACTCCGTCTGGGCAGAGTCAGAGATGTACCGTTCATTTCTCCTGAGAGGGATTTCAAGGTTGCTGTCTACTTGCAACTTGATTTACTGTATATTTGTGGTGTATGGGACTAATTATTCAGACATGATGTAAGGTGGATGACTTCTCCTGTGGAGGTTGATGTTGTTCTATGCTGCAACCAGTTCACATATAATGTGTGTATGTCAACAGCACACTAGAGAGTGCACACAGACACACACACACACACACACACACACACACACACAGAATTGAAGATGCATCTTCAGTCAGGTTACTCTCTCTCTCTCTCTCTCTCTCTCTCTCTCCCTCTCTCTCCCTCTCTGTCTCTCTCTCTGTCTCTCTCTCGTTGTCTCATTGGAAATGTAGAATGGAGGAGGCTTGGGGCCATGTGTGGAGGCTTGGCCAATTATAGGGATTTTCATCAGTGCTGGGCTGCTCCTCGCTGCAGGCAAAGAAACAGACAAACCAGCCACGGGTCCCTGGGTCAACACTGCACTCTCTCACATCTCCGCACAATGAGCCTACCTGGGAGATGCGGAGAGGAGAGAGAGAGAGAGAGAGAGAGAGAGAGAGAGAAGATTGGCATACGAGATAGCAGCAAAAATATGCTGCACGGCCCTTTATAGTCATAGACACAAGAGTAAGTGTGTATCACGGTGCCGCATCCACATCATTTCATGGGCTGTTTGCCGTAATACAGGTTCTCGGTTTCTAACGCAGCGGTTCTGTTGCTGTTGTGTTGCTTAGAAGTGATACAGCAACTGTATTGATTTGACTATGGATAATAATAGCCGTGTCTGCCTGCACACAGAACAATTCTTATTCCATTCTAGTTAATATTTCATTCATTGCGCTCTCTCTGTCTTTCTCTCTTTCTCTCTCTTTCTCTCTCTTTGACCTGCAAGGCTCCCAACACCTGCAGCAGATTGACTGAACCCTCGGATGGACAATAGAGTTCTGTTCTATTCAGGGGGGGAGGCCGGTGGAGGTAGAAATCGAAGGACAGGCTCATTGTAATGAGTGGAAGGGAGCGAGAAATGGTATCATACGCGTGTGCGATAGGATTCCACGTTCCGTTCTGTGCGTTACAATGAACCCGTCCTCCGATTTCTACCTCTACCGGCCTCCCCCCCTGAATAGAACAGAAGTGATTCTATTCTATCCTAGGCAACAGAGTGGCATCAACCGTTTCCGACTTGTGCTCAGGTGATCTACAAACCAGGACGAAGTGAACTTCCTGACTTCAGCCGTGGGACCCTGGAACTAAATCGCTCATTTGATCAGTCGGCAAACAATTTGACATGAGCCAGCCTTGTGTCGGCCAATAACCTAACCCATTGAATTAAGGGTTTATGAGAGTTTGCAGACCGTATGCCAGGTCTAAAAGACAACGACGCAAGTTTTTATTTTCAAACATAATTGCCTCCACGAGGGAAATTCGACTGCAAAACTGGATTAAGCCGGCCCGAATCTTCTTAAGTAGACTGAATCAAAGCGCACTGAATGTTTTGCCCTCGATATCGGTGTTGGGATGAAACATTTGGCCTTGTTAAATGAACTAAGACCAGAAACCCGTTTCATAAAATCCTCCGCTTTTATATTGACGGAATATACTTTTCACAGCACTGCTCTGTGTTTGTGTTCACCACAGAAGCGGTCTGAAACATGGCTGCGGATGGTGCTTCTTGGGCAAGGCACCAAACTTGTGGCCCTGTTTGATGAGACTGGAAGAGGAAAGTGGATTGTGCTGGTGCCGTGGATTAGCGAGGAGCAACATGCAGTGTGTGTGTGTGTGTGTGTGTGTGTGTGTGTGTGTGTGTGTGTGTGTGTGTGTGTGTGTGTGTGTGTGTGCGTGTGCGTGCGCGCGTGCGTGCGTGCGTGTGTGCGTGTGTGTGTGCGCGTGCGTGTGTGAGCACTGGAGGCTAGCGTGTGGCGAAGGGGGAGATTCGCACCTCCACACACACCGCTGAAAGCCTGCTAACCGCGTTTACAACTAGCCCTAACGGGAGATAAACAGTTCTGTGTGTATTTCTTTTCTGCCTGTCTTTTTTCGAGGGGGGAAGCAGAGAGCACGTATAAAGCACTGGTGGGGGGGGGGACTCACAGTCACAATGCCCTGAACAAACACTTTGGATTGCCAAATGACGCTTGTCATCCCAAATGCAAACACTCACTGATACCATCGTAGAGGCAGTAAGCCTGTTGACAAAATGGAGAGCAAATAATGCAGGGTCGCTCTCCCCCATACAATCAAAGGGTTTCTCTTAAAAGCTCATTTGAGGGGGGGCTTGATTTGGAAAAGGAAAAGGCTAACACAGACTCATGGGTCTATTTAAAGAGAGACAATTGGATATCAGACCCAGATTTATTCCCCAGAATGCAAGAGGGGCGAGTTTAGTGAGAGAGATAGAGAGAGCGAGAGAGAGAGAGAGAGAGAGAGAGGCTCTAAATCTGTGTCAAAAAAGACATTAGGCCCGGGCGAGATGTTCATTTGCAGAACCAGGAGTGAAAGCAGGTATGTTGGCCCATTAATTAAAATAATCACATCATAGGTGTTAGAATAATTCATTAACTCAGATTTAGTTAAGGCTTAATTTAATAAGTCCTTGTTGGTCAGGAGAATAGAGAAGAAGGGAGAGAGACAGAGAGAGAGAGAGAAAAAAAAAAAGAAGACTATTAAACCACTAGGCCTGAATTGTCAATTTGTGTTTCGCCGTTCCACTGGGGACACATATCCCATCATTTTTAAGAGATATATCATTTTATGAAGGACCAAAGGGATGGAAAAAAAAAAAAAGACAAAAGGGGGGGGGGGGGTTGTGGTGATGGTGGCAGTGGTGGCGGGGGGGGGGGGGGGAGGGGGGGGGGGAATAAGTTGCCTACTATTTTTATCTGACCCATAAATCTGTTTTTAAATTCCCTTTCATTTAAAATACACCCCGGCGTAGGTTTTCCTTTCCTTTTCCACACAGGGCTGTTAAGTACCACAATCCATGCATGGCGCTACATTTATCCTAACAATGTAATTGGTCCAGCTCCCTCGGCTAGTGGCTCAGTTACTGGCCCTCCCCCAGGCCCCAGAATGAAGAGAAATCCCCCAGCCCTCCGCGGGACTAGCAGGCAGGGAGAGACGGAGAGAGTGTGTGTGTGTGTGTGTGTGTACGCCACGATGGTGTCAACTACGCTACGTCTGCTAACAACTCCACTGGAGGGGTATATGGGGGGCGGGGGGGGGGGGGCTGGGTTCTGCCTAGGCAACAGATGAAAAGGAAGGCCCGCCCTGCTAGCACACACACACACACACACACACACACACACACACACACACACACAGCCCAACGCGCCACTCTAGCAGCGAGGCGCGGCGCAATTATGAGGAGGAGGACAAAAGCTTCACACAGGCAGAAGCAACAGAAGGGCCGGCTCCCCGTTTCACCTGCAGCTAAATATCTCTAAAGGAAAAGGGAGGTGGTGCAGGGGTGGAGGGGTGGAGGGGGGGGGGGGGGGGGAGAGAGGAGGGCGCATAATCAAGTACTTGGCTAATTTGGAGAGCTCCAGCTGGTTCAGCCAGAGGGCCTGAGGAGCAGGAAAGTCTGAAGCACCTTACTGGCTAGAGCCCCCTCAACACACACACACACACACACACACACACACACACACACAGAAACAGAAACAGAAACACACACACACCTCATCACTATCTTCTAACCCCCCCCCCCCCCCCCCCCAGCTCCAGCGGCGGTGCCAAAACAAAGAAGCGGTTACATCAAACGCTACAAAATGTCAATATGTTTGGTGTGGGGTTGGGTGTGTGTGTGTTTGTGGGGTGGGGGGTGGGGGGTGGGGGGGTGGGGGGTTAGGGCCATGTACTTCCTTGTTTGCATGCCCTCTTTATTTACATAATTGCCATTCCTGCACCGAGCCTGGGCTTCACATGCAACCTGGAGGCCATAGGTCACATGCAGCCACACATGCACAGGCCACAGAGACAGACACGCAGACAAGTAGGAAACATCAAGTAAGAGGTTTTTGAACTAATCTACTAAAAGAAAAGCAAAAAGAAATGTAGCCAGTGTGTGTATTGGTGCACGGACTTGAATCTAACTCGTTGGCTGTGGAAGAGTAGGCCTGTCCGTATTTTAGCATGTTAGCGAATGTCATTCAATAGAACCACAAATGACCATGGATAGTGCTTATCCGTAACTAAGCTTGACGAAATTGTTTCCGAACTGCTAAAATCAAATTGTGAAATATATAATGAGCAGTGGAGGCTCCTCAGAGGAGGAAGGGAAGGACCTACTATCACATACTCAGTGAATTTCAGGAAAATAACAAATTGTGAAACATTTAAAAAAGTTATCCTTTTAGATTAAACTATACTAAATATATTTACAGCCATGTTCTGTCCTCCTCTGGCTACATTGACTTCAATACAAAACCTAAGAAGCTTGTGGTTCTCACCCCCTTCTATATACTAACACAGCCATGACTTCCGGAGGACGTCCTCCAACCTATCAGAGCTCTTGCAGTAACAATGAACATCTTGTCCATCCAATCAAAGGATCAGAGAGTGAATCTAGTACTGTAAGTAAAACCTACAGCTATAGCACTGCAGAGCACAACGTGTGGTGAGTTGACTCCAATATAGAGAAAGACAAAAGGTTAAATTCATTTCTTCAAAAATGAAGGAGGAGCAGAATGAGAGAGAGAGAGAGAGAGACAGAGAGAGAGAGAATGCCATTTTTAAATCAAATGTTGTTGTACTAAGCTAATTTAGCCTACTCAACAACCTGACTCAAACAGAGAGGAATGTGTTGTGTGTTAGCTAGCAGGCTAAGGCTAGTATCCAACAATGCAACTCCTCCGAATCGAGGTAAGGAGGTTTTAAGACTCCTCCCAATCAATGTAAGGAGGTTTTAAGACTCCTCCGAATCAATGTAAGGAGGTATTATGAATCCTCAGAATCAAGGTTAAGTTTTCAGTTTTATGAATTTACTGCACTGAAGTTCCCAGACGAAGGTAAAAGGTGAGAGAGGTGAGTGATGTTTATGTGGCTGCTATAAAAGTCAACTGTTTGCGGGTGATTAAATCAGCTCTGCAGGCGAGAGTGTGCTAGGCGATATTGAATGCGTCACCGTCACCTTGATAACTGACTGGGCACCTACTAAAACTTTCATTAGTGGGCTAGGTTGTAGCAACCTTGTGATGGGTATAGGGTGGCAAATGCAACTATTTGTGGTCCTCTGTGGCTCAGTTGGTAGAGCGTGGCGCTAACAACGCTTAGGTTCGATTCCTGCTGGGACCATATATACTGAAATGTAGGCACTCACTGCGATGTAAGTCGCTTTGGATAAAAGCGCCAGCTAAATGGTATATATTACCATGGGCATGTAGTAACAGCCTAAACCCAGCGATTCCCAAACTTTTAACAGTCATGTACCCCCTGTCGGTTATTTTGGAGCCTAATTGATATTCTATGAACTTACATATTAGACATTGTGACAATATTATTCTATTGGATAGGGTGCATGCATTTATTTTTGGTACTGAGACTGCAGTCGGCGATTCAACAGGACTGTTTGGGAAGGGAAATCACAGATTTATTTCACGTACCCCCCTAGATCGATCCACATACCCCCGGGGGGTACGCATACCCCACTTTGACAATCGATGGCACATTGAGCTGGGAGTATGGAATATGAATGACAGTCATCAAATATGATGTTGCCTCATAGAAATAAGGTACCGGGTTAGGGTTAGGGTTAGGTACCGTTGATGATGAGGTTTGTGGTTATGTAGCAGATGTAGTGATTTGGAATAACGCTCAACACACACATCCATAAATGACACCCGTAAACGAGTGAATCAGGGAGAAGCTCTCTCCTTCGCCACCCAATCAGTGAGTGTGTGTACACACGGGGGAGGGACAGCTGACTGAAGATCCTGAGAGAGAGATCAGATGACAGCGATGTTCACACAACACAACAGATACAGAGCACAAAGATACAGCGGAGGTGCTCAGGGGGCGAGAGGAGAGAGAGAAAGACCAAAAAAGGTGTGTGTGTGACTATGTGTGTGTGTGTGTGTTTGAGGTGTGTGTGTGTGTGTGTGTGTGTGTGTGTGTGTGTCTGTGTGGTGTGTGTATGCGTGTCTGTATAACCATAAGTTGCAGAGGTCAAGTTGGCTCTGACTCTCTCTTCGCTCATGAATCCCACCAGAAGTTGAGGTTAGAATGGAGGTAGACTCCTGCTATTGAGAGAGAGAGAGAGAGAGAGAGAGATAGAGAGAGAGATAGAGAGAGAGAGAGAGAGAGAGAGAGAGAGAGAGATAGCGTAGAGGGTCTCTGGTGTATCGGTGCCAGTAGCCAGTCTGAAAGATGAGATATCACCCAGGAGAGCAGGTGCAAAAAGCTTCCTATTCACTTTAGTGATGTGGGAGAATCCAAAGAGTTTCAAGGGACAAAAGTATCCAAAACACAAAGAAAAAGCGCACACTTGAAAGGACAACGTCGACATTACAGTAGATAAAGTATATCTTCATTTGCAGTCGTTTTAAATCATTAAAATATTGCCAAATGAACCTGGTGTGCAAGTAGCATTTCGGCAGTAATTCATCACCTATTCCGAATCAAAATTCCATTCAGTAAAACAGTTAGTTTTTCGACAACATTTTTCGGAGACAACAACAGGGGAGGAGGGAGCAAGGAGGGAGAGAGAGAGAGGCATGTTGTTTTGGTTCCGGCTTCAAATTAGGAGGGTACTGCATCTAGAGAGAAGGTCTTTTTTCCGTAATCCTGCCCACTGCCACTTTCATGTCATATTGCAGGATTGTACCAATGGGAACGAATGACATGTTCCCATTTGACTACGTCAGGTTGGCTCTCTACTGTCGTTCCTGGGAACACTTTGACTTTGTTCGGAAAACTGTACACAAACTAGCAGGTATAAATTGTAGGTCACGCTTTGAAACCAGATGTCATTCCTTGGGCACAGCAAGATGCGTCCTAGAAATCAAGGGCTCTTTTTAAGAAGTGCATGTCTGTTGACACTGTTGCAAATGTAAGTGCTCATACTGTTTGTATCCAAGGGAGACGATCAAAATAAAATATTACAGGGATGTATGAAATACGACAGTATCTCCAAAGTACGAATGACCTTCAAACTGCACACAGCCATTGATGTGCGTTTGCATTCTCCAAAATACAATTGCGGTTTGAGCCTTTCTGTTCAGAAAAGGAATTACAGGTAGGTTTCCCCTTCAGAAAAGGAATTACAGATAGGTTCCTCCTTCAAAAAAGGAATTACAGGTAGGTTTCCCTTTCAGAAAACATTGCATTCTCTTTATTTTGTTCTCTCCCACAAGTTGGTCAACCTCCAAACCCTTCTTGGTTACCTGGGGTGTTTTTGGGTGATAGTGTTTGGATTTTCACTGCTGCCCTACCGAAATGTTGGCTAATTCATAACATATGGGCGGTTTTTACGAGACTTACGTACAGAGGAGATCTGTGTTAGGTTGGCAGGTGAAGTCAAGAGTGTGGGGCCAGTCTGCGCACGTACGCACACACACACACACACACGCACACACACACACACACACACACACACACACACATACACATAAAAAGTCACCTAAGATGGGGTGTGGTGGTGATGACAGACAAACCAGTCTGTCAAGGACATTTTGCCACTCCAGTGTCATGTGCTCTTGATTGATTGAACTGTTGGCTGTGCCCAATGCTGGCTCGGTGCCAACTTATTTAAATGTCATTTCTCTCCTCTCTCCTGTCACACTTACACATGCAGATGTTCTCTGTCTCTCACACACACACACACACACCCACACACACACATGGGCGGGCATGCACACACACATACACACACATATGTACATACGCACATACATACACACACACACAGACACACACACACACACACAGGCATGCACACACACGCACACACCCACCCCCCCTTCCCTCTCCCTCCCCCTCCTCCCCTAAAAAGCGGTAGCTGACACCCAGCGGGAGGCCACAGTGCCTGGGTTCATGTCGCTGTGTTTAATTGGCTCCCCTTCTCCATTAACCCCACGCAAAACACTCAGCACCCCCCAAAAACAACATGGGAGGCGACGCGGTGAGCGCGGCGGCGGCCGCGGCGGCGGCGGCTACCGGCCGTTTTTCAATCATCGGCCGGCCTGCGCCGCTGCCAGGCCAGGGGGAACCAGCTGGGAGAGCTGTCAGCAACTCAAACACTGTAATAAATAAGGCAGGCAGAGAAGTTGGCCTAAGAACACATGCAGCACTTTGGTGGCGTATGGAGATGTGGGGTTCATATCGCTTGTGCTCTTGGGAGCGTATGAGGCTACGGAGGGTCAACGTATGGAGTGTGTAGGGGCTGTAGGGATGTTGGACACGCAGACGCGTGCCGGGTGAGCATGCATGCACAGATATTGTACACACGCACGCACGCACGCACGCACACACACACACACAAATGCATACTGTACACGCACACGCACGCACGCACGCACACACACGCACACACAAATGCATACTGTACACGCGCACGCACGTCCACACACACACACACACACACACACACACACACACACACACACACAGAGTTCCCTGCACACAAAGATGCACACCCTGTGCCACTCTCCACATCACATGTGCACATCCACATCCATGTAACTCTCACACAGTGTGCACCGAGCCGTAGAGAACACCAACAAATTGGATTTCCGTGGATGATTGTGTGATGAAAGATTGTGTGTTTTTCTCATCTCCCCCACCGCAGTTAGTGCAAGAGGGGTGATTAAATAAAAACCTTGCCCAAGTTTCAATAAACGTATTATAACAATTGCATTTTCCCTGACAAAGATTTAGGGACTGGCGTGATGCGATTGGATTACTTGGGAACATTGAGTTTTTTTAATGTTATTTCTGCTTCTTTAAGTTGAATGTACACCTCCACTTTAAGTTTAAAGGAAGGAAGTTTAAAGGATTACTCTGTTTTCAACATGTGGTTAACACTGCTGTGATGATGATGATGGCTCCGGTTCTAACTGCCCCCCCGCCCCCCACCCCCACGTCCCCCCCAACCAAACTATTGGATCAAATCTCCACAGATTCCGGATGGAACAAATCCGTTTCAGAAGCACAATGGCTTGGTAAATACACACAGTGAAAAAAACAGTGAAATTCATCTGACACACACATACACACACACACAAACTACACACTCACTCACTCACACACACACACCCACACACAGTTCACCCCCCCCCCCCCCCCCCCCCTCCACACACACACACACACACACACACACACACACACCACACACACACACACACATGACACAGACACGTGTGAGTCTGCTGTGATGAGTCGACGTGATTACTAAGCCTAGGATGAGCTGTGACACAACCTGAGTGCTCTGTACCTCTGTTCCTCCGTATGGGTTGACTCACAGGTGGGCTGACGCACACTCCCCATTCCCCACCGCATCTGCACTGAGGGAGGGCAGCCATGGAGAAAGAGAGAGGGAGAGAGGGGAGGGGAGGGGGGGGGGGGGGGGGGGGGAGAGATAGTGCGTAAAAGAGGGAAGAAAAGATATATGGGGAATGAAAAAGAAAGAGTGGGTGAGAGTGTGAGAGAGAGAGAGAGAGAGAGATAGAGAGAGGGGGGGGCGTGTCTGTGTGTGTGTGTGTGTGTGTGTGTGTGTGTAAGAGAGAGAAAAGTAGAGAGAGAGGCGGAGACAGGTTCACCCAGGTGTGCCTGATAGTTACACTGTGGGAAGATTCCTCAGATGCCCTGTTTGATTAAAACTCATGGTGTCGGCCTGCCCATTGATTGATCTTCCCAGGGTGGGAAGC
>NC_139655.1:33993273-34015773 GCF_951799395.1 Argentina silus | reverse complement strand
ACCCCGTGCTCTATGCTAAGCTAAACGACGCTATGCTACCTTATCGTCGCTCTGTCAGGGATCGAACCTGCAACCTTTCGCTTTGGCGACCCCCCGCCGTCTTACTGAATGAGCAGGAGGGTAGCCTGTTACTCAGTGAACAACGGTGAGCGCTTCGCTGACGGGCGTAATCCATCGCACGATGTAATGCTATGCTATGCTATGCTATGTTATTCCCAATGGCATGCTGACAGAGATTTAAAGGGATCATTCACGCTTTTGGAAGTGATATCTTTCTTTCCACTTACCTAGGGTGACACTTTTGTGTTCCTATTCGTGTAATAGCTGCAACTTTACTGCAGATGTGGGCTGGCGTGTAGCCATGCTTGTGGAGATAACATTGGTGTACAATTGGAGCCATTTTGGAGTACATATCTTGGAGAGGTTGGTGGTTGTGTCTCTCTACCAGTTCCTCGGCGTGGCTACTGTACATACTAGGCCTGAATGGTCACAAAGTTGCTCAAGAACACAAATAGTGTCTGGATGAGTCGCCTCAGGTAAGTGGAAAAGAGGGTCTAACTTCCAAAAGCATGAACTATCCCTTTAATCCATTAGGCCAAGCAAGCAGTAAGTGCAGGCCAGAGAGATTTGCTTAAATGGAGTGGGAGCGCATCAAATTCTTTAGGGTGTGTTGTGGGTGATGGCATCATGGGTGTTTGTGTTGGTAGGTTTGTGTCCTCATTACAAGCCTGTACACACGGAAGTATTTCGAAGGCTAGGGACGTTTGCCTCACGCGCACACACGCACACACACACACACACACACACACACACACACACACACACACACACACACACACACACACACACACACACACACACTCACCTCACTCTAAAGTCCAAAATCACTATAATAAGACTGTTAATATTCTTCAAATGAACAAGATCTTCAATGAACTTATATAGAAGAAGTAGAAACCAACATGACTAAGAATTAAGGTTACCATGTGTGTGTCTCCCTGTTGATCGATGTAGCAGCTTGCAAAACTAACGCTAGTTGATATAGGCTAACCTTCACTTCCTGCATATCTCTCTCTCTCCCCCTCTCTCCCCCTCTCCCTATAATCCATACTGTCATCTAACAGATTTTCTTCTTAGCTCACATTTCAACCTAGGGTCATCTGAGATGAAACGGAACAGTTTTCTCATAAATGTCTTACTAAGTATGAGATGCCAGGAGCTTTTTTTTTTTTTTATAACTAGCCAAACGCTGCCTGAGCTGACACACTTACACACACACACACATATGCAAACACACTTACACACACTAACACTTATAGTACACACTTAGACACGCACACACACACACACACACACACACACACACACACACACACCTCATTTTGATTTATCTGAGAGATAATATCATTGGTATGTGCCATGTTAAAAGGGAAGAGGAGAGATGGTAGGCAACCTTCCTGTCAGCAGCCCAAGAGGAGCTCACATTGCTGAGAGGCAGAAATGAGATTTACTAATCCCCACCTGCTTGTCAGTGAGATCTACCTGTGCAGCCAGTGGAAACTCTGAGGTGAGTCACTCTCTCTCATCTGTGAGTATGCGTGTGTGTGTGTGTGTGTCTGAGAGTGAGAGAGAGAGAGAGATGGTAGGCAAAAAGGGAAGAGAGAGAGAGAGAGAGAGAGAGAGAGAGAGAGAGAGAGAGAGAGAGAGAGAGAAGAGAGAGAGATGAAAAGTGGATGTGAGATATTTGTGGTTTGGTTACCAGGGTGTGACGCTTATTGTTTTGAAGAGCATAACCATGATGAAAAGGTCTTTGGAGCGTATATAAAGGCTGATATCCTGCAACAGCCATGAATCAGACAGATGGAGAGATAGAGACAGAGAAGGGAGACAGGCACATGCATGCAGGCTTGTTTTGCAGTGCAATGGGGGAGTGAGCACACATAGAGTAGAGTACCGTAGTAGAATGGAGTACACACACACACACACACACACACACACACACACACACACACACACACACACACTTCCAGTACAGCTGAGGCCTACTCATGTCTGCTGACTCACCCACAAGCCTGGACGAACATGTGGTGGCGGATGAGTCTAAAATTACCTCACTTCCTCTTCCTGTCCCATGACGGCCAGGCGCCTGATACCGAAGAAGTGAAGTCACGGGAGCATTCTGATTGGATGGGGCCATATTTTGTCATCCTCCCACCTGAAACAATGAAACATAACAATATCGCCGGGGTATCATTGTGTTCACTACAATGGTCATATCTTGACTTGTTGGTTTTCGGGGGCTGCCAACAGTTGGATTTCCACATCCCCCCACGGGGGGACAATTGAATCTGACAACAGATTCAATGGAAAACACAGGACCAAATGAGTGTTGCTTTTTACGAATCCAACACAATTAATGCCATCATTTCCTGTGCCTGGAGAGCATGTGAGTAAGTGTCCCACTAGAGTACAAGTGACATGTTTTTCTAATTTACACACAGGCGCACACACACACACACACACACACACACGGTTCACGTTACATATCTTACTAAACACAGCTGATCTTTATTGGTTATTTTACCAAATGAATTGTGCTGTTTTAATGAGCCACATTAGGCCTCACCATCAGGAAGAACTTGATTCCTCTCCTCTGTCCCAAACAGCATTGAAGGAGGATATCTTAGGGGAGGAACCTAGATCTTCTCCTCAAATGCGGAAGGTAGGAAGCCAGTGGAGGACAGAAGAGAGGACACAAGGAATCAAGTTTCTAACAATTCAGAAAGGGCCCTGGGTTCATATAGTCATTGAAAGAGACTGCCAATAACACCTAGCAGTAAAGAGCCTTTTCCACGGGTGCGTTAGTTAAGAGTATATAGATGTTCAGGAAAAAATACATTCTCACACCGCTCAGTAGGAGTCCAAAGAGAAAATGAAACGGAAACAATGCTGCAGTTATAACCAACTAACCAACTAACCTGACAGGCCCAAGCAAACACTCAAAGTAAAAGTGAAAGTAGTAGTGAAAGTATTTGAAAATACTTTTCTACCCAGGTCTGTTTAGTACAGTGTTGAGTCCGAGAGATGAACATAAGGATAGCTATTAGTGGCTTCTGTCCCGTGGGACCTGGGTTATATGTTCCTTAGTGTGTTGGTTAATCGAATCACAACGTCTGGATGTTACACCTCTGCAGTTTCTCTCATACGTATGTTCAAGAATTTACAATGTAGCGATCCATTAATTCCTTCCATGATTTTCTGCAATTTGTCTTCTATTTCCAGCCCTCCATTACTGCTTTATTACACGAGTCCTCAGAACCCATTCTTCTTCTAGTTTCTGTGTTTCTTCAGTCTTCAGTTTTTCCGCCATAAAGACATAAATTTCGGGGTACGAGCACATGAAATGAACAAACACAGCGAGAGAGAGAGAGAGAGAGAGAGAGAGAGAGAGAAAATAATGTGTGAGAGAGAAAGCAAGAGAGAGAGAGAGTGAGAGAGAAGTGTGTGTATTTAATCTCACACAGAGGACAATAGCTGTTGTGATGCCAGTGACCGGGTGTTGTGTGTATTGATTATGTTCTGTGCTGTTCTTCCTTGTTTCCCCTCGCATGGACCTATAAGAGTGTTGTGTTTGTTGGTGGTGCTAGACTATGCTATTGACTGATGGACCTCTCTCTCTCTCCCTCCCTCCCTCCCTCCCTCTCTCTCTCTCTCTCTCTCTCTCTCTCTCTCTCCTCTCTCTCTCTCACTCTCTCTCTCTCTCTCTCTCTCTCTCTCTCTCTCTCTCTCTCTCTCTCTCTCTCTCTCTCTCTCTCTCTCTCTCTCTCTCAATGTATTGGTGACAAACATCATGTCATTGTGAGCTGTTACAGAGAAGGGGATACAAAATCCATTCGGCCCACCATTTTTGAAGAGCACATTCAACTATTTTATCACAGTATTGCAGGAATGTTTTCAGTATTTACTTGTCCTTCTCAGGAGTCAAAGGTTGAATACAGGATCATTTACTTCCACCACCATATGACAGTCTCACCTGACTGGACTGGCCACTCTGACAAACGAACAGACAACTGACTTCAAACACAGGGCAAGTTACTACTGTACGCTGTTCACAAGCACGGACGGGGGCCACGGACAGGGAAACATCTCCCAGTTGGTGTGATTGTATACACAGACTGCCTATTATAGACCACACCTTACAGCCCTGTGTTGGTGTTGTTGTTGTTGTTGTTGTTGTTGTTACACCGTTGGACCAGCAATGTCCCAAAAAAAAACCCCAAAACTATAGGGCTAAATCTCCCACACTGGGTTTTACACATTTACGCAATTAGCATTGTCTGAACTTGCTAGCATTCGCCTGAAAACCCTGTTTAGAAACCTTTTGTTTTTTTGTTTTTTTGAGGGGGGGGAGGGGGGCAGGGGAGGGGAGGGGAATGCCTATGCACTCCTTCCCGGCCCAGGTAAGTAAGGTCGCTGAAAATCCCCCAACTCAACCCAGTTAATGACCATGACTAATGTCCTCTGCTCTCCTCTTTGTCTTGTCTCCGTGCCTAATCGGCCCCGACAGTCAGCTTTGCTCTTTTATTAACTCTGCGTCACTTGTAATCAGTGACAGTGAAGTCAGGCGGCAGGGCGTGCTTGTGTGAACTCACACCACCGCGCACACACACACGCGCGCGCGCACGCACACAGACACACAAACACACACAGACACACAAATACACAGACAGACGCACACAGACACACACAGACGCACACAGAGACACAGACACAGACACACACACACACACACACACACACACACACACACAGAGCCCGGGCAGAGGCCGGCTTCTGCCCGGGCTGCCCAGCACACCAAAGGACCACAGCCGCCCCCCTGTAATGAAACAGGCCCACTTGGGGCCGGGGCTCTATCTAGCTATGTGGGTCAGGCCCATGCAAAGCTCTATTGATTTTTGGGATGTGTCTGACTGAGTTTTGCCCCCCATGTCAGAAAACCCGGGCCGCTAATACCTCCGTTTGCTGGGGTTGTTGGGGGCTTGCTTCTCTCTCCCAGTGTCCCCTGCATTGGCAGACAATGGAGTTGTTTGATAAAGAAGCGGGCTGACATTCGAACGAGCAATTTGCGAGCGACGAGGAGGGGGTGAGGAATTTCGCTTCGCTCCCTTAAAAGAATGTAGCGTCACCCATATGTCCGTCTGCCCTGCTGCATACTCGCCGGAGTGGAAGAGGCCAGGATGCGAGAGTGAGTGAGTGAGTGAGTGCTCTCTCTCTCTCTCTCTCTCTCACTCCACCCTTTTCTGCAGGCTGATGATACTCACTCTCTCTCTCTCTTTCTCTCTCTCTTTCTCTCTCTCTCTCTCTCCAGTCCCTGTGCAGACCAAAAAGCCCTAATGCTATTTTGTCGATCACATTAAACCATGCATCAAGGACAACATATAGGCCACCTCATGGTGAAGCAGCAGCGCAGAGCAGAAGAAAACTCGCGTCATTCTCTGCTGAGGTTACAGGACGGATAAGCCACATTTCACAACGAAACGACGAACATATGAGCATTCATAATGGGCCAGTGGAATGTCACACATCTCGTCCATCCAACATTTCTGCCCCAGTTCCAGTAGAAAAAAAACACAAAAAAACAATACCTCAAACGCTGCTTAAGTGCTTTTTAGAAGAGCTATTACCCATAAAATACAGGTTTGAAACCTGTATTTACCCCCAGCTGACCTTTTGACCCCAGGTCTGGCTAACTGTCTAATTTGGAAAATTGGCTAATTTGTAAATGGCGAAATTTTGGTTCAACGACTTAGGAGGTAATGGGAACCTCATTTGAATATTTCAGCGGTGCTCAACCGAGGGCAAATATAGGGCAGCAGCAGCGCTGCGACCAGGCAGAGATGAGGGAGCCTGGGCATTTACCGTCTGCGTATTTGCTGGGAATAGCACATCTCAGAGCACACAGAATCGTTTTTTTTCCCCTCCCATCAATCTCAACAGGCTTTTAGTGGCTTCCATTAGCTTCTTATTCGTTATCATGCATGTGCTGTAGGCTTTTTCTCAATTACAGTCATTTATGACGGCGAGTAATTACATTAAACTCAGTTACCTGTAAGGTGGGTAACTGTAAATTAATTTGGAAGTTTCTGTCTTTTGCTGTCCATTTGGACGTAATGCAGGCTGTCTGCTCTTACGCAATACAACCACGGGGCAGAATTCTGAATTCAGATGCAAGAGGAAAACTGACCTCATGGGGGAGGGGGGGGGGGGAGACATAATTCAAAGTTCAGAGCAATTTCATCACGCCAGGAGATAGAACACAATACGTGAGGATGCTAAGCGTGCGCATTGTCTACACCCAGCACAGACATGCCTGCTAGTATTTTACACGCCTGCCACCTTCCCTATTGGTTCCTATTGTCATGCAAAAGGACATTTTGCACACGGTTAGAATAAGCAAACGATTTCATTTTTGGACTTTTATTGCGTTTGCATGTTGCCCGATTAAACCCTGATTACACTGTTGCCTCCAATCGCCTTTTGAACTTTAAACTTGCAGACGTGACGTGTGGTAATAGACCATGTGCTCCATGTGAAGCAGGGTTTATCAGCCCCTGACAACATGGTAACTGAACTCCCTTTGTATCCACTGGCTCTGTAGTTCAACGGAGCTGAGCCTAATTCTATAATTACTGATATTGATGACAATGGAGTAGGGAGTTTCAGAACCCCCCCCCCCCACCACACACACACACACACACACACACACACACACACACACACACACACACACACACACACACACACACACACACTCTCCCAGGATCAACACTCACCTGCAGTCTGAGTCCCTCCCTGCTTGTGTTTATGTGCAAACAACAATGTGGGCCAGATTAGGCCACGTGCTAATCGTTTTTGCACCTGGTGCAAAGTTTGAACCCGTTTTCTTTTTTTCGGTAAAACTAAAAACGAGTGTACGAGATAAAAGGTCTAAAATAACAAAAGCTCAAACATGCCTTTAATGTAACAGAAACATAAAGCTCCATGAGAGCTCTAAATCTCTTTCCGTTTTGCTTGATGACAGGATGACTTCCCTCTTGAAAAAACAAAACAGGTGTCAAAAACACTTAGGAAGTGGTAGAAAGACGAGGCTCACTAAAAAAAACACCAAACACATCAGTTCCAGGCGGTGCCACAACATGCCACTGCAGACCCTGACAGCCTATTCTGTCCTTGCCTCACCCCTCCTCAACAGCTAGATAGAGAGGCAATGGACTGGGTCCTGTAGGCAGCTAACAATGCTAGCAATGCTACACCTACAGTAGGGGACCTATTTAACTGTCTCATTGTAACATGTGGAGCTAATGTACTTCAGACAAGGGGTCGAATGAATATGTCAAGTTACTTGAATGGGATTTGATGTGTGCCTTGATTTAGCTTGGAGTTTGCACTCCTGGGATGATTCCTCTGGTTTCATTGTACCAGGCAAACTAAAAATCAAGGGCAGCTCAAGTATTTGACATCATGTACTTGACCCCGGTCTGGCCTAGTGGCCAATGTGTGTGTGACAATGTGGCATTGAAACTCCTCTCCATTTCTAACGAGACATGCTAAATATATTGAGTGCAGGGGACACGTGTTTGATACCATTCCTTATTCCATTCCATACATGACACATGGATGACGACTGATGGATAGATGATTCACTTACTTTAGACAAATGTATTTGTCGTAAGTCGCTTTGGATAAAGGCGTCTGCTAAATGCCATAAATGTCAAAATGTCAAATTACAAACAGCTCGTCCCCCGATTTCTACCTCCGCCAGCCTCCCCTGCGCTCAGCATATTTAGCGAGCCCTTCATTTGTGCTCCTCTTCGTTTCGGCGAACAGCTTACTCAGCCTGTTAATGGATCGTACCTGAGACATAAATGAACAGAGGATGCTTTGGGGACTACGAGCAGAGTCATAAGCAAGATTGTAAAATGCTCGTTTGTGATGTAGAGACGCTCTCAGAGACTAATTAGGAAATGAGCTTCTCTCGAATCCTATTTCAAAGATGTGTTCACAATGTACGGCTTTGTTTTTTAGGTGGTGTAGCCGCGAGCGCTGAGTGACTTTAACACAACTGTGTGAAGGATAGACAGGCTCCCAACTTGATTTGAAATTTGATTTGGAGGAGAGGATGAAGGGAAGTCCATTCACACACACACACGCACACACACACACACACACACGCATGCACGCACGCACGCACGCACGCACGCACGCACGCACGCACACACATGTACACCAAAAAACAGCAGAAAGCAGAGATTTAACATCTGCTCAAATGAGAATTCTATCATTCAGTGAGCTGTCGATGGTTTAACCGTCCCTCCCCTGTTTGGACACAGCACGACGAGCGATGAGAGAAGCACCGTGAACTGGCCCGTTTTTGGACATCAGACCAACACCGTTTTGCATGGGACTCTCCGACTCGTCTCCGCATCACGAGGAGCCACGGTGTCTTCACATGGAACAGTCTTCCAAATGGGCTAAACGCAACTCGACTTTCAAACTTTCTAATACCCACACTCATCGCATCTAGAACACACGGCGAATACAGCTTTTTCTCCCAAGTGGTACGCTACAGCATAGCGGGCGCGTTGGAAACGCCACCGGCATCGTCACCGTGACCGCGCGGCGCTCTCAATCGGAGCAGGTTATACAATTCCAACCATGACGGCGGTGGGGGAAAAAAGGTTGAGGAATGCGTATCCTGCAGAACGCCAGGTCCGTCTCATTGTTCATTTGATTGTGTAAACAGAGGGTTGTGATCACAGAGACCCTGCTTGAGCGGCAGTCTGGAACCAGCAGCTTGTGCCGTAAGAACACACTCATCGGGTTTTACACTGACAGCACGCATTAACTGTATCAACATCGTCCCCTCCCTTTTATGTATGCTTTTCCTCTCCAGTTAAACAAACACCGCAATTACTCATCGTGCTGTTCATCTTACGGTAAACAGTCTTCATCCGACACAATCTGCTGAGATATTAGGAATTCAGATTCAGAGCCCTCTTTTCAGGCTATTCAAACAACGGCATAAAGCGTTATGGGGTGTGATGTTTCATTCTGTCTGCAAGGAGAGAGACAGAGAGAGAGAGAGAGAGAGAGAGAAAGAGAGAGAGAGAGAGAGAGAGATAAATGACTCCATGAGTTTTGCACACTCCCAAATGCAGGCTTCTGCTACTGTGTTAATATGGTAATGCAGGCAACAGTAGTAAACCTGGCGTTGAAACATTAACTCTGGGATATATAGATCATTAAAAGTTCAAAAGAGATTTAGGTTAAATACACAGGGTGAACATTATTACCCTATTCCAACTTAAAAGGAAGGTGACTGTCCACCCCTGGTCTATGAATAGCTCAATGGCTCCCCTCTGCCCTCTGGGGCAGTGTACCATGTCCACTGAGGACAACTTGAGTGAGACGTCCTTGAGTACATTTACATTTCAAACGCTCCTAGAAGCACAAAACAGAGAACATCTCTATGTTATTCAGATGTAGGCCTATAGGCCTGTATACCGGGGGAGGCTGGTGGAGGTAGAAAACCCGGGAGGACGGGCTCATTGTAATGCATGGAACGGAATGAGGAACGGTACCATTGCTCATTCAATTCATTACAATGAGCCCGTCCTCCCGATTTCTACCTCCACCAGCCTCCCCTGATGTATATCGTAACTGAGTTTAGCAGCAGATGCTATTAGTGTCCGTCAAATGACAACAACAACCTCCAAGTGTCATTACGCCATCTCCGTGGAATTCCAGCTCGGGGACGACAGAGGGAGGGGGGGGGGGTCTGGTAATTGTTGTAATCACCCTCCTTTTCGCCAAATTAATTGCGTGCTTAGAGAATAGACGGGGTCATTGTCGAAGAGCGGAAGCGAGATCCAACAGAGTGCTGATTGAATCCATACTGGCCCGCTACCGTGACAACATCACGATGACTCCGCTTCACCCGCAGAGTTGAATTTTAATGCATTGAAGTGAAAACCGTTATTTCAGCTGTGCACAAAAAAAAAAGAAAAGAACAAAAAAAACAGAGTAAAAATGTAGGATACTGACTCTCAATGGACACTGCATGACATTGATGTAGTGCATTGCGCTTGTTACAGTAGCTTTACGTCGAAGAGACGGTTGGCTGTTGGAAAAAGGACAAATAATACAAATGTGCTGGTTGTAGACGAGTCAAAAGGGAGCGTTAGGGTTAGGTCAACATGGTCTAGCATCTAGCAGTGTCATACTACATACTGTATCTCATCTCATACTACATACTGTATCTCATATCTCATACCACATACTGTATTTCATACTACATACTGTATTTCATACTACATACTGTATCTCATATCTCATACTACATACTGTATTTCATATCTCATACCACATACTGTATTTCATACTACATACTGTATCTCATCTCATACTACATACTGTATCTCATATCTCATACCACATACTGTATTTCATACTACATACTGTATCTCATACTACATACTGTATCTAATACTACATACTGTATCTCATACTACATACTGTATCTCATACTACATACTGTATCTCATACTACATACTGTATCTAATACTACATACTGTATCTCATACTACATACTGTATCTCATACTACATACTATATCTCATACTGTATCTCATATCTCATACTACATACTGTATCTCATATCTCATACTACATACTGTATCTCATACTACATACTGTATCTCATACTACATACTGTATCTCATACTACATACTATATCTCATACTGTATCTCATATCTCATACTACATACTGTATCTCATATCTCATACTACATACTGTATCTAATACTACATACTGTATCTAATACTACATACTGTATCTCATACTACATACTGTATCTCATACTACATACTGTATCTAATACTACATACTGTATCTCATACTACATACTGTATCTCATATCTCATACTACATACTGTATCTCATACTACATACTGTATCTCATACTACATACTGTATCTCATACTACATACTGTATCTCATATACTATATCTCATACTACATACTATATCTCATACTACATACTATATCTCATACTACATACTGTATCTCATATACTATATCTCATACTACATACTGTATCTCATATACTATATCTCATACTACATACTGTATCTCATATACTATATCTCATACTACATACTGTATCTCATACTACATACTGTATCTCATATACTATATCTCATACTACATACTGTATCTCATACTACATACTGTATTTCATACTACATACTGTATCTCATACTACATACTGTATCTCATCTCATACTACATACTGTATCTCATACTACATACTGTATTTCATACTACATACTATATCTCATACTACATACTGTATCTCATACTACATACTGTATTTCATACTACATACTGTATCTCATACTACATACTGTATCTCATCTCATACTACATACTGTATCTCATACTACATACTGTATCTCATACTACATACTGTATCTCATATTTCAATACTGTATCTCATACTACATACTGTATCTCATCTCATACTACATACTGTATCTCATACTACATACTGTATCTCATACTACATACTGTATCTCATATCTCAGCCAGGCAACCTGTGACAAACTGAAGCCACAGGCACTTGACCTAACAGAGGGTACTGGACAGCGGGACAGCTGTCCAGCTCTGACATCACAGTCTCCAAATTAACATAATGGAGCGAGAAAATGTATTTTTAGCGCAAAAGTTTCCTTTCCGACAGTTGTCCAATTGTTCCCTTTCCTAAAGCGTTTTGGTTAGCGAGAGCTCACAGTATGTTAATCAAAGGGAAATCTCTGGCTGTCAGGAGACACATCATAAATCCTTGTCAAAGAGAGGCCTGCCGTTGCATGCGAGATGATCTTCATTGGTCAACAAGACATTCTCTAAATGGTCCCCCCATGGTCCCAATTTCGCTGATATCATACTCTAATGATGACCCTAGGCCCATTTTGAATCATTATTTGTGGTGCCCTTTTAACAATCCTTCCACTTCTTTGCACAATTTCACTCAGAAGCCCAAGACGAAGTCCTGTGTTCCTTCCTTGCCTCGTAGACATAATCTTTTGGGGGGACCGCATTAGAAGCAAGCACGATACATTCAAAGAAAGTGGAACCTTCTGTGAGAAGTCGTGTTTCTTTCTTCAGGATGCATATTAGATATATTGTGCTTTGACATACTTGGTTCCACCTTGTTTCTGCCACATACTGTATGCTGAGAATTCTTTCCAACAAGCTATGCTGAAGCGACTCACAATCGCACAAAACACCCACTGCCCCTCTCTGCTCCTTGCATGCTGTACAAGACTACTGTACATGCACTCAGAGGTTCAAGGGAACGAGTAAAGCCCAAACACTTACACACAAATGGAAGTAGAGAGCAGAATAACTTTGTGAAAGCTTGAATTGCAAGACAAGTCAAGACAAAGTTTGGGTAAAATGAACAAAGAAATTTAAGCACAGTGATCTTTTGACATAATGAATGGGATTTTAAGGGACACACTTTTCATAACGACTATGGTGAATCACGTCCAGAGCTCCAAGTGTTCTGACTGCAAATCACGTGAATTCTTAAAGATGAACTTAGCTCACAATCAATATACAGATGTCCCTAAATATTAGACAGCCTTTGGTATTGACAACATCAAAACAAACAGAAGAGCAACTTTGTGACATGCTCATTTTCAGGTTTCCTATCCGATATAAGGCTTACCCAGTTCCTTTGAAACATGGCAACACTGCATTCATATTTGAGTAATCTAAATGTGAATAATAAAGTACCCTTCAGGTTTATGTATTTTCCCTTCACAAGAAACGTTATTTATAGCTTCATCTTTCTTGGAGGCTTAAATATATGACAAAATATTTTGACATTTTGATGGCAGAGGGAGCTTGGTCTAGGCCAAATAAACAGTTGCTTAATCAATCATTTGTTTCTGAATTAAGGATTTACCACCTACTGTGTTTTCCTCTTCTTCGACTACAGTACATCTCCTTCACACAAATACGTCTATTTCTTTAACATTTTACAGGATATTTGTGCATCTATTTGAGGAAAATCTGGATAATGATAAATCATTTCTGAGCGGTGAAGCACAGAGTGCTCCTGTGTTCTGTTTGACCTTGTGAGTAAACTACAAAAAGTGAAAGAATCGATTGCTGTTCTCTGAAGATGCCGCAATATTGTATTTTGGGAATGAGAAAAAAAAATTAATAAGGTAAAGCTGGATGAACAGCTGTATTGTGATAAACCGTCACCCCATATGCTGAGGGAAAAAACATTTCTAGGCGCATTATGGAGAAGAAGGAAGAAAAAAAAAAACATGCTTAATCAACTAACATTGATATTACTTCTGGCAATTAGGAGCATGCTGATAATGATATGAGTTTTCAGCTGTAAATAATTATGCCGCCTGCGGGCTATACTTTAATTCTCGGCTGTATCTATAAACAATAATCAAACCACCAGGCTCAAAGTTGGGATTTTAACGGTTGCGGTACACTGGTTGAGGCAAATGCTCTGTGAGCCCTGTGGTGACGCCTGTGGCCAGGTTGACCTTCAAGGTGCACCTATTGCCTGTGAGCCTGAGTGCTAATGGCTAATGTGTAGCGCTATCGATCAGGCTGCTTACACAAACGTGGGCCCGGCCCCAGAACCCCTCCGCTTTCTTCAAACAGCGCGGGGGGGGGGGGGGGGGGGGGAGACAGACAGACGGACGGAAAGAGCCATGGTCACTGTGGCCTCTTAAAAAGGGACCTTAGAAGTGACAGGCTGCCATAGCAGCGGCCCACAACGTGTTAATGTGACATACATTTGGGACCTCATGCAGTTTCAGCTTAATTGTTTATAGTGTTTATATAGTGGTAACTGTGCACCCCCCACACTGCTGGTAGAAAAACTAAACACACAGAAAGTTTCACAGCCAGCGTTTGGCTTTGCCTAATTATGGCAAAATACATTTAAAAAAATGGGTAACTGTCATTTGTATTCAGCCAATGGTGAAGTGGAGGCCACTGTCCGGGGTGCTATGGTCCTATCAAGATGGAGAGGCAGGCTCTAAACATGCCAGATCATGTCCTCCACTCCAGTATGCAGCATATTGTACTGTATTTGAAATTATTTCAAATGTAGCTGTGGTTGATAGAGTTTGCTGGCACAATAGAACCAATGAAATAATCTAAAAGTTCAAAAACCCACCTTATCTGCTCACCTGCCCCCTCCAGGCTGGCTCAAGCAAAAGTATTTGAACGTATTTCATATTTTGACCCAGGTCTGGTATGCAAGCAATCCCCTGAAACAAACCATCTCTGTGGGCGAAACAGACCCCGTCTACTTGCATTAGCGGGGGCGGGGGTGGGGGTGGGGGGGGGGGGGGGGGGGGGGGAGCGTGACAGCAAACTTTACTCACTGTCTACCAGGCGCAAGTGTGCCAATGTCAGAGGACTAAGATGAAGAACATAATTAAGGAAACATATGAAAGCTGGAGCTGGGCTTGAGATTAATTAGCCACATGTCGATACTCTCATCAATACCCGATTAACTAATGACACATGGCCCAATGAGGTGTATTGATTAGCTAGCATTCTGCTCTGCGTTAATAGGTTGAAGCTGCTTCTGAAAATGGGAAAGCTGACAAAAAAAAAAAAGGAGTTTTCGTTTTAGGGGAAACAGTTTGCTGAGCTTCCCCAGCAACAAAACAACACATCAAATGTCTGAAATCTCTCCTAAGAATTTCACACTCCCTCACAATCCTAAACTACAATGATTGCTGATACCAAAATTTAATATATTCTGATATCTGAAATACCATGTATACCAAAACCATCCTTTATCATAATAAAAAATGACCCCAAAAGAAACCAAAACGAAAGGAGCAAAAGGACTAAATCTCAATTAATTGCACCGGAACGGCCAACATCATAAGTTAGTCCCTTTATGGTAATGATAATAATGAACACTTGGATGAGGGATGAACAACTCCTGTCCTAGAGTCGAATCCCTATACAGGTTAATTAGGTAAGATAACATCATTAACCACTCTCATGCCTACATGGAGAATTAATTGGATAAGATAGAGCCAGAGTGTAGATTTAGGTCTATATTTAATCGTTTAAACGATCAAGGACAGCTTAACCGGAAAATGGGAAGTCCAGTTCGCTGAATGTCTTATTTAGATCACATAATACAACCAGGCACAGAGACACTAATGCTCTTATAGTATAGACAATGTAAACATAACGATACACTGTAGACTGCACAGGCCTTAATCACACGGGGGGGGGGGGGGGGGGGGTTATCCTACATATTGTGCACATACTGTTATTTATATTTACCAGCTGTAGTCCGACAAGAATGATCACATTTCAATTACAAACATGTTAACTAATCATTAATGTTTCTCTATCATTTGTTTATGGTTAAACAGGGAAAACATAAGATATCCAAATCTCTAAAACAAACAACAAAGATATTTCTCATGCAAACAGCAATCTCTCTCCTTCAGCTGAAAAGGCCACCAATGGCCTAATGGTGCCTCAGTCATAAATAACAAAAGTGTGGTTGTTTGTTCTCAAGCAGACAGACATTAGCCATGCCCCGTGCCTATTGTGAGAGGGGCAATCTGCTCTGTTTTGTACCTATTCTTCACACCAGCTGTAATACTCTCCAGGTTTTCTTTGTGAGAAGAATGTTTATATGAAGTTCCCCCTAAATAATGCATGTGGAACCTTTGTGTACATTGTCATAGTGCATAATGAATGTTTACAAAGCTGTATGACGGCTTTACCTCGGATGGGACCTCATTACTGTAATTGATGTTGAGAAGTAACAAAAGGCCTCCTTTGGCCCATAATAATATCACTCTCTGGAAGTACAGTGTTGAAAGTCTCTTTGAAACACCGTCTCTGAACTCATGTAGATCTCTGCATAAATAATATAACAACATTTTAGAATACAAACGGCTAGTAGGCCTACCATCTGGCAGATATTCACAGGTGAAACCTTTGACAACAGTCGGTAACAGTGCGGCAAAAAACATGGGGAGGTAATTCTTGTTTGTTGTTTGTAAAATGTACAATTAGGCTACAGTTGCATCATACCTTCATAAACATGAGAGCAGCTAGCTGATATATGATATGACACTGAACATGTGTCAGCGGTTATTTACAAATATAGGCTTAATCTTTGCAAAAACAATTGAGTCAAACTTCAACCACCTCCCTTGTGGAAGGTAAATTGTCAAACATAAGCTGGAGGGGGGAGGGCGCCATTTTGACACCCTCACCTCTTCCATCCGGGTCAGCGAGGGGGAAACGTCATCATCACCTTGACGACCGGAGGGTTGGAGAGGGTAAGAGAGGAAAAAAAACGGAGGACCGTGACAGGTAATTTCTTCTCACGGTGAAACCCTATGACATGTGTCTGCGTCTGCCTTCTATAACTTCATGTTTTATAACTTCATCGATGTTTTTGCTTTACTAAAAATAGAGTTGGCTCATGTTATGCAGTCAACAAGAATCAAGTTACACCACCCTTTATCATTATTTTAGTAGGTCGACCAAAAGCCTCGTTGGCTGCAGTGAGTGATCGGGTAGGCTACTCAGCGATGGTACGGCCTGAAGTATATATATATGTATATCGCCGTTATTCCAACGAATACATTTGCATGAACGTTTTTGTTTTGTCGTTTTGTCGTTTGATAAGAAATGTTTAACATGTGTTATCATATGACATCTCTTTGCAGGTGTACTCCTGACGAGTTAGAACAAGAGTTATGGATGTCTGGGTCTTTCATGGGACTGCTTGTTAGGGAGGAGATGCGTGTTGCGCTTCTAAGCAAATGAAGAAGCCTTCGTCCAACAAGATAAGAGAAAGAGACTAAGGATGGAATTGTGAATATTAAATGTCATATCTCATCACCTTATCCCAGTTGTGGAAAGCAAAGAATAGTCAACCCTGTGCCCTGTGTTGGGGAGTAGTACCACTACAATGCAGCTCAACTATTAGTTTAACTCCCATTTTGCTGTAGCTTAGTGGTACTGTAGTTAAACTAAAATAAATACGAATGTTACTATTATTCCAGCCCTTCAAATGTCTCTGCAACTTATTCCCTCACTGCTTCCCGTCTCCCCACTTTACTCCACCTCACCTGTTTTTTTTATTTTTATTATCTTTCTCAGTGATTTCAGAGCATTTCAGTCTTTTCAGTTTCTGTCATACAGACTAGTCATCTTTCTGCAACTGACTGTCGTGTGTTGGATGAAGTAGTTTCAATATAATGAACTACTTTTTAAAAGTATCTTTAGTTTGACAAACTATATTTCTCAAGGGTAGCTTTAGTGCTTCTTCCCTTAATTGGTCATTTAGTGAAATACTTTTTCAGAGTAGTTTCACCAACACTGCCTATGCCATTGGAAGGGGATACTTATCTTGTGCAGCACGACACAGAACAGCCTCACCCAGGATTACGGTTTGATGGAGCTTTGCTGAGTAGTTGACAGAGAAGATCATATCTTTTCAGGTCAGAGGAAGTAGGTTTAGGTCAAATACGTTGTTTGACATCCTGTCAACGAAATGCAACTAGATTATTTAATTTTCACACATTTCCCGAGGCACACTCGTAGGAATCAATTGTCAAAACAACAGGTTTTGTTGAAAAGGTTGTGTACATTAATTCTCTTCTTGTTCGGCACTGGCACAGTATGCCGTAGATCAAGTGTTTTGTAAGCATGACATAATGTAAGACAAAGCCATGAACTCATCCCTGGATGGGGTGCTGGTGTCGTTAACTCCAACCTGAGGAGTGTATTAAACTCATAGAACTGTAGGGCGTTGTATATACATATATATGCGAAGCCAGATCCCGGAGCATGTAGTGAGTCAGTCATTTTTGTGGTTAAAGAAAACGTTGGCAATCACATTAGTTGGAGAGCAGTATTTGGCAGATACCGTCTAACAGCTTTTACAACCAATTGTCTGGGGCTCCCACAGCATCTCAGTTTATGACCTCCATAAAACATTCATACACCCATCTCTATTAGTAACTATGAAAACAAATCACCAAATAAAAAACATGAATTTTAAAAAATCGGCCTTTTAATTCAATAAAATACACATGTAAAGGAAATGCTGCAAAGTAGCACTTTATCCAAAAGTAGTATAACTGTTGGTTATCCTGGCGATGAAGAGGAATGGAAAGAAATAGATGCAGCTGGAAACATAAGTAAGAGTTATTTTTCTTCACAGTTGTTTGAATGATTTAGTTTTTTTTGTGCGGTCCCGTATGAAGGTGTAAGGATATCCCATGGTCTTTCCTTTTGAATGTGTATATTGACTGACTGCACACTGGATCACTTTCACTGGGGTTATTACGCAGAGCGTAATTTGAAACAATTACAAAAACATAGGCCCACTTGTTACAACATACATTCTCCCTCACATATACAAAGCACAGATTCAATAGCTTAACATGTTTTTCAATCACACCCAGTGGAGCAGTGTTTAGTGTGAAAAAGTGTAGCATTTCATCCTAGCTCGCATTGGTATGGGATCATCTTTCACATTTGGCCTGGGGTCTGTTGTGCTATTTCAGCAGAAACTTGTGCAAGCCATGTGAATTACCATAGGAAAAAAAGGATAAAAATACCAAATAGTATTGTATCAGATGTAAATGAATGAACAATTTGAATAATCAGGGTAAACAATTTGCTATCTTTGATAATACATATAAACTGTACTTAGATCGTCATTCTTTTAGATGTAAAGATTACATTATAGTTATAGTGAACACACACAGCAGAATGAAATGAAAGATATGATAGCAATCTATGAAATGATGCATGTTGTACAGTATAGCATAAGCTTGCTTCCTATTGTTACTGCTTCTAACACTGACTCTGCAATGTCAACACACAAAAGCACAAACTAAGTCACCCTCAATTGCGTACACACTTTTTTTTTTTTTTTAAGATAGTTTTGCTTCATCATACTCCCATTTCATTTGACGTTATTTTTTGTTTTTGCTACAGGTTCAGCCAGTGCCCAGGCGTCAGGGTCAGATGCTGAAGGTCTGTAATCGTTTGAGGAGATGGACACCTTTGGCAGTGTGAGTACAGTTTCACTTCTACCCTCGTAGCCAAAACGCAAGGTCAGGCCTTTTACCTTCATTTTCTCTGAAGGTGCCGGGCCAGCCTGACCATTGACATTTGACATTCCTCATAGCTAGCCTCGGAAATCTCAATGGGGGATTTCAGGGGTGCAGAGGGCAGGGCTGTGCCGTGGAGAGTTCTCAAGGGGGAGGAACAAAAAGGCTCTTGAAAATCCCAAGGAGTTCCCATGATCCTTGGGAAGACCTTGATCCGACTGTGTTAGATTCCCATTACTCGGATTAAGGCGCACAAAAGTACATATTTTGGGTGATTTATTTTTTGCCTCTTGACCGGGTATTGGACAGTGAATCGTGAGATCTTTGTTGCCTTTGGAGTGAATTGTTTGGAATGGATTTGTTAGTTATGATCATTGTCTGTGGTTCTTTGACAATATATACATTCTATGGCCTATATTATATAGGTCCACTTTGACATTTCTGTCAACCATATAGTAACAGCAGCTTGTAGTGACATTTCTTATGGAAAGTTTTCAAAGTCATATTTCAAGGTTCTCCCTGTAACGTACATAATCTGTTAGCATCAAAGGAGCACACATGCATAAATAATTGACTAATTCACTTAAAGGGGGGCCAGCATAGATTAATTAAGCTTGCATACTAATTATGTTTTTCTGTCTACACCAACTGACGCTGTTGTTGTTTAATGTGAAACTGTTTGGTGGAGAACAATTACCATGAAACTGTAAGGCTATTTATATCCTCTAAACGAAAATATGTTTTGTTCAGATTTTATTGTATGAATATGTCTTGATGCTGTTGTGGAAAAAGAAATATTGGCCTTTTGTGTCGTTTTTTGAGTCAGGGTGTTATATAGGCTCCCCTTCCTTTTAAATGCCTCTGTGTACATTCTATTTCCAACATTCATTTGCCGTTTTCTGACATCTCAAAACTGATTGAAAATAATGTTTTATGCTATGCGTTTTCTGAATTGGTCACTGCATACTCGAAAATAGATAAAGAAGGCCTTCGTAAAGATGACTGCGAAAGCCATTTATGTCGGCATTGATTAAGCAATGTGTTGTTCCTACACACACATGACCTGTCACACTTGCATATAGATTGAAATGGAATGAAAGATGTGTATTCCGTTGTCAATTTATATACGCTTCCGCTTGCCCTCTATGTGGCGGCTTCTTCCTTTTCATGAACCAGATTGGGAGAATAGCCTGCAAACCAATGGTATGGGGCTGGCTTTAATGATACAAAAATGAGAAGCGGTTCAGATTAGGAGCTCCCTTCATTTAGTCAGAGCAATCGAGACACAACATGCCAGCATGGGTACGATGAGTGTTAATGTATCGGTCCCTTGAAAAACACCAGTTAAAAACCCTGTCATTCCAGAGAGGGTTCTTCCTTTTGACTCCTAGTGCACAGAATCGCCTGTCTGGAAATGGTAGCTTTAAGTTGCTTTCCCTGACGCGGAGGACGCGGGTCTGTCTGCGGCAGGCAGCCCCCCTCCGTAAGCAGATAGGGGACGAGGGAGACAGCTCAGAGCAAGGGGGCTTGTTTACAGGCTGCGCAGAAGAAAACAGCCAGACGCAAATGAGGGTTGACGGTTTCATGAAGCACAATTGGTTGACGGCAGATTCAATGTGACTGGCCTGAACTGGGCGATGATCCGTACAGTATGCAAAATTCACTTTCTAGCTGGTCTGTGCCCACCAGCCCCTAGCAGCAGTCTTTCTCCCCCCGTAGCCCCTCATAGCTATACAGGCTTTGAATGGAACCAGAACTGAACAAGGCCCACGTTGTGCCCAATTCCTTTTGACAACAATCACATTCTTTTTAAAAAAAAAAAAAGAAAAAAGAAAAAAAACTTCATAGATTTTCCTTGTCACCCCGGTTATAAGTGATTTTTTTCTCGTCCTGACTACAAAGTAAGCATTTTATGTGCAGACTCAATATGAGTGAGAGAGAGAGAGAGAGAGAGAGAGAGAGAGAGAGAGAGAGAGAGAGAGAGAAATAAATAGTAGGGGTGGGGGGGGATGTGGATGGGATGTCTTCACATGACAACAGAATATGAACTCAGGGCTTTTGTTACAACAGACCTGATTTACTTGGCACATGACTCCAACGCAGCACCAGGAATTTAATATATTTATGTCCATGTGAAAGACACGTCAGAAGACATTTACCCCAGTGTTGTTTACACTGCTCGTGATATTGTTAGCATTGGAACAGTTGTTCACATTTCTGAAATCCAAGCTGGCAGAGTCTTCACATTATGCCACCACTATTACCTTTTAAAAAAAGAAGAAGAAGAAGAAGAAGAAAGAAAAAAAAAAAGAAAAATCACGTTCTTGTTTATCGGTTTAGAAATCAAACATCTGCATGCTCCTTCCCGTTACAGCCCATTGGACGATTGTAGTTGTAAAAAAAGGGACATGCTGTCACTGTCAGTGGAGTCCGCGTAGGGAGATGAGAACCATGCCTCCTCTTAGCCATCGAGATGGGAGCAGATCACATGGAGATTTTTGAATGAGATTTCGAGCGACAATGACCAAAAGAGTTTAGCTCGCAGCGTGTGTGAGTGTACTGTACTCCTCCCCCGTGCGTACTTGGACTGTGTGACACGGCTTACTGATGTCTCCTTAAACAAGAACCCAACTTAAGGCCATGGATTTATGCAAACCTTAAGACAAAATGTGTTGACATTTGTGGAAAACAGAGCTAATTCTTTTGCAATGTGAGAAACATGACCAGCTCTGTGTTGTAATTTGGCCTGCTCCTCTGATATGTGTGGTGTTAGGTGCAGGACTTTTCAATCGCACAGAGTTTGATAGAGACACACACATGGCACTTATAGAACTTATAGGAGAACTTTTGAAGAGAAAATATATATTATTATATGTGTTTTAATTGTATGGTGTTTTACTATATCACCTATAGGGAAGGCAGCAAATATGGATTTTTTGGATATTTATATTTTTATTTTTTTGTATTATTATTATATTTTTTTACAGTAATTAGAAGGATGTACAGTACATTTTGTCTGGCCTCAGATGAAACATAATGCGTGATAATTAAATGGGATTTCTGTGTCGCTTTTTTGCCTCCCTCTTCAATGTGCCTTAGTCTCAAGGGCAAAAACAATGATTTGAAAAATAAAGGCGTGCTATCCGCCCACATTGTGCTAATTTGATGATTAATTACACTAGCAAACCAAAGACCAGCCCCGCCAATGTCCCAATGTATCCACTATAACGTCAAAGTGCAAACCCCTAGCTACAATACCACATAGAGAAGGAACGC
>NC_139655.1:33918273-33988273 GCF_951799395.1 Argentina silus | reverse complement strand
GTAAAGTAATTGTATTATTGAGATGGAGACATAGTGCTACAAGTGCTATAACATTGTTTATGGATTTATTTGATATTGAATCATCCGTATTCTCTCCAGCAAATCTAACAGTGTATTTCCTAGATCCTATTCATTTACTCGAATTTAGATACAAAAATATTCATAACAAATTGAACTAGAGCAGCCAAAAGAAACGCTGTGATTTTGTTTTATGTCAGGGCTTTGCCTCTTTGGCGACACACACACACACACACACACACACACACACACACAGTAGATAGTAGAGCATTTACCTCTGCATAATAGATGCAAGCAGCATAGCTTTCATGTTTGTGACACTTGGATTGGGTTATCCTCAATATCTTTCATGAGAAGCTCCCTGTTAACAACAGCACCGGGTGGTGAGAACTGCGGGTTATTGATAGCTTGCATGTAAGAACAAGGAATTGAATTTTTTATTAGAGGGAAGAGCACTGGAGGACAGCCAGACTATTTAGGTAAATCACAGATATGATTCAAAGACGAGTTCTTCGGAGCTGCCGCCATTATGCAAATCCACGTTGAAAAAAGGCTTTCATAACCTCAAAAGCTATTGCGGCGAAATTGTTAAAACCGTGTTTACGACGTAAAGGAGTTAACATGTGAATTTCACAGTTAATTTATGGTTATCGCTAAAATTCATAAGTTCACGGGCGAATATACAGGAGTCCTTCCTAATAAGTGTTACAGTTTGAGTCTTGGAAGCGAGGCTGAAGAGGGAGGAAGTCTTTTTTTCACATCAACACAAATAGAATCCCACTGAGACGGGGGTAGCGGGTACCGTGGCATTTTCGAGGTCCTATGCAAACACACTTACCCCACGTTTTGATGCGTCCATGTGTCGATACCCTCTCTCTCTCTCTCTCTCTCTCTCTCTCTCTCTCTCTCTCTCACGCACATCAGTGCGATCCTCGCGTGCAATATACAATACGATTTGAACGCACCCCACCCTACATTTAGCCCAAGTAATACAAGTAAAAAAGCAATTTAGATCCAGGATATAGTCGTGAAATATTCAAAGCCGTGAGAATGATTTTAGGTTAAGAAAGCTCGCTCGGCGGGGGCGTACCTGTTTAATAGAAATACCCCTCCAGGTGGCGGATTGCCATAAATTCTGCAGAGCCGCCTTTGATACCCATAGGTCAGTGATTGCTAATACGAAGTCAATGGGACATGGGGTTCAGTTTATTTTTCTTCCCTTGCTCTCCAAACTCCCCCCCCCTCCAACCCCTCCCCTCCCCTCCCAAAAAACCCCCCCCAAAAAAACACTGGGTTCTCTTGGCCACTGACCCCAGAGCATTTAGAGGGTATTGTCTTTGAAATTCCAGGTACTTTTCGCTTGTTACACTTTTCTCATTAGTTCCTTTTGAACACAAGTAACATATGGCAGGCGTATTTAAGAGATTGCCTGGCGTGACCTTTCACGGCATGCTAATTAGGCCCCTGAGCTCCGCCGGGGCCGGGGCGAGCGAGCTAGCTAGCCGCCTGAGAAATGGACCCCTCTCTCTCTCTCTCTCTCTCTCTCTCTCTCCCTCTCTCTCTCTCTCTCTCCCTCTCTCTCTCTCTCGGTGTCGGTCTCAGCCCCCTTATCAGGTAGCAAGGTGCCGGCTGCCTCCAACTCGCTCGCCGCCTCAACAGTGTGGGGTTTCAAAATTAACATTTTGCTTCATATGCTTCTAATAACCACTAACCTCAACCCCCCCCCCCCCCCCCCCAACCCCCCTCCCCCCTCCTCCTCTTTTTCTTTCTCTCTCTCTCTCTCACTCTCTCTCGCCTCACGTACTTTTCACAGGAAATGAACGTGCCCGAAATTACTTTGACCCAGCGTCGGCGGAGGAAACGAACCCAAGGCGGTCGGGGATGGCGGAGGTCGGCACCGAAGATGAGCTGGAATTAAGTATGCCATTTCTTGTCATAATAGTTCCTCCTCAGTTCATTAAAGCGAGGTGAGAGAGATCACCGGCGGGCCGCCCGTTTCCGACGGCGGGACGGCCTATGTAAATACACTTTACCGACGGTCGTCCGAGATACGCCGTCGTACGGGAACGGGCTCGGTCTTCCACGGCTCGTTGTCATTGACGAAGGTCGCGTACGATTGGTCAGTGTTCATTTCGCCCCGGCTTTTCCGCCCGCTCCCATCAAACTACAGACACAGTGCCATATCAATAGTTGCACCCCCCCCCCCCCCCCGTCCGCCCGCCCGCCCCCCCCCTATGCCTATTAAAACCCAGCTCTTGGGAGTCAAGTAATATGCATGTTATAATGAAACATGGCTATTAACAAGGGAAGCTATTTCACCTGTATCTTTTGGATATCACTGCCGTGTAATATCAAAGGATTCCCAGAGCCAGATCCCATCAGAAGATGACAAGCAAGCTAAGAGGCATGCCATATTAATGCCCCTTTTTCATTACCTTTTGAGTGAACCTGATTTTCAGCCTTACCCGCTACAGCATTGGCCTGCTCACCAGTGACGAATAAGACTGGTTTGCACGTAGACCTTTTTACTTTCTATAAGAATGTGATTTCCCACACACAAATAGATGTACGTTGTAAGAAAGCGTTGTAATCGATGTGTCATTAGAATGATGTTCTAATTCGCATGTCAGCCTATTTACTTGTTTATAAGAATGTGATTTCAAACACACAAATAGACGTGTGTTGTAAGAAAGCGTTGTAATTGATGTGTCGTTAGAATGGTGTTTTGTTTGATTTGTCTAAGTGATGAATGAGGACGAACACGGCCTGTATCAGAAGATGGCTGAGATGCTGGAGGCGGACGACGCCACGTGCTTCATAGACTTACCAGGTACGACCTCGTCACGCCAGACAGCCCTTAACACTTCATATCACTGTACACTATGTTTTACTCACATCTGTATAGTAACACTGTAATTACTTCAATAACAACATTATATTGACATGTTGTAAAATAGCAATGAAGTAGCAATAATTACTTTGGGATTGCACTGGTAATATAGTTGAGTGATTTTACTCTATTACAATGCACTTGCAAGGCAATAACTAAATTAGGATTGAACAACATGTCATTGTTTTTTTTTTAACTTGAGCGAGTACAGTATTACTAAACAGTTGCACCAGTCGCACAAAGTGTTACCCCAATTCAAAACTACCCCCCCCAAAAAAAAAGAAAACAAGAACATTTCGTTCTGGCGCGGAACAAAGAACGACACTCGAAACGGACACACAGGAGAAGTCTTCCTGCTTTCCAAGCGCAGGGCCATTGTTGAGCCGGGAGGCGTGCCTTTTCCTATTAGCTCAGGAGCTCATTTGAATATGGACCCAAACAGGCGACATGGAGGTGGTTTAAGCCACCATTGTTCTAGAGAGAAGACAGTCGCCCAGGATCCTGTTGACGCGACGCATCTTCCCTTGTAATTCCGACGCACAAGTGATGAGCTTAGAGCTGCTCGAACATGCTCGAATCGGAGCCCGCTTGTGTTATTGCGCATTGTTATGGATTTAGCTGTACCACCGAGATTAGCAGCCCTGTCCATTGTCTTAGAATGTGTACATGAAATCCACCAAAAAAAAAAAAAAAAAAAAAGTAAAGAGGATCTGGGATTACCAGTTTATATGCAATAGGCGGGCAGAGCCGTCTCTCAGCCTGCACTGTGGAAGAGAGTCCAACTCTACTACTCCATTTCCCTGCCAGTGGGTTCTCTCTCTCCGGTGAGCAACAATAGACTTCAAGACAATCACCTTATGCTTTTTCTATGGATGCCTCCCACCCTCGGTGTATCGGCCGCAGACTGCCTCGACAGGCCTCTCCTCTCCTCCTCTCCTCCTCTCCTCCCCTGATCCTGATACATTGTGACTCGTGCAGGGGCTTTCTCTTTCTCTTACAGTCATTGCACAAAGCAACACAGCTCAAGAAAAAGAAGTGGGGGGGGGGGCGGGAGACACAGGATTAATGAAATGGACATAGTCCCGGTGTCTATCGACGTCTGGGATTTCCACCCCCCCCACACCCCACACATTTCCCCCCCCCCCGCCCGCCACTCTAGGCTGTCCTTTTCTCTCTGTTTACCTTTTCACAAATATTTCGGCTCGTTGGTCGGATGAAAAAAGACTTTGTAGGCGGTGATGATCGGTTTCAGCGGTTTCCCACGTCGGACTGCACACGTTGAATACACAAGGTGCTCTGACAAAAACTGTACTGTACGGTACTGTGCGTTACAAGATACAGTGGCAGTACTTTGTAAGATGGTTTCACATTTGACTGTCAAATCCTTTCTCCATGTCTCACTACACCACACAGGACTCAACATCAGCACAGAGGACATTTCTAAGAGACATTTATTTTACAGCTGGGTTTTAGAGAGTACTTGCCTGGTATTTAGAAATAAACTATACTGTTTGGTACAATGAATATTGTCTGATACTATTGGTAATTTCTATTGGTAACTAGTTGGTGCATAGGGATACTTTAAGATAATCTTAGAAACAGATGTACAAACTGATATACAATTCTAACTGTTTTTACCAAGCCCTTTCTATTTTTTTTTCCCGTAAACTAAACAAAGATTTGTGAGAGCGACGCAGAGTCATCAGTAAGTGGCAGGTTCTATCGTGAAGCTGTCCCAGTGTTATCCGTCAGTTTGTCGACTCTGACTGCTCATGGAGAAAGTGCTGTATCAGTGCCCTCTGAAAAGGCCAATCCGCTAAAGACAACTCCCTGATTTACACAGCCTGCTCACCCCCGAGATACGGACGCATGTTCCGATTGTTCCTGCCACAGAAAACCGCCAATGTTACGTATGCTTTACGGACCCCTCCATCGGCCGCGAGGGGAACCGCCAACACCTGACACGGAGGGGAGGAAGTTCATCGGGTACGCCGCATGAGGAGGTCAGCGGGGTGGTGGAGGCGTGAATCGCCCGAATCAAGGTGGATTTACAGTGAAAGTCCTGTTCTGTAATGGACATGAGTCAGGGACTTGACTTCTATCCAGTTCCACACTGGATTCCACTGTTGTGTCGACAGAAGGCTGTCCCAAGCACTCTGCATGAGGTGCAGCTATCGGTGGGCTAGGGAGGTTGGGTATATATTTGCGTGTGTGTGTGTGTGTGTGTGTGTGTGTATCCATCTCTTCCATCTCTATGTTTATGTGTGTGTATGTCCATCTGTACAGTGTGTCTGTGTATGTGTGCCTCCGTGTGTGTGTGTGTGTGTGTGTGTGTGTGTGTGTGTGTGTGTGTGTGTGTGTGTGTGTGTGTATGTGTGGGTGAGACCACTCACTCACTCACTCACACGGCGCCTCTCTCCAGGTACAGTGCTAGCCCACGGGGAGGCTGAGGTGTCGGAGGTGAGGGCTGGTGATCCGGCACCACCGCCGCCGCCGCCGCCGCTGCTGCTGCTGCCCGGCGCTCCAGGCCCTAGACGCAGGGCGGCGGTGGAGGAGGCAGAGAGAGAAGAGGAGGTGATCCCCCGCTACGCCCAGCAGCTCAGAGAGCGCGTGCAGCCTGACATGATCACGCTTGGCAGCCTTTCACTGGAGCAGGTCAGAGTCACAAAAGAGAATATCTATGTCATCTCCCGTATTCACCGACACACGAGCCACGTCCATTACATACTAATGGACACACCGCTCCTTTCCAACAGGGCCGCGGCGGCCGTCGACGGATTTGTTTGTTTTTGTTTCGCGTCTCCGTGTTCCAGTTTCTTTTTTCTTTTTTATCGTCTTTTTTTTTTTGTCAGTCCTTTTCAAAAGTTGGCCGTTTTTTGTCGGTAATGTAGTCGATCTAACTTTCGGACGCACTGAACTGAAATGTTTCTTTATGTAACACCGATTCAATGTACTTTTTGGAAGCCAGTTGATTCACCTCAAGCCCAGATTTTGTACAAGCTGATGGTTTCATACAATCGTGTGAAAATGTGGTATCATCAGGAAAAATTGTCATTTGTTTGGGGGATAGATACAGTGTTTTTTTTTTGTGTTTATGTTTTTCTCTCATTATTATGCATTTTTCATTGAAGCCTGGATTTCTGCCTTGGTTTGTCAACCAATCTTTTTTGTCTTTTCAGGAAAAAATAGAGCGTGACTATTTTTTTTGCCCAACTGCTTGTTTTTGGAGAAGGGGATTTTGTGAAGTCGCGTAAAGATCTGAAGAAGCTTATAAAATGAGTGTTCATACCCCATCAGTAAAAAAAAACTGGGTGAAAACGACAACATGGGGTTTGCATTGTGTCGCTCCATTGAGGTAGCGAAGCTCAAACATTAACGCGTATCTACAGAATGAGAAAACTATCCACCGTATTTATAGCTTTAAGCTGACGTGAAAAGGCAGAGACTTAGAAGTCTCAAATGATATCGACAATATGGGATGGGAGAAAGTGAAATGGTTCCCACAATATATTACCGTGGATCCGATTCAAGTTGTAAGGCTTGAGTCATCGGCTCTTGTCAGATAATCAGTACCATCTCTACCGTACACTTCTAGGGATCAGTGTTTTTACGCTGTCATAATGTGTATTCACTCTCCTGCTGTATCTGCGCCCACCTCTCATTGAAAGACAATTCTAAGACCGTTATGCATCAGAGATCCCCTGTCTAATCTAATCTAATCTAGAATCTCTATTTCTAGTTTGAAATAGTCATGTTTCTTTTTTTTTCCTTTTCTTCCCGTCTTCACACAGAAAGCTTTCGCGGTCGCTCGCCAGACGCCGTCATTTAACAGTTGTCAGTGTGTCTGAATGGAGTGTAAATGTGCTGACTGAACGGTAAAGGCGGAAATATTCATCAAACCCGGGGATGTCTGTAGGCCCTGGCTGCTATCGATCGCCTGCAGATTGCATTACCTCCTTGTTTTAGGACGCTTGTGCTTAATTCGTGCTTCCACCCCCCCCTCCCCCCCCTCCCCCCCTTCCCCCTCCCCCCTCCCCCTCCCAATCACATACTGTACTAACAGAGTGTGTACTTTTGGCAGGATGCACATCTTCAGAGAGGGAAGTCGCAGGAGAAGGAGGGGGCGAGGAAGAGAAAACTAATGTCCTTCTTCAGGGGAAATGCAGAGGTACTCGACTCTGTCCATAACGGAGAGATTACGTTCCGGCGCTGCATCGAATGGTGTTTTCCTGAAGTACTGTCGTGTTGGAATTACTCGTTAATATTTTGTGCCAAATTTGTTGCCAGGTGTTTTGTTTTTTTTTGTTCCCGTCTCTTCCCACATTGGGTTGTAATCAAAGCATTACATTTTGTAGCAATGACATTTTGTAGCAATTCTAAGATGCCGTCGTAACATCGAAGCTGTTAAACAACAGCGTCGTCGTTTAATTAAAAACAATACGAGTCGATTAAGGACTTTGTTTTTCAACTTTAATCACAAATACCGCTCAACTACTATTACTTATGAAATGACACAGCATTTATTCAATTACGGTGATTACAGCGTGTTGATACAATGTTGTTAATTGATTTTTAATTGCGGTATTACTGCTACACATGTATAACGCGACGTAATAAGTGACTGGTTTGGCTGACTCAGGTTTGTTTGCGTTGAAGGAAGCCCACTCACACAGAGGCTGCGAGCAACAGGAAACCGTCCTGCAGGACAGGATGGCCGCGGCCTTCCAACGGTACGCTTCCATCTCACACCAACGTCACGTGGAGGGAATCAGTAGTTGTACATAAACCGTTTGTATTTGACTGACATTTGAGAAGACCTGTCATTGATACGCGCTCTACATTACATTGCCTTGTCTGTACTGCTGCTGCATTGTGGGTACAATTGCCACAGGAGCATCAATTTTTGCTCCGTCCACTACAGTCTGTAATCACGCAACCCCCCCCACTACAGTCTGTAATCACGCAACCCCCCCCACTACAGTCTGTAATCACGCAACCCCCCCCCCCCCCACCCAAAGGGCAATAGCATGTTGAAGTTTGGGGTAATTATGCACTAGCATGCTGACTGACATAATAAGATCTTGCAAATCTCCATCACCCTTCTCTGAGCTGTTTATGGTGGGTGTTGGTTGGACACCAGAGCCTGTCGGATGAATGTGAGTCGGAGTTGAGCGGGATGACCTCGCTCTGCGCAGCCTTGGCCCCTGTAAATTCCTTCTGATATCATTGGTGGGTGGCTATTAGACATGTGAGACTTCATACATATCATCCCTAAGGCTACATCTGTGTGAAACTCAATGAGAAATTTATTATTTCACATTCTCTTCTCTCACCGAAAATGGATGCCAGACTGACTTTGGTGTGTGTGTGTGTGTGTGTGTGTGTGTGTGTTTTTTTGTATTTTTAATTTTGTTGTATTTTTTTTTGGGGGTATTTTTTAAGAAACGTCTAATTTATTTCTCTTCACTGTTTTTGATTTAACACGAGGTAGGGTTAATTTCATTAGGGAAGCACGTTGGGCCTCGTTGGTAACTGATGAAAGCCTGTGTAATATGTTTGATAGGCGAGCAAGGAAAGAAAGAAAGAGAGAAGTTGGTCTCGTCTTTGATGCCGAGAATTTATTTGCTGAATGATTCTTCCTTAAAGCCCATCTTATCCACTCTGGCGGGCGGGCGGGCGGGCTGGGCGGGCGGGCGGGTGGGCTGGGCGGGCGGGCGGGCGGGTGGGCGGGCGGGGGGCCCCCCTATGATATTGCTTTATTTTGAAGAATTAAGAGAGGTGGCGCAGAGACAGAGCGCAGCGCCACTTTATTACATTACCCCAGATAAGATTGAAAGGCCAAGCTGGGCAGAGAGAGAGAGATAGAGAGAGAGAGAGAGAGGGAGAGAGAGGGAGAGTGGAAGAAAAGTGGAAAGTGTTTGTTGTGCGTTTATTAGATTCGCTGCTGTTGGCTACAAAGTGGAACAAGAGAGCACAATATGCAGGTGGCTGTTAACAGGGTTAAAGCCTCGTGTTGTGTGTGTTCTCTGTTCTTCACCAGGGCGGAGAGTCAGTTGCTGAAGGCGCTGAGGGAACGCCAAGGTGAAGTGATGGCCAAATACGGCCGGATGACAGAAGTTCCAGCAGCCTCGGCGGCGGCGGCGGACGAGGGGACGGGGGCGGGGGCTGCAGGGCTCCTCTGGCAGGTACGATCCGTTAAGCACCATTACACAGGAAGCGCAGGGGCAACATCAACAGGAAGTCCATATCTGTGTGTGTGTGTGTGTGTGTGTGTGTGTGTGTTTTTTTTTTTCCTTTCGCAAGGGAGTTTCAATGATATAAGAGGTGACATCTCACCCGAAATGTTTACGTGGCCTGAGAAACAGATGGAGGAATGTTTTTTTTTTTTAAAAAGAAGAAAAAAAAGTGAAATGATGTAATTACGTGAAATCCGGGAATGAATGGGATCTGTCAGGCAATGTGTTCCCTTTCTCTCTTTCTCTCTCTCACACACACGCACGCACGCCCGCGCACGCAGTCACACACACACACACACACACACACACACACACACACACACACACAAAAGGCTTCCCCCTATGTTTACCATCGAACACTGGGCAAAAACCGCCGTCTCTTTCTCCTTTTTAAAATGTTGGATTTTTTTTTTTTTTTTTCTTGGTGTGTAAAAGGCATCTGCTATCTTAAAGACAAAAAAAAGGGAAGGAGAGAGAGAGAGAGTGAGGAGGAAGGAAGAGGCAGCAGTCGGAGCAGTAGGAGTGTTGCTGTTGTGTTGTACAGCTACGGATGAGACTGCCGCTCTGCCACCATGCAGGCTTAAAGATGTAATGAATCCTCTATCAGCCCTTCCCTGCCAGGGTGACAACTGGCTTTGAGGAAGGTTGTAAATGCAGGAGAGATTGTGGTATAATTCCTCAGACTGGCATTTCTGCCCCCCAGTCACCATTCGATTATCTCCCAAATTGCTGTGTTTCAGAGAGATAAAGATTTTTTTATGGCTTGCTGACTTGAAACAACCGGCACAGCCAGGGAAGAGGAGGGAGAAAAAAAAAGGGGCAATGGCCCCAACCTGCCATGCATAGTAATTTCATTGGTAAATGACAAAAATCTTTGTTTATGTGACATTTTCCAAAATTACTGCGGCAGATGAATCTCAAATATAAAATGTCACATTTGGCATGCAAAACTATGAAAATATATTTCTGTGCAAAATTCATGGAGGCATTTAATTTAGAACGTGTTTAATAACTAAGTCTGCCTGCATCAGTAATCCTGCCTTCAGGTCCCAAAAAGATTGTCATATTTATTCACTTTTTTTTTTTTTTCTCTCTCTCTCTCTCCTTCATTCCGAAGCCAAAAATTTTAAGGGTAAATGTTCATTGTTAATTAAGATTTACTAATTAAAATGAAAATAATTAACGCAAAAGCTTAATCTCTGAATATTAGGCTATACTTAGAAAGAAAAGAAGTTTTTGTATATGGCATTTCCTGTATATTAAGAGTGTATTTTGTGCGATCAGTCAATGTGGGAACCCTGAAAAGATATTTCAGCTAAAGGACAGCCACGCTTGCCAGGAAAACTGCTGAGGATCGGTGCCGGATGCTTTGATCTCATCTGTAGGAGTGGTGTAATGTTATGGGACTTTAGGCACAACTAAGGCTCGGGGCAAACAAACCACCTCTGATATGGAAAATTGGCTCACTTTACCTTTTACCTTCCCTGGGTGTCTTGACTGCGCGCGCGTGTGTGTGTGTGCGTGTGCGTGTGTGCGTGCGCGTGTGTGTGCACGAGAGCCAAGATAATGATCACAATATATTTTAAAGACATGCATAGTGAACATTTAACACTGGGGTGCCGATACATATTTTGTTTTGTCTTTTTTTTTTTGTCTCTCTCTTTTTTTATTTTTTTTTCCACCCATTTTTCTTCCTCACCAGTGTGGGGGCTTAGAGCCCTAACCTCCTGGATGTGTGATGTGTGGGCTAAACCGCTTTACCACCAATTATACTAATTTCACTTCTGCCTAAATTGTTTTTGTTGTTGTGTATGCAAAGATGCTCAGTGAGGAGATTGTGGGGCATTACGGTGGGGCTCAGCATGCAGCTTCCCCCTCTGAGACTGGCACATCACCCCCTCTGAGACTGGCACATCACCGGGCACTGCCAGACACGCGGCGCTGCTGGGTGAATCCTCCCTCCTACGAGGGTGTGTGCGCGCGTGCGTGTGTGTGTGTGCGCGCGTGCGCGTGTGTGTTCAATATGGCAGGCAGGTAGGCACCGTGTCAGGTTGGGTTTATGACGCTGTAGGGGAGCACAGGGGGGCATGTGTGTGTGAGTACGGGGGGGGGGGGAGCATCGTTCAGTGGACTCCGGGGCCCCTAAGCACCACTAGACCCCAGGTCATCCTCCATTGAGGGATTGGTAGATACAGTATAATTCCCCTATGGCCAAATCCACCACATTCAACTATAAATCAGTTATACACACTTTTTGTTTTTTTACTAATGTACTGTATTCAGTGACATAAGTAAGCATAAATACATATCTTCATTAACTTTCTGCCAATGTTTGAACAATACGGTGTAGTGAAAGATACGTGTGTGCATTATTGATATCGGTTATTACTACATTAGAATATGGATGTGATGTATTCAAATATCGAATTAATAATGATAATCCTAACGGCCAAAACGACAATGGCACCGTTTGCGCTGGATTGACTTCCCTTTAAGGTTCAACAAATACCACGGCGGACAAGGAACTGAATGAGTGTTCTTATTGTTTGCTGATTACGCTGCACGCATTCTTAAACTGTCAACAGATCTCTCATCCTCAACCCTCGAAAGGAGGCCATTCCACCAAGACAAACAAACAAACAACGACAACGACAACGACAACAAAGATAGCTCCGGAAGCTTATTTGCAAAGTGCTTCCGTTTGTCAGAGGCTTACCCTCCGATATTTCGGGGGGGGAGACGCGAAGGCTGACGAGGTCTGTCTGGCTGTCTTTCCTCCCCGCGCCCGTACAATAGGGCGATGTCACGTCTGCTCGGGGCTGTGTGCCGCGTAGGGAGCTGTCCTCCCACGGTTTGGCCACGCCGGCTTACGACTTTCCACTCACAGACTCCCATTTTTTTTTTATATTTAACTTTCTGCTTCCTCAACTAATCCAGGGTATTTTCTTCTTCTCTCTCTCTCTCTTTTTTTTTTTTTTTCTCTTCTTCATCCTCTTCTACCCTTCAATGTTTCCAAGGAAACCCCTCCCCTCGGTGGGTTTCTCGGTGGGTCTGATGTGCTTCCTCGTTCGCAGCCAACGAGAGAAATGTTTTTTTTTGTTTTTTTGTTCGGAGTAAATCCGCAACCATACAGTTTGTAGAAATACTGAAGGGTGTTTTCCAGTGACACAGAAATGGCTTGGAATAAGGGAAACTTACCGGATGTAAGTGATGTACAGTAACGGGTACATTCACAATGTTTTCCCGCCTCTTGACTCACACCCAAAGCAGATAACTGCAGATGACTAATGCCCAGGTTTTTACAGGGTTGCTGAAAGTCTGACAACCTGTAGGTACAGTAATGGTTAGTAAGCCTAGGTGAAGCCACTGTCACAGTGGGGAAAGGCCTAATGTATCTCAGCCTCTCTCTGAGAAGGAACAGAAAGCCCTCTCCGTAATTGTAAACATGTAGAGGAGGAATGCATCTGGGGGTACAGGATGTACACACACACACACACACACACACACACACGAGATGTTTAGGGTAATGAATCCTCTGTAAGTGAGATGGTTGCATGCCGTCTGGTCAAGAGGTACGCAGGCCCACCCCAGCGTCGTGATCTTCTCTAATGCTAGCATGAACGCTAAAGTTAAAGCTAACACTTTAACCGTTGAACACTTACGCTAGCACCGATGCTAATGTTAATCGATGCTAACACTAGCGCTGATGCTAATGTTAATGAATACGAATGGGTTTTTTTAAAATACGTTTTTAGGGCATTTCTGCTTTTTATTGAGAGAGACAGTAGAGATTGACAGGAAGGATGGGTGAGAGAGGAGGGATGACATGAAGATATGTCGAGGGTCGGAATCGAACCAGGAACCTTGCGGTTACGTGGTATGCGCATTAGTGTGCTACGCCACTAAGCGCCCCAATGAATACTGATGTTAACACTAACACTAGCGCTGATGCTAATGTTAATGAATACTAATGTGAACACTAACACTAGCGCTGATGCTAATGTTAACGAATACTAATGTTAATGCTAGCGCTGATGCTAATGTTAACGAATACTAATGTTAACGCTAGCGCTGATGCTAATGTTAATGAATAACCAAAGCTAACGCAGAGACCTCCGTGTCGTAGGTGGAGTGGAGCGGCAGCCCCCAGCCTGTGGAGGTGCGTCTGTGCTGCCTGCGCGCCGTCAGGGACAAGCTGCCCCGCGGCCTCTACGCCGTCAGCGTGGCCCTCTACAGCCGCCTCGGGGGCCACGCCCTGACCTGGTCCCGTCTCAAAGAGCAGCAGTGGGCCGGGACCACGGAGGCCGTGGAGCACAGGGGCCACTTCTACGACACGGACCTGCACATCAACCAGAGCCTGTTCACAGTGAGTGGAACGCAGGAGAGGCAGATCCCGAGGATTCGAACCCACGTCGCAGCCACACAATGTACCCTGTAGCACCAGGGTGGGGGGGGGCGGGGGGGGTCAGGTCTAGGCGACTATTTCACTGCCCCCATCCTCCCTCCTCCCCCCCTCCCTCTCGCCTTCCTCTATTGAGACTAATGTGTTTTTATTCAGCAGGGGAAGGACAGGATGTGATTTGTGGCTTTGGGAGTTCATTCAATAAGACCCCTTTATTGAAACGATGCTTGGGGAAGCTGCTCAGAATAGTCCTTGAGATACAGTATGTGTGATGAAAAAAAAAAACTAAACACACACAAAAAACATATTCTTCATCTGAAAGCAATTCTGACACTGAAGGGGCTCTGGATTAAAACACACTCACTTCCAAGAAGGGAGAGCGTCTTTGAAGTGAAATCCAATACTGCATTTACTAAATGCTATCTTGAAAACGAACACAAGTCATCCGTCAGATAAAAACGACAATGCGCATTGCCGTATTGAAATAACGTTTACGCCACGATGTAGGCTTCATTTGTTTCCACCTCAGTAATTCCAACTTCTCTTCCTTTGTTTCCAATGGTTTACTCTGTGGCTGCAGATGTAGGGGGGGTATAGATGGAAAGGGGTTATGAAAACGTATATTAAACAGTAACTGTGCCTATGACTATGGAAAGCCATCGCATTAAAATATGCTTGGGAGCCTCTAGGTTTGACTTGAAAATCCAATATGAATAAAATAGCAACTTTTCAAACATGACATTTAATCCATGCATGTAAATCAAACGAAAGATCTATTATTCATTTATATAAGGGCAGAGTGTTTTATTGGAATCACAAATGCAGTGAAAAATGGTGGTGCATTTTCCGGGAATCTTTTGGAGCAGTCATCACACACACTGTGACAGTCAGAAGCTTTGGATGAAAGGAAAGTAATATTATCAGCAGAAGTGACTGCGAGAGAGAGAGAGAGAGAGCATCGAAAACCCAAATAACGTTGTTCATCGTTACCCATGCTGTAATGCAGAGGATGTTTTGATATCTGACACCTTGCATCAGTCAGAACACGCGTGATTAGGCCTTAGAAGTACTTTTAAAATTCAACTCAACCAAAAACCTAGACTTCAGCAGAATTTCAGTTCCACACAAGCGCGTTACACAAAACATATCGCAAAACATATCACTTTAAGATAGGGGGTCTCCCTTCACCATTTCACATCAGTTTAAAAGAATCTTAAGTTATCACTGTGATGTATACATTTTTCTTTTCCTAAAATACCTTGGCAAAACAGCAGACCTTCTTGCGAGACAAGTCATGTGTATTCATTGCTATACGATTATAAGACGCTTGATTCAATGCTGATACCCAACATTGTAGATGAAACCCAGCAACCCCTAATCCACCAATGTGTTTCCCTCTTGATCCGCCCCCCCCCTCCCCCCCAAAGTGTGTATTTTTTCGTAGAGGGACCGAGAGAAATGTTGGAATGAACAGTATTCCAATGACAACTCTTAAAGGGCCTTTCAGCGCATGTGGACACTGTCAATGCAGTGGTGGTGGGCGTACGTCGCCAAGCCTCAGCCCCCCGATCGTATTGTCCCCGGCTCCCATCTGACACACTGTAAACAGATAGGGATAGTGGATCTGCCAAAAAACCCCAATGTGGACCTTCAGCCCAGAATCTGGGATCTGATTCAGAGGTAAAAGGTTTAAGTACGCCACAGAAGCAGACAACGCTTCGTGTCAACTCTTCCTTCAATACCCCTCCCCCGCCCCCCCCCAAAAAAAAACAAAAAAAACAAGGAGCTTCGTAGATGATGTCGTTGTTTGCGGTGGGAAACGCTGATCAGATTTGTCTATCTGGGTTGAGACTATCTAGGTTGGCTCTGGTGTGTTTTTTTTTTTTTTTTCTTTTCCTTTTTTGCCCACGTTATCGTGGGATTTTTTTGGGGGACTCCTGTTTTGTGGTGGCTTTTTTCGGAGAGAGGAAAATGAGGAATTAGCAATAGTAGGAGGGAGCCAGGAGCTTATTTTCTTTCTCGTTCCCTCCTTTCTTTGTGCGTGATAGGGTTGGTTTCAGGAGGAACAGTGCAGTTTGATCTGTCTTAGAGATTCTTTTGCGAGGCAGCCTGCACATCAAGGGCGTCCGGGCCCACGGTCTCTATACAGTGTTTACTTCAAGTGGGAAGCAGAAGATTGAAAACCTTAATATTGGAAGGCTGGAAGAGAGGGAAGGCATGGGATGATAAAACTAAATCTCTGGATTTTTTCCCAATCCTGTCCTTTTTTTTATTTTTTTTCCTTCACCAGCTCTTCGTCTTTTTTTTTTTTTTTTTTTTTCATTGTTCTAATTCCTCCACTTTCTTTTTTTTGTGTTTTAAATTAATTTTCCAAAGACGGGGAAGGACAGATAAAGTCATTACAAAGAATTGAGTTCTCTTGCGTGTTGAAGTCTGGACAGTCAGGGTTTTTTTTTTTTTTTTTTTTTTTCTTTTTCTTTTTTTTCTATCTTCATTTTTTTCCCCCTCTTTCAAGATGGGGCAGCGAACGTCAGTCTGTTTTTAATGAAATGTGATAGTTAGTTAATGGTTTAATAGGCGGTTTCCACCGGGCCACGGCCGTGCAGCATGTGTTTTAGTTTGGTTCTCCACCTGAGAAAGCCTCTAATACATATCCCCCCCCCCCATCCCCCGTCCCCCGTCCCCCGTCCTATTTATACGTCTTATATTCCTGTTACAAGTAAATGAACAAGATGAAATATTTTGAATATCCATCACACGCAATATTTCTATCAATATTATGCCACCAGTTGGCTCCTTCCACTCAGACACTAGCAGCTGTCATCTCTGAGGTGCGTACCAGAAGCAGATGAGCGGGGGGGGGGGGGGGGGGGCGGGGGGATACACATGATGAGCGGGGGGGATACACATGATGCATATGATAAAACAAGACTTCAGCGTTTTTTGCCATTACCACTAATAGAGGGACGCGATATTCCCCTGGTGGTTGATGAATTGCCGTGCTCCTCCGTGTCAGTTCATTTTTGAAAGATGAACGTAAGTCTTCTCCTATCTGGGTAAATAAGGATGTGTGTTTGTCATCCGCTGCAGCCCAAACAGCTCTCTGCTGCTTTGAGTGATATTCAAACGTGGTGCTTAACATTAAGGCCTCAAAGGCATGTGACTGTACCTTCAGTGAGTTAACGTGAAATTGGGATTTAACTGTCACTCTATAACAGAAATGTACAGTTTATCTAAACAGTCATCTCCCACCTAAACGGTTGTGTGTGTGTTGTGTGTTTGTGTGTGTGTTTGTGTGTGTGTTTGTCTGTGTGTGTGTGTGTGTGTGTGTGTGTTTGTGTGTGTGTTTGTCTGTGTGTGTGTGTGTGTGTGTGTGTGTGTGTGTGTGTTTGTGTGTGTTTGTGTGTGTGTAGGCAATTTTTGTAGGCAAACATTTCGGGACCAGGATATAGCTTTAGAGAGTGAGTGGACCCCGCAGGGCTGTTTGTCCCTCCTCAGGGTAGTGTGTGTGTGTGTGTGTGTGTGTGTGTGTGTGTGTGTGTGCATGTGTGTGGGCGTGTGTGTGTGTGTTTAGATCCTGCTTCCCCTCAGTGACATCCTCCTTGTCCCCCCTTCCCCACACTATGCGTGTGTCTGTAGATCCTGCCGGCGTCCCGTGACATCCTTCCCTCCATGGTGCTTCTGTTCCGTCTACTGGCCCTTCCCGGGGACCACAGCCACGCCAGCCAGGCCGTGCTGGGCTGGGCCGCCTTCCCCGCGTGCGACTGCTCCCTCAGCAGCGTCCAGGGCAGCTTTAAAGCCCCACTCCTCAGGGGGCGCCCGGCCCCACACCTCGACCAGTTCCGCAAAATCGAAGGCCTCATCTCATCCGACCTGGATAACTGGCTGTGCAACCTGTACTTCCAGGTATGAGGGGAGTGTGTGTGTGTGTGTGTGTGTGTGTGTGTGTGTGTGTGTGTGTGTGTGTGTGTGTGTGTGTGTGTGTGTGTGTGTGTGTGTACACTCACCAAGAATTTTATTAGGAACACTATACTAATACTGGGTAGGGCCTCCCTTTTGCTCTCAAAACAGCCTCAATTCTTTGTGGCATTGATTCCACAAGATGTTGGAAACATTCCTTTGAGATTCTGGTCCATGATAACATGATTACATCACCCAAGTCCTGCAGATTTCTCAGGTGCACTTTCAAGCTGTGAATCTCCCAAGTTCTACCACATCCCAAAGATGTTCTATTGGATTCAGATCCGGTGACTGGGAAGGCCACTGAAGAACACTGAACTCATTGTCATGTTCATGAAACCAGCCTGAGACGACTTTTGCTTTGTGACATGGTGCATTATCATGCTGGAAGTAGCCATTACAAGATGGGTAAATTGTGGCCATGAAGGGATGCACATGGTCAGCAACAATACTCAAATAGGCTGTGGCATTCAAGCGATGATTGATTGGTATTAAAGGGCCCAAAGTGTGCCAAGAAAACATTCCCCACACCATTATACCACCATGAGAAGGTGTACAGGTGTTCCTAATAAAGTTCTCGGTGAGTGTACATGCGCTCATTCATGTGTGTTTGTACTGTACTTGTGTGTGTATGCGTGCGTGCGTATGTGTGTGTGAGTGAGAGAGAGAGAGAGTGTTTGTCTGTATGCATGCATGCACGTGTGTGTCCCTTTCAGTTAGGCATTTGAGCCCAGGGGCCGTTGGCGGTCACCTGGTTTGAACCATTATCTGAGGGTCTGGGTGGCTGGTTGGTCTGGGGGGAGATTGTGTGTGGTAAGATGGCTTAAGCGGAGACATTGGAAATTGGCCCCAGATTGTCAACAAACCACATCTTTACTAAACATATCCGGACGCATTTGAGCTGATGCATTGATCCAATTACCCCACAGCTTAATTGAATTAAATGACGGAACAAAGACTTCTCTCTTTTTCACGGCATCTTTCCTTTTTTTTTTTTTTTTTTTTTTTGTCTGCGATGTATTGGTGATATCGCGGCGGTACGGCTAATCTACAGCTATAGCGGATTTGAAACAAAGGAGTGTTGTGGCCTTCGGTGGTGTTGTATGGAAATGTACTTGTTTCATGTTTTTGACAGTTACTGACCGTCGACGACATCACTGCTGTTCACTCAAATGTAACTGTTCCATTCTTTTGCATCTCACTCCTCCCCCCCCATGTGCCCCCCTCCCCCCCTCCCCTCCCCTCCCTCCCTCCCACGGTGGTCTCAGGTGAAGAAGCTCCCCCGTGGAAGCTCCGGGGGGCCGGAGCGCAGCGTCACCCTGCAGATCCCCCCCCCTCCTCCTCCTCCTCTTTTCATCCCTCCTCCTCCTCCTCCTCCTCCTCCTCCTCTTCCTCTTGAACCCCAGCCAGGCCCCAGCGGCGGTCCCAGCCCCCTCAGCCGCCAGGAGATAGAAGGAGCGGGGGAGCCCACCGCTGCCACCAACGTAGCTCAGTGTCACCAGGGGTCCCCTCCGCCCAACCTGTGGGCTCGCTCCGGCTGCTCCTCCTCGTCCCCGCCAGGTAGGGGGCTCCGCCGTCGCCCCACCCTCACGGTCGACGCAGATGACCCAGCAGGGGGGGCAAATGTCAGTGAATGTCACAGAGTTAGAGTGGCAGGCCTCTCTAGCTGTGGCGCGAGGTGGCGCTGCCCAGGGGGCAGGGCGATGCCAGTGTGGTATGAATAAGAATTTGGTTAAAATAGCACTAGATATTTGGATCATCATCATCATCATCATCATCATCAACGTACAACAGGTGTATGGAAAGATGAAATACCGATATGTAGGATGTGTCGCAGATGTATTTGGTGTGTTATTTGTCGAGCGCAAATACCGAGTGTTGTTGCAAAATTCGGATCCGATGAAACCGAATTGCTCCTCGCAACAATCAAAAGTCTAGAAACGACGGGGGCGACATGTCAGACAATAGGAACCATTGAGAGAACGAGTACACGTTGTACAACAAGTAAAAGGCTACAGTACATATAATTCCCTGGTAGGAACTAATTGAACCTCTCTGTGCTGCAAATTAGCATATTCATTTTTATTTTTTTTTGTTCTGAGGATGTGCTAAATTTGTTTGGGGAAACAACAGATGAGAAACAACAGATGAGAAACCCCAGCGCCCCACGCTGAGATAAAAGTCACGGGACATGTTGCGTGTGCTCCAACGAGATACCAAGTTTGATTTGAATTCTAGTGGGAAGTCTGTACTGCACGCGAGTACAAACCCAAATTCCACAACAACAATGACCACCTAAAAAACTATGCCTCAGCTAGGCTTTCACAACAGGGCTTTAGTCATTACGGTCTATGAGGTTTCACCTTCCCTGGAAGAAATTTACAACATTTGTTTTTCATGTTGGGAATTGTTTACAAGGACACAGTGTCTGTACAGTTCCAGTATGTTACCTCCTTTGCTTGTTGAAACTACTGCACCGCACACACTCACCGTGTGTGGTAATCCTTTACATTCACTTGTTCTACACCTGTGTCGTAATACTGTCATAATTCTAGGAACAACGTCGCGTCAGGAAGTTACTTTTGGGATTGCGTTATGATCCTGTTGCGCGGAGTTGAGCTTTTCGCTTGATGTCTGATTATTAGACAGTTGCTTTACTTTGGATGTGAGTAGTTGCGATTGATCACAAGGACCAGGGGTCTCGCCTGACCCTTTGACCCGACCAGTAAAAAAAAACAAAAAAAAGAAAACGGGAAAAATGAGTTTTTCCTGTTCGAGCCTCACAGTCTGGGGGAAAAACTCAACTGCAAAGACAGGCAGGTGTAAAATAGTAACGTTGGCCATCTGTGCACAGGAAGTGAATAATAACGTCTGCTATTAGCCAATGACGACGGAGCAGCCAGATCCTCACTTAAAAACACACTTTTCTTGTTTCCCTTTCGTTTCAGGTCAGGCAACATCCTGACCGTGTTGAGAATCAAACGGCCCGAGACTCATTTGGTATTGATTTTCATCCGACGACCGGGCCCTTCTCTCTGTTATTAATACATCACTTTTTTTTTCTTTTTGTGTTGGCAGAGCTCATCTTTATTTAACAGTTCTCGAAAAGTTTCTGGGGTGCTTCAGCTTTAAACATCACACAGGCTTTTTAATTACAAATGAGTTGTGACAGGTCTGCTGGGTAGCAACCTGGCCCATTTTAAACGTGATGCCGTCTGACAGCTCGGCTAGTGTTCTCCGAGCGCTGCAACATGTGGAAGAAATTGGTCTTTTTACATTTCACAGCTTGTCACTTCCTCTGCAGGACCAACTTTGACCTCCCACAGAGATCCTAACACCCACAAGGGAAGTGTCCCCACTGTTGCCTGGCCCGCCACAGCATTCTGGGAGATTTATGTTCTGTGCTGCCACACAAGAGCAAGTACCCAGCCAGGCCTCCCCTCCTAAAACACATTCGCACTCGCGCACACGCGCACGCACACACACACGCACACACACACACACACACACACACACACACACACACACACACACAGGCATGCATCCATGCACACACACACACACACACACACAAAGGCATGCATCCATGCACACACATACACACGCACACACACACACACACACACAAAGGCATGCATCCATGCACACACATACACACCCACAAACACACACAGGAATACACGCACACACACACACACACACACACACACACACGCACGCTCAAAAACGAAGGCAGGTGAGAAGGTGGCTGGAGAAGTGAACCCGATCCCTTCCTCAAATATCAGATCAAAAGGTGTCCTTCACAGCACCTCAACGGGGCCCGCCTCATAAGCTAAGCTGACGGTTGCGTCCCATTTGCATATGGATCCGTTCACGTTGCATTACGTCTGGAGCCGGTTACGATGTTCAGATGGAGAGATTACGTCAAGGTCGGAGCAGGGATTGGACAGACAACTTTTAACCTAGCCACAAAATGGAAATTAAATTCAGCAAGGAAATAGAGGAACAAATTATTTCTGTTATCCGGCATTCAGTCTAGTCTGGGGTTTTCAGACATTTCCTTTCCATTTCATGCTTTCTGTTTTTGATGTAACTGTGTAGAGATTCCTGTTTCTTAGCTTGTGCCGCACTCACCAGGACTTTTCTCATTACGGATGACTCTCGGAATCAGGACAAGTATACAGAGACCTGGTTGTCATACGATAACACACACGTACTGTCGTAACTTGACAGTCGGACTGAAAGTTTGCGTTCCTCGGGCCTTGAGTTAATTAATCTCCTTTGAAGAATTGCGGCCCTTGATGAGATGTCTATTACAAAGCGCAAAAAAAAAAAAAGTGACAACCCAATCCTCGGCGATCACCGAATGATAAACTTTTGACAAGTTTTGAAATGAGAGAGGAAAAAAAAAAGGGCCCCAAAAAAAAATAACGATGTTGCAGTATGTTTTTTTTTCTTTTTTTTCTTTTCTTTTCTTTTCCCGCAGTTGACTTTGTTTTGTCAGAAAAGTAACTCACCATGTGATGAGCACAATTCCGTTTTGCTTCATTTGCCTCGTCAGTACATAATGGGAGTGTGTTTGTCTTTTTAGCATACGCGGTTGCTGCAGGCGCTATGGGTGAACTGACCTTTCACATTAACTGAATGATCCGGTTACACTGGGGTTTGTTTGAATTCAAATGACTAATTAGATTAGCACTGTGTTTTATGATTGCCTTCAGTGGATCAGTAACTGCATGCAGAGGATCAGAGTTGAGATGGCGCTGTGTGTACTTTGTTGTTGCTGTTTTTTTTCTTCTTCTTTTTCTCCTTTCTTCCTTTCCCCCCGTTTTGCCAAATGCATCATAATATTCTCTCTTCCCCCCCTTGAGCGCAATGAAACATTTTCGAGGATTTCTCATCTAATGTCTTTGGAACGTTGCCCTGCACTTTCAGGATATACGCCGCTCCCCTCTGGGGAGGGAGGGTGGGAGGGGGGGGGGGGGGGAGGGTAGGGGGGGGGGGGGGTCTGGTCATCAGGAGTTAAACCAAGCCGTTACATCATAACCCTTTCAATCAGTCTCTGTCAGTCTCTTCCCCCCCCCCAATTAATTTCCGCGCAGTGTCCATATTTTCTTAAACGGCTGTTTTTTAACCTTTGTTGTGTGACAGCCTGTTTGCGTAGATACGAGTGTAACCCTCGCAAAGTAAATGTGATAAAAAAGGGACACACACACACACACACACACACACCCAAAGGGGAACGCAGCTCAAGCCAAAAAAACATGCTTTGAAGTGACAATTCATGCATAACTTTAGTTTTCCGTGCGATAAGACAAGCCAGTGCAGCATATGTCCTCTCTGTCTGTCGATGAGCAGAACTGGATAACCCAAACTTGACCTTCCAACCAAGAGTTCCGACCAGCAGAGATCATTTTTATTCACCACCCCCCTACGATATTCTAATTTCATATTCACGTTTTTTTTTAATATATATATATATATGTATTTTTTTCGTTTTTTTTTTACTTCTAACAAGAGAGTAAGGGTGCACTGTTCTGATTAAAGTAGTTGCTCCGACGCATCGTCAAGTAAGCGCCGTTGCGTTCAAATCCCACGCCTCTACAACAAACTACAAGCGCAAAAACAAACACACACACACACACACACGCATATCAAACTCGCCAAGCCGGGGCCCCCTCTCGGGTAATCAATGATTCACTGACCTTCGATTCGTGGCCAACTTTGGACCCATCGCGGGGCAATTAGATGCCCAGGTGATTGAAAGGCCTCGGCCGGTCGCCTTCGCACTACCAGTAACTAGGCCTCGGTCTTGCAGTGTCGTGGCCCCAGGGCTCTCTTTTTCTCTCTCTTCTCTCTCTCTCTCTCTCTCTCTCTCTCTCTCTCTCTCTCTCTCTCTCTCTCTGTCTCTCTGCGAGGCCCGGGTCTCACACAGCCTCAGCACACTGCAAGCGGATAACAAGGAGCTGTTGTTGGCCCTGGGAGAACCGGGGTTGTGGCAGCCGCGCTCTCGAGTTCACGGACATAGCCTATAGCTGTCAACACTGCGCTAATTCTGGTTCCACACCATCTGAGCATCAGGGCTTCGCTTGGTGGTGAACGTAATTAAACTAGAAGCTGCAGCATGGTACTCTCTCTCTCTCTCTCTCTCTCTCTTTTTCTCTCTTTCTCTCTCTTTCTCCCTCTCTCTCTCTCTACCTTTAAAACATCCACGTCCACGGAGGAGTCACTGAGCCTATGTGCTGCTGATATGGTTTATGGTAGAGTGTGTGTGTGTGTGTGTGTGTGTCTGGGTGGGTGGGCGAGTGTGTGTGTGTGTGTGTGTGTGTGTGTGTGTGTGTGGGTGGGTGGGTGAGAGTGTGCGTGCGTGCGTGCGTGTGTGGACCAGAAGCCGCGGCCGTAGGCGGCCTCGTCTTCCCTGGCCTCCTACCATCTCAGTCCACTCATGTTTTAACTCACAAACAATGACGAGGAATACGTCCTTGAACTCTTGAGATCATATACGACCTCATATACCAGCCTGCTTATCAGTCTTGACAGTCTTCCTTACCATAGCGAAGGCAACGTATTGAAACAGAGCTGCAACCAAAGATACAGACACATTAGCTGCATTCCCACATCACTGAAAAACAAACGCACATTGAAATGTTACCGGTGGTGTACCCTCATACCTATCTCGCTACAGTGCAGAATATGACGTCCACATGCCTGTTGTATCAATTTATTGAAATAGAAGTTGTACTGCGTACGGTAGATTTTTTTTTTAGAAAAGCAAGCCGAACACAGTAAGTTTCTGAATAACATTTGTATATTTGACACTGCAAGGGTCATTGACTGGGTTCCTCTCCAGTATTGATTGCCTTTCACATTCAAACTCACGCACGGTCTCAGACATTTATGAAAGGGAAATGGGAAACGTATTCTTGACTTACTGTGCATTTATTGTCACAGTAAATATTCTCCTCCATACATATTCATGGGATCTTGAAACATTACGACATGTCATGATTTTGAATTATGACACACGAGGTTGCGAATTGTTATGCAATCCCATGACATAAAAACCGGAAAAAAGAACACCTAGTCCTCCTCGGAAAAAGAACAGAGATACAGACACAGCATAACCCTATTACCTCGTATCTGTAGGCACTCCAAATGTTTACCAGCACAACCGGTAATTAAAAACTACATCTGTGGCCGAATTAAATCTGATGTCAGCCCCAGAACGAAGACGGAAGCCGAACACTCGAGCCCATTAAGTACATTTTAGCCGTCAGAAGATATTTTCTGATATGTCGCCTATATTTAAAAGTTATTATTACTGATATATTTAATCCCGCAGCAAGAGGAAGAAATGATATCATCTCGGAGGTTTCCATATTTATTATATAGATGTGACTGGCTCCGGCAGAAAATAGAAGGATCAAAAAAAAAAAAAAAAAAAGTTTTACATAGTGAGATTTTTACATGTATCAAGCTAAGGTTTACTTAATTAGAACCTCCAGGCGATGCAGGAACCCTTTTTTAAATTCTGTGAATGTTAATATGCTAAATAATGCAGAGCCCCGGCTCTTCAAGCATGAGACACACATCTGGCGGCTTACCATTTAAATTACAGCCCCCCCAAAAAAAAAAAATGAGGAAAGAAAAGGAGAAAAAAACACTTCAAAAGTAATTTTCCAAAGGAAAGAAGAATGGAGAAATGTATTACAACCAAATTTAATTTCTTTTTCGATTTTTCATCATGTCTAATTGCATGCATTAGAGCGTTGAGGCTGGCAAGGTTTGGCTCCCCTAGATTGAGGGAGATTTGTGTGTCTGTGTGTCTATCTGTCTATCTGTGTGTGTGTGTGTGTGTGTGTGTGTGCACGTGTGTTTGTGCGCACACGCGTGCACGTGTGTGCATGCCAGGGGAAGTTTCATAAGTCACTTCACTCTTTCTTGCCGAGTGAAATCAGCCCCTACAGTAACTCTTTTCGGTTGCTTTTGTAAAGTCTCCAGACAGTGTAACAAAACAACTTTTTACTACCTGCCTCAGAGTAGAATCACAACAGCCGACAGTACACCATTGCGAGGGGGGAGTGGAATACAAACAATACTCTATTTGATGTCTTAATACCCGTAACGTAATACTGTATATTTGTTCTGTTTGTTTTTAAGACTCATTTCCCATTTCTGTATTTGCATTTTAATTTTGTCGTGGGGTCAACTACACATCGGTCATTGATCGGTTCTTTATAAAGCTTCGGAGATGATATATAAATACGCTCACGAGCCACTTAGATATAAGTGCTCGCACTGTATGTATGAGGGATTTTTTTTTTCATTATTTTTTTTCATATTTTGCTGACAGTTTTTTTTTAACTCAATGTAACATTCTATTCCAGCACTTGCTACTGCTTGTTTTCCTTTTACAACCTGCCTCTTCAACTCTGTCAGCAGTCATACTCTGAGGAGATATAGGATTCCATTTTTCATAAATCAGTTGTAAATAATGATTTATGACTGTTTCTGACTGTTGATGCCAGATGTGCTTCACTAATAAGAACAAACATGAATCTTTTTTTTTTTTTTTTTTTTTTTTTTTTTTTTTTCTTCTTCTCTTCCACATTTTCCACCTCTTATGTTACAGGGAAGATCTTCCCAGGAGCAGTCCCTGAGAAGACAGGGGAGAAGAGTGATCCCTGCTCCCTGAAAGCAGACATAGGAATGCACTACAAGGTAACAATGTGATTTAGGAAAGTGTTCCTCCCTCGAAATGAGCACACCACGCATACACACACACACACACACACACACACACACACCTACACGCACACACATACCCTTACACATACACACACACACACACAGCCCTACACACACCTCCTCTCCTTATTATCTGAGATTTGTCAAAATACATTTCACACTAACAGGTATTTTTCAGCCTTCAAAGCCAGTTTTGATCTGCTTGACAAGCCAAAGCAGCTCCAAATTCTGTGAAATCAGCAATGCCAGCAAGCCCCCCCCCCCTTTCTCTTTTTTACTGCTCCCAACACGCCTCTTCCTGCGCTACACAGGACTTAAGCTAAATTAATCAAAGCCTGTACGTTACCTTTCATACTTTGAAGTGGTAATTGCAAGAATGACTCTCTCTCTCTCTCTCTCTCTCTCTCTCTCTCTCTCTCTGCTGATCTGGCACTGCTGCCTCCCTGTTCCACCCTGCCATTGTGCCTTCGATGCAGACCTTTTGTTGTTGTTGTTGTGATGTTATTGTTGCGTTAGGAGTGGATGATACCTACACCACATAAGCCCCTCTCACACACACACACACACACACACACACACACACACACACACACACACACACTCGCATTTCTAAGGCTTGATTCTTAACACACCCTCTCCTACAGACACAATTACAGATATTCCAGTTACAAGGGCCTGTAAAGATAATCATCAGCAATGACCCCCCCCTCCCTCCCTCCCCCCCCTCCCTCCCTCCCCCCCCTCCCCCTCCCCCTTCCACCATAACGAATGAGTCGGTCGGTCGGTTAGTTTTTGTTTGTTTCTCTCTGAGCCACCAGACCTGAATTTGTTTCTACCTCTTTCTCCGTAAACGCTCCTAACTCTGTGAAATGTCACCGAGCCAAAGCCAGTTGTCTAATGATTAAGTGGAGTGATCTCCAACCTGCCCCAACCTGGGAGCGGAGGGGGATCAGATTTCAGCCTCCTCTGAAACCTGCACTGCAGCAGGGGCTAATTAAAATGAATTTTCTCCAGGCGACCACATCGCCCCAGAGGGCAGGAATCCTAGTTGAAAATCTCCTCTTTAAGATATTGCATTACATTTATTGTACAGACACCGGAGAACATTGCGGTTTATATTATATATCTCCTGTTTCATTTTTTCTTCTCTCTCTCTCTCTCCCTCTCTTTCTCTCTCTCTCTCCCACCTTTTTTTTTTTTTTATTGTGATCATCACTCTGGAATTCACGCTTTCTTTGGCAAAGATTGCACTGTGAAAACCAATGGTGGTTTTATAGGGGCCTTACCCCATTTACTAGATCCTGGCCTCAGTTACTCAGGTGGAGGGAGAGAGAGAGAGAAGGAGAGAAATAGAGGGAGAAAGGGAGGGAGGGAGGGAGAAAGAGAGATAGACTGGAAGGCGCTTTTTCAAACTGTGGAGCCTCATTAACATATATCAGCGAGTATTTCACAACTTGGAGCAGAGAAAACCCTAAGCCCACCCAAGGGCACAGCGCAGTTGACAGGACGAGGGAAAAGCAAGCCGTTAACACGTTGGCGGCTTAACAAATAATATCAGCTTCTGAAGTACCTCAGTTGAAATATTTAAAACCTACTTTCCTAACTCCGTTTGACTGTGTTTATGACAGTAAATTAGTAGTGTGGAGTAACAGCACCGGCTGCTGAAACGGTTCATATCTATTCTCGAAATATCCCACATTTAACACACGCCACCTCATTCTCCCATGCGTGTGTGCGTGTGTGTGTGCATATGTGTGTGTGTGCGTGTGTTTCTCACAGGAACTCTGTTGAGATGTTCTACAGTACTGGATATGTCATTGGTCTCTGGTGTTGATTGCAGCGTGTGTCTCGGGCTTCAGAAGTGCCACCATGCTCTGTCACCTTACGCACCCATCCTCCCCGGATAAATCCCTGCCCCGTTTCCTGCTTTGATTACAAATGACATCCGCGTGTGTACTGTGTGTGTGTGTGTGTGTACTGTATGTGCTTGTGTGCGTGCGTGTGATTGTATGCGTGCGTGTGTCTGATATTGTGTGTGTGTGTGTGTCTCCCCCCCCCCCACCCAAACAGAAGAAGCCAATCAAGAAGATAAATAGCTCCATCCCCAGTCTGAGAGGGAGTGCACCACCGCCTCTGCAGGCACGCAAACAGGAGACACACACGCCCCCGCCTCCGCCTCCACCGCCGCCGCCGCTCTCCGCCGAGGAGATGGAGGAGTACACTTTCTCCCTACAGTAAGTCTCTCCACTCATTATCCAACCTCAGTCACACACACACACACACACACACACACACACACACACACGGAAATGTGGGTGACGATGTCACTTTCTGCCTCCCAGTTAAGGAGGGGGGGGGGGTTGTGATAGCCAGATGTCAACGAAGAAGATGTCTCGAGGATGTTCAACTGTTCAAAATGGCACACACGCACATGCACACAACGCACCACACACACACACACACACACACACATCCTAATTACTGCAGTTTAAAGACAAACTACTTCGCTTTCTATCAGTATTTCCTGAAGTAAAATTCGGAATAAATTTATTTCATATATACTGATATATATATACAATGTGATACAACTTTACTTATCCTTTTTGGGGCTATTAGTTCTGGGCTAACGTGTGGTGCCATGAAGGGATTACCAGCAGACAGACAAGTGATCCCCATCATATTCACCTTGTTCTATGTGTACTTGTTCTATTGTTTTCCAAACATAGTTCAAAGTGTCATCAGGACCGGAGGGGCACATGTAACTCCAACACCGACTGGACTTCTGTCACAGTGCGGTCCGCTAGTTTTAATAAAAAAATATGAAAAAAAGTTGTATTGTTATTCATTCTCTTCCATCGCAAACCGAAAGAAAAGAGGTTTGGGAACGTGTGTTGTCCTCTTCGTCGTGGGCTCACAGATTTGAATGAGAAAACGTTTTCAAAAACGGCAAACTCTAAAAACACCTTGACCAAATAGATTTGCGAAAATATTGTCCGCAAGGCGCACGCATATCAAAAGGGGTGTCGCTCGTTCCACCGAAAGAGTTGCAAGTATTTGTTTTCATTTGAATTAAACACAGATGAATACAAGGCGAATAATACAACACATTACATTGAGATGGAACACTCCCCTGGGATTAAAAAAAAAAAAAAAAAAAAAAAAAAAGGCCTATTAGTATTTCCTCATTTCTGGGAGTTGGTTAATTTATATCTGCTGGTGGCATATTAAAACAAGATCAGAGACGACACCCTGACGTTCTCTCAACATACTGGGGGAATTCAACTGATTACCACTAGAAACACAAATAAAAAGCCACACAAATGACGACACAAAAAGCTGCCCGCAGGGAGAGAAAATACCACATGAATATGCTGGAGCTGGGATAGGCTAATCAGCTAATCAAAGGGAAGCATTTCAATGGGATTTCACGACGGGGCCCGACACTACCCTAACTTTTTCCAGAACGTAGCGGAGTTTTCTTGGAAGGGGGGGGAGTTGCTTCCCTCTAATTAAGGTGGAGGAACGACACTGGAACACGCTGGCCGCTCTACCCAATGGAGGCCTCACGCCGCCCTAGGAGGCCACTCCCCATGTTCACTCCGGTTTAATAGCGTCCTCAAACTTTCTGCTGAACTCGCTCCACTCGTTACATCAGGCCAGCACGACGTCCCAGATACCCACGCTGCTTTTCACCGTTCAGTCGAGGAAAAAAAAAACTAAATAACAATCCCCCCCCCCCCGCCCGCCCCCCCCCAAAAAAATCCCCCGTAAACGGTCCTGCTGTGAGGTTTAAGTAACGTTGGCCGAACGTTGATATCACCTGAGGACTGGGATGAGGCACAGGCATACGGGATTGGTTTGGGCTTTCATTCACTCCTCCGTTTCCCTTCCTGATGTCATCTGCCTGCTGCCTTCCCTGTGTTGGGGTGTGGGTGTAAGTGGGTGCGTGGGTGTAAGTGGGTGTGTGGGTGTGTGTAAGTGGGTGTGTGTGTAAGTGTGTGTAAGTGTGTGTGTGTAAGTGGGTGTGTGTGTAAGTGTGTAAGTGTGTGTGTGTGTGTGTGTTTTTTATTAATGTGGAATGGCAGATTCATACAGTGATGATGGAGGGATATTACTGCCATCTAGAGAAGCAGCAGAGACTGAGCTCTCTATCGAGCAGCTTGTTTTTTTGACGGTGCACCCTGGTACAAACGGGACACACTGTACATGCTGTGTAGCCTATACATAACTAGATAACATCCAATATACAATACCGTCTGCTGTACTTACTGTGACAGTGCAATCCATTTAATTCAATTGTACAGGTCCATGAATGCAGCATCATTGGTTTATACAGTATAAGCCACTTTTTGAAGCTGAAGCCCTGGACCGAACATCATCAATATATTGGAGTGAAATGATTTACAGATACTTAAACAGTTATGCTTTACTGCAATGTCAGTTACTCACACAAGAGAAAGGGCACACACGCACACGCACACGTATGCACACGAACACACACACAAATGCACACACATGCATGCGCACAAACACGCACACACATGCACGTACACACACATGCAAAAGGAACACACACACACTAACTAACTAACTAACACACACACACACACACACACACACACACACACACACACACACACACACACACACGAATGCATGCATCATGAACAGGAGGTACACTGAGGTATAGAGTGAGGTTTTCCCTCAGATGAGCCTCTCTCTGTACTCTTCACAATATAAAGCAGTAATGACTAAAAACCTTCTGGCAGCTTTTGAAAGACTTTGAATACTGTGAGCTGTTCATAATACAGGAGGCCTTTACATAAATAATATGTCATATTTGAAGTTTTTTACTCGATAGGGCAGATCTGGTTCGCTCCACTGTTTTTTCTGGAAGGTTTGATTATCATTTTATCCTCTCCGATTTGCATATAAAAAAGTAAGCTGTTGGTTGCCAACCTCAAACGCAACTCCCCGCAAAACATACATGGAAATGATAATAACCGTAAACCATAAATTACTATTTCAAAGACAACACAATGCTCCTCAGTGCGAGTATTGACAATAGCTGCGTATTCTGTGGAAGTGGAAAGACTATGAAAATATGCCAGGAATGATTTTTTTCTTTTTACAAGGCTCTCCTATGCTGTTGATATCCGTTTGAAGACACATGAAAGACACTTGCCGACCTTCCACCTTATTTGATGTCTGCAAGTGTAGTCTTTAACCACCGCTCTCAAAGACTGGAAAACAAACTAAATCAAAGTTGAATCAACACAGCGCTATAATTCGATCGGACCAATTTGCTACTGGATACCACAGCTCAACTTTAGCTCAAATAAACATTCAAACAGACTTTATAAATCATAAACAATGCCACACTGAGCATTTCAGAGAGCATTTCAAGTCCAGAGGCAACCGGTAACACTTAAGGGTATACATTAAGTTGACCTTATAACTATTTAATAACATTGTATGAACATGTTGTTCACTTGTAAAGTTGTTATTACTTTTTTTTTGTTATTGCATTGTGATGGAGTTGGCCATACTCTTAAAGGAACAATCCTCCTTATTCAACTTACGTAATAACAAAAAACAGCTCATCTCCAAAATGACCAAGCAGTCTTTAATTAGTAGTGTAATAGCGTGCAACAACGACAATACGTTTTAGCCACGTTGTGTTCATGAAATCAAGTTATTTTCTTAAAGTTGTTCTATTTAATCAGTCGTTCAACACATCTGTTCCCTCTACACCTAAGGACCTGATACACTGCAGCCCCAGTCTGTGTAGAAACAAGAACCAGAAAGAAGGTTCCAGAAAGAAGGATCAATGAGTTAACTCTTCTAAAATACCCTAAAATGGTGTCGTACGTTGAAGTTTATAAAGAAAGGTGGTTGGAATAGTTCACTACTAGATGGCCACATTCAAAGTAAGCTATCGTAATAACCCGGAAAATCAAGAGAGACATCTGTGATATGTTTGTTTTTCTAAGTTAGCTTGCTATTTGTATGATCCTGTCTTGTCTACTTCTCAGGAAAACAGTCATCCACACCTCAGTGTTGTTCCTCCGATCCTCTTCTGTTTGTTCATTAATTAGACGGCGTCTCGCGTCTGTCTCACCGACGTTACCCCCAACCAAATCATTTCTTTTTCTCTCTCGTTTTGGGGAAACCTGTTTTAATCAAACTCACTCTCACATAACAATTAGATCTAATTAGCCCAATTACCGAGTCTCTAATTACACTGAAATGTACCCCCTAAATCTCATATCAATTATATCTGTGACTTGTCCTGTTATAAAAAGAGAAAAAGATAAGCTAAAATGCGGCGGCAACCCCTTCGCCTCCAGAGGCCAAACGATGCCAACGTCTCCTCGTTCGTTAGGAAATGGGAAATCTCGGTGGTATAGTTTTGCAGGTCTTCTTATCACTCATTTTGAATATCAAACTAATTGGTATGGGTGACACGAAACAGGTTCGTCGCAACAGCTATTCTCTTCTTGAACGTTTGATCCTGCGTTATTTGCACCCGTCTTCACGATCGACGTAAGCCACTGTTGAATGGATTGCTCGGATCGTCACCGGAGTCTTGATTGATGGAAGGGAATCTGCCTCGTCAGTGGTCACGGACCCCTCCCCCCCTCCCCCCCCGAGTCATCTGAGCATATTCATGTGGAGCAACTTCAATGTCTGTCATTTTCGTCGCGGTCCAGCCATAAACGCTGCTCACTGAAGGACGTACGGTACGATGAAACAATACAGCAGGACTCCCCCCCCCCCCCCCCCACACACACACACACACACCCGTTCCTTTGTGTTTTGGTTCAGGCCCAATCCCAGACAGTGTTCATAGACATAGTCTCTCGACGGCGTGGTGGAGTCACCGGGAACACAAGTGACCTATTTCCCCCCCCCCCCCCCCCCCCCCCAAGCCTGGCTGGCTGGCTCATTGGGGACCCCCATGTTTCCCCACCCGTTCCCCCAACTGAGCTTGCTGACGCGCCGCCCCGCTACTCTCCGCCTCTCTCCGGCTGCGCTTTGCGACGAGAGGAACGGTGAAATACCGCCGGGTCGCGAACCGATCGGGGCTCTTCTCTCCGCCGAGCGGCGGGGACGGCCCCTCTCTCTCCCTCGGTCAGCAGAGCTGTTCAGCACCCGTAGGCGACCAACAACAAAACACAAGTCAAGAGATCGCCGTCACGCAGACTGTGACTTTGGCTGTGATGCGGTGTTGCTGTCTCATCTGGGTGAACATGATATCGCTTTTGATTTAGTTTGAAACAACGAGAGGATGACTGAGACACATTCATATAAGCGAATAGGGACCGTTGGACCCTGTGCGTGCGTGTGTGTGTATGCATGTGTGTGTATGCATGTGTGCGTGTGTGTGTGCGTGTGTGTGTGCGCATGTGTGCGTGTTTGCCTCTGTACGTGAATGCGTGCGCGTGGGAATGCGAGCGAGAGAAACCCCAACCACCTGAAACAACAACAAGCGTCCTCAGCAGCGATCCCACGTACGGCGTGTTCCCATCCTGACCCCGGCAGGGGGGGTCAATCAAATCTGATGGAATGTCAACCGAGTCGTGGCCAGAGGTGGCGGTGGTGGTTCCCTCACCCCCCACCCCCGGGTTCCCAGGGGCCTTTCCCTGTGCTGAGAGGCAGGAAGAGAAGAGAAGAGCCCCCCCCCCGTAACCTCCCGACGCCATGGCCCTATAGTGCCCCCCCCCCCATTCCCCAGTCCTCCGTCCGCAGCCTTGGCCCACATGTTGACTTCATCTGTCTGGGTCACTCCCACCTCATGGAAATCAAATCAGATCAAACTTAATTCGTAGAACACAGTTCATACACGGATACAAGAAAATGCACTTTAGAGGACTATTAAGAAAAGCAATTAAAAGACAAGGAGACAAAACATAAGAGCGGTCGCGGGCGTTTAAAACAGCAACACCGTTACAGTCAAAGCTCAAATAATAATACCACAATAATAATAATACAAAGATAATAATTCTAATACAAACATTCAAAAAGGATGAGCTAGAAGAGCTGAATGAAGAACGAAGTCAAAGGCTTAAAACGGTATGGTTTAAGATAACGTCTTTTAAACGTGGCCACACTGTCTGCTTCTCTGGCAGGCTGTTCCAGAGGCTGCGGGCATCACAACTAGAAGCTGCCTCTCCATGCCTCTCCAGAATAATGAAAAGGCCAGTGCCAGTGGACCTGAGGGGTCGACTGGGTACATACCTTCAAATCATATCTGACATGAAGTGGGGTGCCATAGAGTGATTTATCAACTAATGAATGTATATTTAATTATTAAGTCAATTTTAAAAAACTAACTGGTAACCAGTTCAGAGACTGTAAAACCGGTGGGATGTGTGCTCTCCGTCTGGTCTTGGTCAGCACTTGTGCTGTCGCGTTCTGTATAATTTGCCTTCCACCAATAGCGTTTATTGGTAGAACAGATAGGGAGAGCATTACAGTAATCAAGCCTGCTAGTCATAAAAGCATTAGTCTCTCAGTGTCAGCCTGGGAGAGGAAAGATTTGCGCATTAGGAATGTTCCTCGAAGTGATAAAAAAAAAAGATGCTTTTGCTCCAATGACCTGTCCTCTCTTGGTTGAGCTGGGGGAAGTTCTGTGACACCCGTCCGTTTATGTCTGCCATGCATCAGCTCCGACAGGCTCCCTAACCTCAGACGCTAATGGACGAGCCCGGGCCAAGTGGGCGGGTTATCAGAGCCGTGCAGGCAGGCTCTACCGGGCCCACATCCTATCTGTGGGACCTCAGAGAGAGAGAGAGAGAGAGAGAGAGAGATAGATAGGGAGGGAGGGAGAGAGGGGTGGAGGGGGGAAGAGAGAGTAGTTCCCTTAAAAACTGTTATTAGATAGAGGGAGGGAGAAAGAGAGTGTGCGTTCGTGCGTGCGATTTGCGTATAGAGGGCAGGGTTCGGCTTCTGCCACTCTCGCCCTGTTCATCTGTCTCCACACGTTCTCTGGATGACATGAGCACCCAAAAAAAGACAGCAAGATTAATAAACACACGGAAAAGTTGGACTCACACAAGCAGTTCCCTTAAAAGCTGTTATTAGAACAACAAATGACACTCATGGAAATGACTTTTGAAATGACAGGAGACATTCAGGCTAATGTACTGCAGTACAAACATACAGTACCGTGTGCTTGTAAAGACCTATTATTGTACAAATAAACACCGACCGGTGATTTTTCGACTAGAAAAACATAACCTGACAAGCAACGCCTTCTAATACGTTGACGAGCCGAAGCGCTTGATTTTTATCAGCTCTTAGACATGTTTGCGTATCTGATTATGTCGTGGGCAACCTTTTTCTTTCAACCGTCGTCAAGTTTAACCGAAGCACGTTGAGAGAAGCCGTTGCGAACAGATTGCCCTTTGGTTACCCTTGTCTGGGTTTGCTGTGTTTCATGCAAATAGTGATTTGACATTGACCGTGTGTGGTCATGTCATTGATTGATTGTTCCTGACACAGTATACTGTTCTGTACATGTTTTAGGGGACAGTCTAGGGTGATGGCATGACCCTACCCTACTTATTTAGGTGCGTTGGCTGTGGTGGTAGAGCTGGCATTGTATCGTCTCACTCTGCCTCTGGTTGGTTCTCTAAAGATCCTACCGAACACACACACACACACACACACACACACACACACACACACTCATTGGAGGCCAGCAGCCTGCCATTATGCCCTGATTGAAAGACGCAGTCTCTGTGGGCGAATGCTCCACCATCAACAACCCCACCCCCTCTCCTTACCGACCTCTACCCCCTGGTACTCCTGCCACCCTGAACCTGTGGCAAGATAACAGAGCGAGAGAGAGAGAGAGAGAGTGTGATGAGGCTATGACCTGCCAATGCGCCCACTGGGTTCCTGGCATTGACATGCAGGATGGTGTGTGATGTGTGTGTGTGTGGGTGGCGTGCCACCTGGCTGGCACCGAGATGTTGCTCCACACATGCATGGCGGTATAGTAGCTTTTGTTGCTCCTCTGCTTCTCACGATATCTCTCTCTCTCTCTCTCTCTCTCTCTCTCTCTCTCTCTCTCTCTCATTGTCTCTCCCTATCTCTTTCTCGCCCTCTATCATCCTCTCTCACTCTCTTTCCCTTAATCATACTCTCTCTCTCTCCCTCTCTTTCTTTCACTCTCTCTCTGTCTCTGTCTCTGTCTCCCCCCCCCCCCCTCTCTCTCTCTCTCTCTGGTGACAATGTCCTGCAGTTATGAGGCAAGGTCAGAGGAGTGAAATCCATTTAAGTACTGATGCAACCCTCCAGAGGCCCTCCTCCTCCTCCTCCTCCTCCCTCGACGCCTCACCCAAATGGATCTCCTCAGAGCCGTTATGATTAGTTGTTTCCCTCACTTAATCAAGGAGGGGGGTGGAGGGGGGGGGGGGGGGGGTATTAAGACTCCAGCGATACCACTCTACGCCAAGCAACGGATTCCTTTTTTTTTTTAAAAAGGTCAGAATTACACTTTAGGTTATGGACAAGCAAGCTGCTCGTAAGCGCCTGGTGTTTTTTTAAAGGGTGTGTCGACGGATTTTGGTGGCGCCAGCCTTGATTTCAATGTGGAGAAGTTGAATGAGCCTGGCGGACGTCCTGAAGAAGAAGTCACACCCCCTCACCATTTGTCAATTCCTTTGCGATTGTAATGTGTCTGAAGAAATCGCACCCTCGCCATTCCTTTGCGATTTGTAATGTATCTCACACCTTGTCCTTTGTTGGGAATGATATTTAAGGACAGGGACAACGAGATGTTCATGGAGTTTTGCGTTAGGCCCGTCACGGGCACCATTCTCCCGCGTTGTCCTTGACGCACGTTAACGTATGGTTAAAACTTATAGTCATACGTTGCTTTGAAACTGTTAAAATGGTTATTTTCGTTCTTCCTATGTGCATTAACGTGATGTTGTGCGCTAGATAAAGGTTCAGCACGACATAATGGTGACCAGGTTCTCCCATTTAATGTCTAATGTCCACATGCATCGTTAACGACACGTAGGGTGAGTCATCAGCTTCAGATACTGGCCTGAGCGTAAACTCCTCGCAGTCCGACTTATCTTAACTTGAGGGCATGGTAAAAATAGCATTTTGGGTATTCTTTGATGGAATCTAGGATCCGATTGTCTGTCACACAGGGACGAGCAAAGCATTATCAATCATTATTAACCATGAAATATCTATCAATTCATTATTAACCATGATATATCTTTTGGAGTCAGATATAATGTAACGTTAACTTGTGTTAGTTGGTCACGTGACCACTTGTGTTGAGTTTGTTTCGATCATGTCCATAACTAATCCTTACGTAGAAGTCATCATCGGGAGTAAATGTATGTCTTATGTTTGACCCGTGATCTATTCCTCAACGTTTTATTTTCATATTCTACAGAAGGTGTAAAGGGGAATCGCCCATCAGATTTTGTTGATCCCAGCTGCACGGGAATTCTTAATGTTTTTCCAGCCCTTGTTTATGGATCGCTATGGGACGTGCCATTTCCATGTTTTAATCCTTCCTGTTGCTATTCAGTCAAGTCTATAAAAACGCCACATGTTGCAGCTCGGTGGAAACGGGCTACCTCACGTACACAAACAAGGCGCGGGGGGGGGGAGGTGGAGGCCAAAACACATTGCGGGGAGGGGAGGGGGGAGGTGGTGTTGGCCTTGTTGGAGCACCTTATACTCTCCTCTTCCTGCCAGGTCTGTTAGCTACATTAGCTACGTTAGCAACAGCGCTACCATTTCATTGGCTCTCTCACACTTAGAGCCTCCCCACATAAAAAAAAAAAAAGGAGCAGCCAGCTATTAGTCAAACAAGGGCCTCTAATTAAGTGGAACATATTTTTTTCGCTACTTTTGATTAGGTTGGAGAGCCTCAGCTCCCAGTCCCTCTCAGCTGCAAATAATTCTGATAATTTGGCAGCGCGGCATTACTATTCTAATTATATGATGTACTCCAATTCTGCAGCTGAGTCACGATGCCATAATTCTCCTTTTACTATACCCCAAATACCTACTGGTTTCCCATTTTCTCAATGAAACTCGTTTATGTGTGTCTCGCTTTGCCAGGGTCCCCCAAATGGAGCAGCTTATAAAACGGAAGATGTTAAGGTAATTGCGTGGTTGGGGGAAATAAAAAAATAAAAAAATAAATAAATACGCAAAGTTAAACCTGAAGAAAATGTTTTAAGCACAAAACAAATAAAAGTTGTTATAAGATGATATGAAAATGACTCAATTATTTCAAAGCCTCGCAGGCATGGTGCTGGGTTCTTTTACCACAGCATCTAGGGTGCTTTAAAAAAAAAACACCAGCAGCACTGGACCATGTGATTATCATTTAATATATCTTATGGGAGAAGAGTGTATTTGTGATTTGCACTTTGTTTTTGATTAAGACGGTTTCATAGCTTCCTGCTTGATTATTATTATTATTATTATTTTATTTTTTTTACCCACCTGCGTGAGCTTTCTTACACTTTGTCAAGATTATGCAACACAGCATGTTCTCAGAAATATGTTCTACAAGTTCTGCAACACTTAACATCACGGTACGTTTTGGGGTTTGTAAAGCGTTTAAAGAGTTGAAAGACATTCAACTATTACATGATAGATAGTTTGTTCATATAGTTATAAAATGTTGTAATTCAATCATTACAATTGAGTTATCATCAACAGTTGGAACAAAATGTATTCCCACTGAGCGCTGGAATAAAGTGGAATAAAAGTCTAAACCTAATCTAAACCTAATCTAATCATTACTTTGATACTTTTGGGTACCCCGTATACCGAAGTCATGATCCCACACTAGGAACACACTCCTTACAACTGATTCCAAAACCACCTACAAACTGCTAGTCGACGATCATTAAATGAATCACAATAAACGCGTCACGAAGCCCAGAACGTACAGTACACACGAACAAACGTGTCACCGACATCTGTGACATCTGTCACCCCCACGGTGGAACAGAGATGTCCTGCTATCGCTGTCTCCGCTTGTTGACAGTGATTTCGGAATCACAATGATGTCATGCCGTCCCTGCTTCCCCCGTGACGACACCGGGGGATCTGGCATACGGTGACAGTCGTTCCAGCCCTCGCTAACATGTTGTCCCTAGTTAATTATCAGCAGGATGGGAGAAGGTCAGGCTTTTCCTCTACTGTGAGTCTGTGGAATGGAAGCGCACAGCGAGCCAGTGCCCCTCGCTGCTTTGATTGAAACGTTCACTCCCGGCAAGCGCGTGTCCTTCCAGGAAAATGTGTGTGTGTCTGTGTCTGTCGGTGGGGGTCTGTGGGGGTGTGTGTGTGTGTGTGTTTGTGGAATGCTTCCCAGGGTTAGATCAACGAGAGGCCTGTGTGTAGCTCTCACCCCTCAGATAGGCCTCACCCCTCTCAAAGAGTAGATTATTCCTGCTCTACAGTACTGTATATAATGTGCGTGCGTGAGTGCGAGTGAGTGTGTGTGTGTGTGTGTATGTGTGTCTCTATTCACGTGTGTGTGTGTGTGTGTGTGTGTGTGTGTATGTATATGTGTGTCTCTGTTCACGTGTGTGTGTGTGTCTCTGTCTCTGTCTCTGTTCGCGTGTGTGTATGTGTGTGTCTCTGTTCGCGTGTGTGTGTGTGTATATGTGTGTCTCTGTTCGCGCGTGTGTGTGTGTGTGTGCGCGTATTTGCACGTGCACGCGCACAACTTGAATGAGCTACAGTGGTGTGAGCAGAGCTGCACCCTTCAGTGTGACGACCCTTCACTTAAGGAAGAAAAAAAAAAAAAAAAAGCCCCGTCAAGTCGGCTGAGGGGAGACAGCCACGGCTCGTCTGACTTCAAAGTGCTCCAGGTGCTGAGCGTCGGCGTGGGTTGCAGGGCAACTGTGAAATGTGCCTTGAAGTTCAGGCAGGCTTTGGGGATGTGTTGTGTAAAACATGGCGCTGTAAAGAAGACATACACCGTGATATAGCTAATCCCGCGATTTACCGTCAATCACAGCACAGCTCTCTCTCTTCTCCCATCAGGCGCTCCACGCTCGCGTTAAGTGAGACTGCTTGCGTCAAAAAAAGGATAACGTGAGAGAGGGGGGGGGGGGGCGGGAGAGAGAGATGTGTGTGTGTGTGTGTATAGAGAGAGAGGGGGAAAGAGGGCTTCCATGCTTAAACACTGGAGTTTGAGATATAGACAGTTTTGTAGAGTAGTGCTTTTGACTTTGAAGAATGTTGCCCTTAAATCTTCCAGTAAATGTACTGCACTTGAACATAAAAGCTGGGGTGTTAATTTATGCATTTATGCCTAATAAACTGTAGAGGAACATTAAGCCTGTGTGTGTGTGTGTGTGTGTGTGTGTGTGTGTGTGTGTGCGAGTGCGTGTGCGTGTGTGTGTCTGGCACAGTCAAATTACATTAAATTACATTAGATTAGTCAATAATTCTTTACTCTTTTTTTGTACAGATAACTTCTCTATCGTATGTTGTTCTTGATCATGATTATGTGTACTGTCAATGGCCACGTGGTTGCGTAAGCCTCCACCTCCGTTGGAAGCAATAGTATTGGAAATCTGACAAGAAAGCAGTCTGCGTACTTACCACAAAATGTATTTTCCTTGTTTTCAGGAACACCAAAACGAAAGACATGGTTGTCTTGTTGTTGTCAACACCATCTGTCAATACCGGTGACAATCTGTCTTTGGTTGTCGCCACACTCGTACGACGGGCCTGTGAAGCATCTAGAACATCAGGAGACGACCGTCGTAGCGTGCAGCGCTTTCTTCCCCTCTTTGCTTCTTTTCGTTGAGTTGTTTTTACAGGAATCCCTTTACGGGGACGTGACTCCAAAGTGGTTTTGGCACATTTACAAAACAATGCCCCTGGATCCAAATCAGAGAAATAAAGTGACAACAAATAACTTAATCCTCCAAATAATGGATAAGTCCGGTCTTTAAGTGGCCCCAGATTTAAAGCCTTAACCAAAGGGGTGGGGGGGGGGGTATTTCTCAGGGTTACCTTCATGCTCCCTCCCCCCCTGCAGCCATCTTCACATAAATCAGCTTTAAGAAGGCCCAACGCCACTATCTCCCTCCAAGTGCTGTCATTACCCATGCCAACTTAAAGGCTTAAAACATGTCCCTGCTTGCTGCTGACTTTATGCTATTTTTAAAGAGCACGGCTTCCATATCCACGTTATATAATATCTAGATGAAGCAGCACTCCGGAGGACGTGGGAATGTCGAAAAACATTCCCGTTTAGTCGACACCCAAGATTGGATTGATAGAGGTTAGGGGTTGCTGTTGTGTCCCACAAATGCTGTTTCTTAAATGAATTGCAATCGACTCATTTAACTTCAGATAATAAGAACAGGCTTTTTTTTCCTTTTTTTTTTTTAAGTACCTGTCCTGTACATTATTTGCCGGTACTTGTACATGTCTTTTTCATTGGTGACGGTAGTGTGTATCCAAGCCCGTATGCCACTTTGCTATCAGACGAAAAGGGGACAGGCTGTGTTATTGGAGTGAAAACGCTCCTTACTGCAAGACACGCCACCCCCCCCCCCCCCCCCTTTGCTTTTCATTTCAATATTTTACTTATTGTAAATCGGAGTTGTCACAATGAAATCAATTTGGTGGGTGATAACAGATTTCACATCCCGTTACCCATATTCCCTTTGAAGAGCCCCCTGCGCCGGGGAGACGGCTAAAAATATTCCCATTCATGCATCATCAATATCTTCATTACATAGAAAGTCAGGTTGCGTTTGGCGTTCTCACCTAATGCCACTTGACAGGGTAGCATCTTGCCTATGTCCGTGACACATTGCTTTTTTGTCGACTGTGTAATCTCGCTTTTGCCGACGCGCGGAAAGCGTTTTTCCTGGTACCACGCAATGGCACCGGAGTCGTGACAAAAGGCTGAACTGATTGAACTGGGCCTGTTCAGATGACAAGTAGAAGAGGCCGTAGTGGAAACCGTCATTTAAGTCAGGATATATGTGTGGTGTGTGTGTGGACTAATGTGTGGTATATGTGTGGACTAATGTGTGGTATGTGTGTGGAGTAATGTGTGGTATATGTGTGGATTAATGTGTGGTGTGTGTGTGGACTAATGTGTGGTATATGTGTGGATTAATGTGTGGTGTGTGTGTGGATTAATGTGTGGTATATGTGTGGATTAATGTGTGGTGTGTGTGTGGATTAATGTGTGGTGTGTGTGTGGACTAATGTGTGGTATATGTGTGGAGGATAGCTGTGTGGATTTTATTGAGGATGTATTTTGGCTACTTGAGACATTGTACATTCGCATGTACAATGAATTATCTGAGATATGATTGTTGAAAAACCCATTCCTCCTGCTATTATTCAGTCACACCACCCACTTGTATGTACAGTATTTTCTGTTACGGAACCCAATTTACAAAGAGGGAAAACAAAGTACTGTAGAAAAATATCTCCCCACACAACCATAAAATTGACCAGTAATTGACTCGTACTGTGTGTAGTTTATCCTTACCCCAGCAGTTTATTTAATAAAAAAAAATAACAACCAAAAAAAACCGCATGAATATGTATCATCAGCGCAAACTGTTGACTGTGCATTTTTCTGAATGGGAGCCCCAGCTCTCTTTCCCACGTGTACAAACTTATCTGGTGTTTATCTGCAAGGAAACCTGATCACTTCAAACAATTTTACACTTCACAGATCGCCTTTCCTCCCGAGGGGGGGGGGGGGGGGGGGGCGGATTCTGAGATGATCACTTTCGTTTATTGTGACTCGATGTAGGAAATTACCCGGCTACATCCTGTGACTTAATCTCTGGGAAAAATGACGTCCTCTCCTCTCGACTCAAGATCTTAACAGTACAGTTCGCTCGGTTGAACAAAGAGAAACAGAAACCGAAAAAAAACAACCAAAAAAACAATTGATTCTTTTTCTCTCTCTTTCCTCTGTAGGCATTATATGCTAACCATTTCCCTGGGTACACACTACAAAGTGAATACCAAGCATCTTAGGAGACGTAGAAATGGCTAGACTGGTGGATGTCCACAGGCTCTCGCCTAGAGAGATATGACGCTACACACACCGTAGAGCCCCCCTCCGAGTGCCTACGCTATAACACTGAAAAGGGGACACGTGTGTGTGTGTGTGTGTGTGTGTGTGTGTGTGTGTGTGTGTGTGTGTGTGTGTGTGTGTGTGTGGTGAGGTATGGAGAAGGTCGGGGAGAGCCCTGTAGAGAGAGGCTCTTACTTGTCAGTGTTGTGTTCCGGTTTCCCATGCCAGGTCATTACTAGCCCAGCGCCCTCTCTCTCTCTCTCTCCCCCTCCTTTCTCCCTCCTTTCTCCCTCCTCTTCTCCCTCCTTTCTCCCTCCTGTCTCCTCCTCTCCCTCCTCTCTCCCCCTCCTCCTCCTCTCCCTCCTTTCTCTCCCTCTCCTTTCTCTCTCCCTCTCCTTTCTCCCTCCTCCTCTCCCTCCTTCTCTCCCTCCTCTCTCCCTCCTCTCTCCCATGCTCCATCTGTGCCCTCTATATGAAAGAGAATGGCTGAGAAGGGCCACAGAGGGGAGAGAGGTGCAGTAGATGGTTGAAGGAGTGGGGGGGGGGAGTGTGTGTGTGTGTGTGTGTGTGTGTTTGAGCGCGTGTGTGCTTGAATATATATGTGTGTGTGTGTGTGTGTGTGTGTGTGTGTGTGTGTGTGTGTCTCCCCGTAGGTCTAGGTCTACAGTATATATATCTCTGAATATGTGTGTCTCTCTCTCTCTCCCTCTCTGTACCTCTGTGTGTGTGTGTGTGTGTGTGTGTGTGTGTGTGTGTGTGTGTGCGTGCGCTCGTGCGCTGTTTCCAGGCCCGCTCTCCTCTCCTGCAGCGGGCCGGGCGGCTGCAGCGGCGGCGGCGGCGGGGTTGCTGAGCGCACACATTTGGCTCTCCGCATGCTCCCGTCAGAGCTGGGCCTGTCACCGGCGCGCTGGCGCTCGACGCAGCTCTGCCTCATTATGCTGCTGCTGGCTTTGATCTGGTTTGCGAGGCTGTACCTGCATTACTGCAGCCAGTGGCTCTTCCTCCAGGCCATCGCAGTTCCTGTCAACAAGTGAGTGTGCTTCCTTTGATATCCTCCTCCTCCTCCTCACACACACACACACACACACACACGCGCGCGCACGTACGATAAAACGTAGACACACACACACACACACACACACGCAGACACACCACATGCGCGCACGCACACAGACGCGTACACACACACAAACACTCTCACACACACAGATGCGCACACAGACGCGCACACACACACACACACACACACGCACACACTCCCACCAGATACGACATAGGCCTACCCATCATCTGTTAAAAATCCGCCCATTACCACTTTAACAAGACTTGTCTAAGCATTAATGAAACCATGTGGGAGAATTTCATTGATTTCACCACGCAATCCTGCGGTCCCCGAAGTGTGCATTATTTGGAAGGAATTTATTGTTTATTATTTTGCAGACAGCATTTCATAATAAACAAAACATTTCGATGCTACGTACGAGCTGTTGCTCCTCGACGGCATATGGTGTCGATTTAATTTATCACATTAAAAGCAAGACTGTGAATATGCTTACAAGCCAGATTTTACAACGGGGAACAAAACAACGAGCATTAAATCATGGAAAGCAATCTGACAGAACATGGGAAAAATGTGCATGGGTAAAAAAAAAAAAAAGAAAGGGGGATGGGGGGGACGTGAAAACGGAGGGGGTCACTAGTGGATGACAAGTTCCACATGTCCGGTCATTCCCTCGGAGCATTTTCTCCTTGTAATGGCCAGTGCTGGCGCCCAGCGCGAGACTCAGTGACAATCAGGGATGGGCAGTGTGCTGACAGGCTCCCCCCCCATGCCCTCCCTCCCTCCCTCCCTCCCTCCCTCCCCCCTCCCTCCCACCCTCTCCTCCTCAGTGCCTCTGGGACATCAGCGGGCAGCAAAGCGGGCCCTTCAGGAGAGAGACACTCTCACTCAGGCCCCCACACGGCTCCCATCACCCCCCAGCGTTCACACACACACACACACGCACACACACACACACACACACGCAGGCACGCACACACGCATGTGCAGACACACACACACACGCACAAACACGCGCACAAACACAAATACACACACGCACACACACACACACAAACACGCGCACAAACACGCGCACAAACACAAATACACACACACACACACACACACACACGCACACACACAGACACACACACACACACACACAGACACAGTCAGGTGGCCAAGTGCCACTTCATCAACCCTCTCACACCACCTCACAGGGCCAAGTCATTAAAGAGCACCACATGCAGATCAGACATTACAACACTTTGTCCCACTCAAAACCGCTCCATGATTATTGCACAATTTATTTGGAAAGTCTTTGTCAACCACATATTCTCTTTTTGGATTCGTTTTTTTTTTTGTAACACCTGGTGCCATAATGAACAGATACGTTGTATTCAAAACGTTGAGTTTAATCTGTAGATTTGGCCGAATACACACCCAAACTTCAACATGCCATGAAACTTGGATTAGGGGTAACATGTCACTGAAATGTCCGGGAACAATTCCTATTCCACCACGGCATAAAGCGGTAAAAACACAGTAATAATACGCTTTGAACAGTTTATTTCTATATAAAAACCAATAACCTTTCCTACGGTCGCTTCGAACAGGCGGAGTTACACTACCACGGAATTCAATAATAAAACAGAAATCTGGATTTCATTGCGAGACACTATTCATTGTTCCCGTATTATTAATATTATTGTTCCCGTCATTATCATATCACCGCTCGATTTCCGTGGCTTGCAATAGGCGCGTGTTTCTAACATGTAGAACATACAGAGAACAGCTGAGAAGAGCAGCAAAAACAGCATAGAGCGGTTCGGATCAGCAGCAGCAACACAAATGAGCTGCGGTGAGTTAAATGGAGAGTGTCTGAGAGCCCCGGCGCTTCTCTCCGCAAATCACGACGGAATTAATGGCCAAAAACTGGACCTGGCCGCTCACACCACCGCTACCTGCCGACGGTAGATTAAGAAGCTCATGAGCCTTGATGTAAATTGAGGAGCTAGTTTATATCTTCGCTTCGTTGTCTGAACTGCAGTTGCAGGTAACTTTTAAGTAGGTGGGGGTTTTTTTAGTTTTGTTTTTAGGTGTACTCTATCTACTGTTCATTGATTGGTGTGTGTGTCTTCTGTGTTCAGATGTACATGATGCATGATGTTTTTTCTTCTTTTTTTTTTCTCCCCCGAAAAAATATTTTTTGGTCATAATGATATCCATGTATGCAATATAGTTTGCTTTATTTTTTTTGCTAATTGAGTGTGATATCATCTGAATTACAGTGTTCAATTGTGACCTGTCCTTTGAACAACTGGAGATCCAGTAACCCCCCCCCCCCCCCCGAGACCTGATGATAAGCACCTCTCATTTTTCTCCCTTCCTCTCCTCTTCTCTCCTCTCTCTCTCTCTCTTTTTTCTTTCTCTCTCTCTTTTTTTCTCTCTCTCTCTCTCTCTCTATCTCTCTCTTTCCCTCAGATTCCAGTTCCACGCTCACACCGTGGAGCTTGTCTACCAGAATTCCTTGCTTCATACCCGCGAGGAGTTGGCGATGGTCGCGGTTGGACCCCTGACCTTGAACGCGGTTACGTTACTTCTGGTTCTGATCAAATGGGGCTGTCAGCTAATATTTGGCTCACTCCCTGCCTTCTTGTCAAAGTTTATCATGACTCTGGGAGTGTGGACAGTGCTCGACCCTCTGGCGGTCTTTGCAGTGGACGCAATCCTGGGGGTAAGTCACTTAAAATAACTTGGACACTTGTGCACTTAAAATAGGAGTTCACTTTATCTTGGCAAAGTGACTTTCGAAAAAGAAAAAAAAACAAGGTTAGATACATGTCTTTTTGGAAGCGCTTTCTGTTTTGTCTCTGGATGCTGTGTGTAACTTTCAGGGATTATGCCAAATGTAGAGGTTGTCAAGAGGCTATATTGACTCTTATTTTTCATGCGTTGTATTAGAATTATTGTCTGTGGGTATAATATACGATTTGAAACATTTCGCAAAATGTTCGCTATGTTTTCGGGTCTATCGCAAGCAATCGCGGATTCGAATCGCGCCGCGTGTTAGGCGGTAACCCTTTTCCACGTGATCAGATCACAGGATGGCTTTGTGGTAGTGTAAAAAGGTACCAGCTTTAATACTAGGTCTACTCTCCTCATACCCAGATGCTCTTAGTTTTCCGAATAAAGACGTCGTCTGTAAACATCGTCACAGCGCACGCTTCCGGCCATTGAGCTCGTTGATAAGACGGTGTGGCGCAGTGGGTTGAGTACGGAGCCATCAACACTTGTTGTATGGTCAATTCCAGCTGGGGACCGTTTATTACAGAACAATGGATGCATCGACTACGCTGTAAGTCATGTCGGTGAGAAGCGTCTGCTTGAGTGGCATGTGTTTGATTGTGCCCCCCCCCCCCCCCCCCCCGGCCCCCCCTGTCTCCTCAGCGCCTCTCCTACAGCCCAGAGTCGCCCCTGGCCGACGCCGCCAAACTCTACTGGCACTTCTATCGAACGGACCGATCGGGAGCGGCGGGGGTGGCCGTCACGCTCTTCCTCTACGCCGTCCTCTTCCTCCTCTCCATCACCATCCTCTCCATCTTCTTCCTCAGGTCAGCCCCCCAGCCCCACCCCCACCCCCAACCACACACACACCATGTTGATATTCAATTCACCTTTTATTGACATATCAACAAATGTGGAGGTGAATCCATAGCTTCCTCTGGCGGTAACATCAGAGATTGTCCTCCCAAGCGTAGCGTTGTGTGTCACTGAGGACAGTTAACCTTAGAAACACCTGGAATATAGAAAGTCCATTTCGACTAGAAGATGTTGAGCGTCTTATTTGGCATATGACCTTATAATGTGTGAGATGAACACACAATGAAGCTCTTATATGTGTCCATGCAGAGGGCTTGGGTTTAGGTGCATTTTCACGCTACAGTAAAATATCCAATTAGCCATACCGTCTCGTCATCTGGCATGTGACGACGTTGCTGCGGAAACCGTGACCCGTCGCCAATAGACTCTGTCGTTTTTTGACGTCTCCGTTCCTGGAAAACTCCCAGTTTTGCGGGTCCCAGAAAAAAAACAAAAAAACGGATCCTTTTCCTGTCACGTTGCGCTTCCACGCCGACTTTGAGCTTCGTCTCTGACCTTCCTAGTGGCTGAAAAGTGTCACAACACGCCAGGCGGCAGGGGCGAATTAGGAATATTCTCATTGGGGTTATTTTGGGACTTTGCCAGCCTGTAGGGACATCCTGCCAATGAAGAGAATTAGACCCCCTTCTGAAACACCCTGCTCCTCGTCCTTTCCACCAGCCTCAGCACCCGCTCACAAATAACTCCAGACCCAGACCTCATCAATTGCTGTTTTTTTTTCTCTTTCCTCCCTACTCTGTCCTAAAAAAAAACTAAAAAAAACCCCCAAAAAACAAGTGTTGATCTAATGTGTTTTGATTTTAGAGTCTCATGCGATTACGTATGCGGTTATGCATAAACGGAACTGCTACACACATTCGGTCGTTGAATTGAACGCGCTCGGCAGTTGGTGAAAAATCTCAGAGCGTATCTAATTCAAAAAAAAAAAAAAAAAAGAAGGTAGATTTGTTTGGTGGTAGCATGACTATGTAACAACCGTACGTTGTGTTTGGTGGGTAAGCTGTGTATGGTTTGTGTGGCTGATCAGGGGCCTGTTTACATATTGAAATGGCATGCTGCAAGATAGTGAGCCCATGCAGTAATACTGAGCCGATCTTGGAGATGGGGGTCCACCATATTGAGGTCACCCCTGCTGTCCGGTAGCATTTGTGTTTGTGTTTGTAATTTAGTTCTTTTAAACTGCTTCACCACTCCTAGCGCATGAGTCATCGGTTATGTCCCTATAGTCTGTCCTCTTTTCCTTAAACCGTTTTACCACTCATAGCAACATGAGTCATTGGTTACGTCCCTAAAGTCTGTCCTCTATTCCTCGGATTCTCTCCCCTCACTTCCTTCTCAAAACGCATCGGAGGAGAATGTGTAAGGAAAGGAAGGAGGATGCCAGAAATAGAGAGAGAGAGAGGGAGACTATTGGGACCGTGGACAATCTCCACCTCTCCCACACGATTGACTCAAAGGCACCGTCAGTTGTTTGACTGAGGTTGCACCGCTATTCAACAGACCTGGGTTCAGTATGTATTGTGTCATACTTTGTCTTTTTGTAATAATATCACAGCATGTTTAGGGGTCTTCCTGCTCTGAGCTCATGTTCCATCAAGAGAACGTTACGGAGGAATACGAGGTGTGATCATGTCGGACCTCTGGCGAAACGGATGTTATACACAGTAGGCCCACATGTTTTTGTTCTTCGTTTTTACCACCATTAGATATTACTTTCTTGCTTTCATGCTTTTTCACACAATGAGAAGATCTGTATTCTTCCATTTTTGGAGGAGTGGAGGGAGGAGGGGTGGAGTGGGTGGGGGGGGTGGATCAAATACTGCACCATGACAGTCCTCAAAGGTGTGTTTTTGCACCCTTGAAATTAGACAAAATTCCATTAACGCCGCAAAATGTAAGGAAGCCCTTATTGAATTAATCATTTTGGGATCGGCCAAGGAGAGGGTACCGTCTCATTTTCTGTAAGCGCTGCTTATCAGGCTTTTACTAAATGGACAATATTAAAACAGCAGCCGTGAATAATGACTTCTGCCACTCACCACCACATGGCTGTATTGAATGTAGGCCATCAGGCTGAGGCTGGGAGCTGATCATTTTATGGGTTACAGTTTCCTATTGGCTGTCAGGAAGAGCTCTGACACTGGCGCGTGACCTATTTCTAAAAAAAGGCCCCGGGGCTATATGTATAGATAGAATGAACTGTTATCCTTTTTTAATTACATTTTAGGCAGCCTTGATTCATAGCCTGCAAAAAATATTTCAGTGATTTTTGTAAAAAAAAATCAAAAAAAGAATCTCTCTTGTTCACCACCCCCCCGCCACCCCCCCTCAAAACTTCACAAATAGAGAGGGGCATGTGATGTGACAGTGACATCGGTGCTATTACATTCAAATGATTACAAGGGAAAAAAGAGGGAAAAAGCCTTTTTCCATTTTGTACGGGTATGAGAGAGCTGGTCTCCCTAGCCCTTTGAATGACTGTGGATCCAGCCTAGTGACTGTCTGACTGACTACCTGGCTGGGTGTGTGGGGGGCTTAGGGGGGCAGCAGAGCTACTGAGGCAGTCAAACTGATTCTGAATAGGCTGAACCCTCACTGGGTCTCCCCCCTGAGCTTGGCAGTTTTTGTTGTTGTTGCATGTGTTAAGAAAATGGATCTAAATAAGAAACACAAATATATGACTTAAGACATACATGCGTTTGTAGTACAGTATGGATTTGCACCCGTGTTGCCACTCTCAATCCTCGTCGACATTGAGGAAGCGATTGAAGTGGTTCTTTTCTTTTTGTTTGAGTTCCCATATACAGCATTTAATGAATTCTTCTGGTTATCATGTCAAGGATAAGGACCACGGAAGAGGAATTCTGAGAGCTGAGTTTCTGCATACATCTAGGCCATTTCCACTATGGAAATGATGTTGTTTTTTTTTGGCACAGAGGTACAAGGTGATGAATTCCACTAAGAAAAGAGAACGCATAAATGAATGAAAAGGAGCGCGTCTGATGATGAATGCTATTCTTATAGTCTGAGGGTCAACGCGCTACAGAGGAGAAGCGAGCATCTCTCCCGAGAGCTGCAGTGGAATGATGTTGGGTTCAAAGCTCTACGCGGTCTTCGCTTACACGGAGCATCTCCTTGATGTTATTGTTATTTGAGAGCTGATTACCCTCTTGACTGGTGACAATCTCTTCGGAAGGGTGAAAGGTCTCACGGTTTTGATGATTGGCCAAGGCGGGTTTCTTGTTTTTTTTTGGGGGGGTGTTTTTTTTGTTGTTGTTTACAGTCTGCGTCTCTTTGTGGGCTGGTGTTGGTTCGTCGGAGGAAGCCCAGCGTGTGATGTTCGGTCATCGCAGCGCTCGGATCAATAACGACTTTACCGCGGTCGAGTGATTCAGACCAACCTCATCAGAGGTTCTCTCAATCAGCGCTGTCTCCCCGGACGCCATCTTTGAAGCCCTTCTCGAGTCGGAATCTGAACCGTTATCTGATTGTTCTGTACTCCCACACACACAAACACACACACACATGCGCACATACGCACGCACACACATGCACACACACACACACACACACACACACACACACCCCCCCTTTTGCGTTCTTCATAGTATTGATGGATCAACTCAGACACTCCATTGGAACAGCACAATGCGTGTGAAATGAGATGCTTAATTCAATTATTAGAAAGTTTTGGGCTGAGTTTTCTGCTACGGCGGTCTGGTTTTTGGGATTCAATCTAGAATTATTTGCATCAGACAACATCACGGCGACAAGCTTCGCTAAATTAATGCAGCACATAGGGTCGTGCAGATCCCGCCCTGTTCTGAGGTCGGCTCGTTTCTCAGAAATAAGCCGACATGACAAGAACGTAGCCAGGACGTGACGTCGTTTTGGCATGAAACCGCGGCGTACAGACTGAGTTGGCGTGTTTCTTTCCTTGTTTTGACAAACGACCCCCGGTGACCTTTTTAAGGGGTCCAGACAGTGATGCAACATGGCTTCCGTCTTCTCTCTTCTACCCCCCACTCCCCCCCCCCACCCCACCCCACCCCACCCCCACCCCCCCCGACCCCTCTCCCAACCCTTCAGACTCCACAACGACGGCCGCATGTTGGACATCTTCCAGCGCCTCTCCGCCAAAGAGGGAGCCTTCCTCGTCCCGCAGGACCTGGAGCTGTCCAACCAGGAGCTGAGCTACGTGGTGAAGAAGGCGGAGCAATGGCGGGGCTTCAACGGCGAGAGACGCAAGGTGAGTCACGCCTCCCAGCCCACTCCGCCGGCCGACCACGACAGGAGAGACTGAAGGGACTTTTCTGACCAGCATCCCATGGAAAGCCCGACTTAGGTCGACACCTAAAACTGACCCTAACCGTAACCAAACCCCTTAACATTAACCCGAAACCCTGATCCTAATCTCAGATCCCGGAATCTCATCTCTCCGTCGGGATTCTAGGGGGGCAGGACGTAAAAAAAAATAAAGAAGTGCTCTCTGAAGTCCACACCCCTCGAAACCTTTTTGCTGTACGCTCCACCTGAATTACACGCTATGACCCTCCTCAAACGCCCGTGCTTTTGTTTACAAACCGGTGCGCGCGCACAGAATGAAAACATGGAGTTAGCCGAAGGCGTTTTCCGTGCCAGCGTTTCCCAGGTGAGCAGTGTGCATTCATTGATCGATCCAAAAATCGTGTTGAAATCCCCGCCTTCCGATAGGAAGCACTCGTCTCCGTCCGTTGGTCGGACCTGCGTGTCGCTGGTGAAATTCACCAGATGCTCCGCCTCCCGTCAGCACTGTTTCACTGGGTACGCCGTCAGACTCGACTCAGACCATTGAAATGGGAGAGTCTGGCTTAGAGAGACTACCCCTAACCATGAGCGAATTTCAACCAATCGGGAAATCCAACATCGGCTTGCTGGTCAGTGTTGTCCCCAGCCGCCCCCTCGTTCTCCAACTGCCCACTCTAGCCCCCTGTTCTCCTCCAGCTCTGTCTTGAATTGGGTTAATGGTTGTTTATTAGTGAGAGGATTCGCCAACAGGCCCATTGATAGTAATCCATTAGATTGCTCCATCTCCGTCTGAATGCAATGTGGTTGTCTGTAACCGGGGGAAACACCCGCCAGGGTGTAGGGTCGTAGGGTCGTGGTCGCGGCCGGAGGGTCATACGACAGGAATAAACTGGCGGCCATGTTGGAATCTGGATTTTGTCCATTAATAGCTTTTCATTTGGCTACTTTGACAAAGATATTAACGTCCAAGACGATACATAGAATAAGCTTATTTTATACCATTATATTTTCTTTAGTTACATTTCAGAAAGCCAAGAATTCATCTCAAAGGTCTTTAGCTTCATTCTAATTAGTACAAGATAATTACCAAAACAGCAACTCAGCTAGCGGCTGCCTGATTAGTCTGTAGAAACCAATTTCCAAAGATATTTCATTAAAGAAAGACTACTCAATCAACACACACATGTATTGTATGCACACACACACACACACACACACACACACACACACACTCGCGCACGCACACACACACACACACACGCACGCACACACACGCACACAAACAGGCATTCGGGTAATGTGAACCAAGCATGTACAACTTGATGTCAGAAGGGTTGTGGGAGAGCACATAAATTCCAGTTTGCATAAATGAATGTCCCCATGAAATTATTATCGTTGGAGGGAAGCTGTCGTATTTCTGACAGCCAACTGTGGGTCGATGAGGATGACACGGGGACAGCACTGTATTAGTTTGTAGCCATGTGATGTGAAATCTATGCATAGTGATTGAAAATGTGAGTTGTTGAGATAAGGAAAATAGAACATAGCGATCAAACCCCCTTTAATTTATTCTGTAGGATTTTTCTTATTGGCATCCATCCTGGTGTTACCCTACCTCATTAACTCCCTCTCTCTCTCTCTCTCTCTCTCTCTCTCTCTCTCTCTCTCTCGCTCTCTTTCTCTCTCTCTCTCTCTCTCTCTCTCTCTCTCTCTCGCTCTCTTTCTCAAGTTCATATGATCTAAAGTGCTATGTAGTACAGCCTCCAAAACTACTTCGTCACTTTCTGGTAAAAAAAAAACGTTTGCTATCTGTCAACCACAGCACATCATATGATATGCCTCAAAGATATGTGGTTCAGTCATATTTGATTAAAAATTATGAAATATGTTTTTTTTTTAATCTTAATATGCTATGCAAATGATGTTGATGATACCACACATCGACGAAACCACAAATTAGCAATTACTACAAACTATGTGACACACAGTCCCAACGATATGCACCCTCATCGCTAATAAGACTCACAGTCTATTCCATGACAAACAAGTCATAAATTAACATAAGACAACTGATTGGCAGGAGTATTCTACCTCCCTACAAGCATTCTTCGTGTCTGTTTGAGGTATTTGCACTTTCCCGTAGGCCAGTGTCTGTCAACTGTAACCTTTTAGTTATTTAATAGATTCAATCCAAATCTGTCCACACATAGTTTATCACTGTTCTGTCACTTCTGAGAGAGATGTTGAAGCCCATTTACAGCCCCTTGAAAACCCTCTCACTAAAGAACAGGGGATTCAGCCCCACTCGAATAATATCATAATATATACCATTTAGCTGACGCTTTCATCCGAAGCGACTTCCATTGCAGTGAGTGCGTACATTTTTCAGTATATATGGTCCCAGCAGGAATCGAACTCCCAACCTAAGCGTGGTTAGCGCCACGCTCTACCGACTGAGCCACAGAGGGGACCGCTCATCGATAACCCTCTCACTAAAGACCATGAGATTCAGCCCCACTCATTGTAGTGGCTAAAGGGACTCCTAATTAGATAGGCTTGTTTATGGGAAGAAAATTGAACCTCCCCTATCTTCAGAGACTTTGAGAGAAATTACATCCCCTGAAAGTTTGTGATTAAGAAAATGCTCCATTTAGCTGATGGCTTCTCACAGTGGTCTCGCTACTAAATCATCCTTACATTACTGTACTGCACATCTCTCCCCTGCACAGCAACAATTACGCCATACTTCATATTGTCCCTAATTTGGCTTTATTAAACTGATAAAATGCTAACACATTAAACACATTTGCCAGCGTGATGAAAATGTAGGGTTATTGCATTTTATGATTTTTACATTATTCAGGCGGGCGATTTTTCATTGAAATAAGATGGGCCTTGCCATTATTTCACAATTATTGTAGCAATTTTTCCATGCAAAAAAGGGTCACTTTCCCAACTCAGCAAAGACATATCCCTATTAAACTAATTTGCCTACATGCAAATTTTTGTCATTTTTACCTCATTAACTATTTATCATAGACAGGAAAAAAAAAGATATTCATGAAGGCAAGGGGAGCATACCCGACAGAGCTGAAACTAATATTTTGCAACTCTAATGATTTTTTGCATCCTTAATTAGATAGAATAAGGTTGATATGATTAGGTCAGGATGTAGTGTTTTTCATTAAAAATACATTTCAGAAACTGTATTCCAAATGTGCCCTTGCAATTAAATAATGAATCCAACGGGTTTCTTATTATGGACCCAATTAATATGAGAGGGAAGGGCGTAATTTTAATAACAATGGGCCAGGAGGCCTTCATTAGCTGAGAGAGAAGAGAGAGAGAAAGAGAGAGAGAGAGAGAGAGAGAAAGAAAGAGAGAAGAGAGAGAGAGATGAGAAGGGGAGAGCAAGATCTTCACAGGTTACGATGGAGTGTGAAAGTCAGAAAGTTATGACTAGGTTCAAACTTAGGAACAGTGACTGAACTAGCCATGCGGGAGTTTCCCAAAAGCATCGTAGCACTAAGTTCATCTTTAAAGTAAAGTCCATTGTAGGCCATGGACAAAAGATTATCTCAATGCTCCAAACATGTAGTGAAACTCTTCCAAACCTCTTCACCAGTCCTCCATTCAGGCTAAGACAGCGCTGTGCACTGACATCGCCTTTTTGAGACTTGAAGTACGATACAGTCGCCCAAGACATAGAAGTACCGTGGCATAACGGACCGTCTTTACGGAGTTTGTCGTCATTGCGACGTGGGTTTGAATCCCGCGTCCACACCGTGGCAGGGACGGACCGTGTTAAAACCGATACTAAAATTCCCAAACGAAACAAAGGCAACTTCTGGTGAACATCGGTAGCCATACAGTAACCCCTAAATATCCTAAATAGACCAGGTGTTTGTGTAATGTGTGCAACGATGGCCTACCCTGGATAGAATGCGCTTCTTACATGTTTGAGCTCCGTCTTAACACAGTAAAAGTAACACCAAGGAAATAAGAGGGTAATTGCAACTTATGCGAAAAACCGGTTCTCAGGGTGCCCTCTGCCATCACTGGGAACCAATCCTTTGTACTGTATACACGTGTGACGCCGTTTCCCCGAAGCGCTGAAACAATAAAAGAAGAATCCACATTCAATAACAAATCTGCAAATGGCCTATTATTATCCAACTTGTAATTTTCACAAGGCGACCATAAAACATAATCTAATTTTACTTTCTCACTAATTAACTTTATATTATGCCTCGGATTCTTCCAGGGCATACTGTACGATCCGGGTCTATCGCCGGAAGCTTTTAAGTATTACTCTGGGGGTTGTGACATCAGAAAGAGAGAGAGAGAGAGAGAGAGAGAGAGAGAGAGGTAGATGCACCTGCACTATAATTGGATATCAAACCTTTGCAGAGAAAGGAGAAGGACGAGTTCCCGTCAAAGACTTATCAGGGCCCGTGTCAAAGACGACGGGCCAAACATACACCCACCCGCTATTAGTTTCAAAGCTTTACTGTACCATCGATTCGATTTTCACCCTAACAGTCAGAAATTCCTCCCCTACCCTCTGCTGCTTCAGCGTCCCAGTCCACAGATGCTCAGCGGAAGGGAGGCTAAGTATTAGCACTCTGCTGTAGAGTCTGTAATGGCACCAAATCATACCCGAGCTCGGTAATGAGCACATTAATTATGTAAAGGCAGTGATGCAGATGGACCTAATTAATTGTCTGCAGTCACCCTCTTGATTACTGTACCTGGAAGGGAGGTGTTAATTTCTGTAATACTTAAGCAGGTGCGCAAACGGTTTTGTCAGAAGGGGGCCCTTGACAGTGACTGAGGAGAGCGCTGGTTAGGGCTGGAAATGTTTGGCAGTAATTCACCGGGAAAAAGTTCTGGTGACATTGCGTTAATGGGTGCCTGGTTGAAGCCCCGGAGATGTTTTCGCAAGCCAATCGCATCAACATTTGCGCGTCGCCGTCGCAGTTTGTCTCCGTATGTCTAGGTAATGGGTTACCGGGGGGCGAATTTGGGAACACCCAAGGTGCTTCACAAAACAGCTCATGGGGGGTAAACCTGTCGAGTATCAGACGGCACAGATTGCCGCTGTAATGATAACAGGGGCTGTGCGGGTTGTCCTTAATCATGTCGGCAGAGAGATGTGATCTCCCTCTTAATCTATATCAGGTCCCTAACGTTGCCACCTGACCGGATTTTCGACGGAACTTTTTTCGCTCTTCTTCTTTAAGGGGGATTTACAGCCGCGGTGTTTCGTACTCGATGAATGACATGAGCAAAGGTGTCCTATATCATACTCAAGGCAGATATTATTATTATTATTATTATTATTATTATTATTATTATCATCATTTTACCACCACTGAAAACAACAACATCTACATTCTTCGCACAGACAGAGCAGCCAGTCCAAAGGACTCCAAAACGGGGAGGGTCGGCAAAAGACCACTTTAAACACTTTTTCAAATTAAAGGGATAGTTCACCCCAATTTTTAGTACTTGTTTTCGTGTACGTCTCACAAACATTTTGCACACCTGACATGTAGGACAACAGGAGTGGAACATTTCTGCACTGAGCTTTTCATTTCAGTGATTTCAAAAGTTAGCAGAGTTAGCAACCGCTAGCTTTCCCCTATGGTTCCCAACCTCCCCCACTAGCATAGTATATAAATGTTATTTTTAACTCAGACTCTCACAAAACCAACGATTCATCCAAAGTAAGCTTTTAGGATAAAAAAGCCCATAAAACTAATACAACTAATTTCCGAAACATCTATACAGGCCATATAAAGCCTTTAATAAGTTGTTTTTGTTTCAAGTGGGACTGCTGAGCCTTATATGAGGTGTTGTTACTGTACAGTAATGTGAGAATGCACCTCCGCTATGGGAACAGAACAGGCGCCCAGAAAACAGGGAGACAGGGGGGGACTGGCAGCCCATGACGAGGGGACACAGGAACCGCTGTCAGGGAACAATGGCTCAGAGAGCTCCTGAACAGGAACCCAAAACAGCAAAACAGGAACAGAGAGATTGAGAGAGAGAAAAGAGAGCTCCACCGTACGGTGGACATGGGGGTTGGGAAGTCACCAGAGTGCAACAACCCCCCCCCCCTCCCCCACTACCACCACCACCACCACCACCACTCATCCCTCACTCCTTACCCTCCCCACCCTGCCAGAGATGGGGGCTGTGTGTGTGTGTGTGTGTGTGTGTGTCGCATTAGGTCGGAGAGTGGCTTCTTCAATTACAGGGGGCTATTAGTGGACATTGCTGTGAGCCACAGTGGCCCGGGGCTACGGTACAGCCAGGCAGGCAGGCAGGCAGGCAGGCAGGCAGGCAGGCAGGCAGGCAGGCAGGCAGGCAGGCACAGGAGCTGCTGCTGCTCCTGCCGCCGCTGCAGTAGGCGCATTAGAGGGCTCAATATGAGATGTGACTGCAAAGGGTACATGCCTGTGTTCCCTGAAAAGGTCATGGACTTTGGTGGGCAGTAATGTGTGAAAGCGGTGCGGTCTCACAATGGTTAAAAAAAAAAATAACTGAAAAAAAAGCACTCACAGCCCCCCACCCCCCCCACACACACACACACCCTACCCCCCCAATCCCCTTTCTAACTCAATCCCACCCGCCCCTCCACCCTCTATCCCCCCCCCCCCCCCCCCCCCGCTCACAAACGGCTGCAGCCCCTGTCTGGTTCTGTTACCGTCACCGAGGGCGACCCTGCCTCCAGGTCCACAGGGTGAGCAGGTGATCAGAGTGTGTTCCCCCCCCACACACACATCACCACCACCACCCCACTCCCCATCTCTGCACAGTGCGTCTCTTAGACTGTCAGACAATAGGCCTTAGCACCCCACAAACCCCCCAAAAAAGGCCTTGAAAATACTAATGGCTTTATGAAACACCCGACCCTGCAATGCTGAACCATCCCTGTGTGTGTTTGTGTCCTCGTGTGTTTGTGTCCTCGTGTGTGTGTGTGTGTGTGTGTGTGTGTGTGTGTGTGTGTGTGTGTGTGTGTGTGTGTGCACATATGAGCATGTGTGCGTGTGTTCTCCTCCTCATGCGTTTATGTGTGTGTGTGTGGGCACATGTGAGTACGGTGTGTGTGTGTGTGTGTGTGTGCGTGTGCGTGCTTGGTTGCACGTGCATGTGTGGGTACATGTGAGCACGGTGTGTGTGTGTGTGTGTGTGTGTGTGTCCTCCCAGGCCCATAGACTCTACAGTTTCATACTGTATGCAGTGCCAGGCCGCAGCAGCAGCAGAATAGAGAAAAAAAAAAAAAAAAAAAAAGTCTCTTGTATGAACTCGTCCGTGTGAACGTTGGTTTAATTACAGGGAGTGTCAGGCTCTGCTTAATGTGTCCCTCACAATTAATCCAGGAAGAGGATATTATTATCTCCCTAAACCCTGGGCAGGCTTCTCTGTAGGAGCCAGAGATGGAGGGAGAGAGAGAGAGAGAGAGAGAGAGGGGGGGGGGGGAAAGAGAGAGAGGGGGGGGGAAAGAGAGAGAGCAAATTGTAACAAGGAAGTGGTTTTGGTTAGCAGCCCTATAGTCCACGTGAGAGAACACAAATATTGGACCACTGATTGTTTTTAAAAGTGATGTTTTCCCCCTCAGTCGAGTTGCACTTGTTGAAATTGGTGAATGTCGGGGGGGGGGGAGACTTTTCTTTTAATTTCATCCCTAATACGTTGCATACCCCGTCAGCTGTCAAAACACCATCCAGCTGGAAGCCACTCGATTGAGTCCACATGTTCTTCCTTCTTCTTCTTCCCCCCCCCAGGTCCTCCCCTCTCTCTCTCTCTCTCTCTCTCTCTCTCTCTCTCTCTCTCTCCCTCTCTCTCCCCCTATCCTGAGCTCCCCTATGGATCCGTGGGCCCGCTCACTTGCCGTCCGTAATGCGAAACAGAAGGAAACAAATTGGACTGTCGGCGAGTGAGTGAGCGTCCTTTAACGGCACGCGGAAGCAAAATGTTTTTTAGGTTTTTTTTTTGTTTAGTTTTTTTCTCCTCAAAGAGGACTTCATCTCGCACCATTTCTGAAGGGTTTGTGGCCACACTGGGCTGGCTCACATTTGTGTTGTGTGTGTGGGGGGGGGGGTGGGGGGGGGGGGTTAGGGGGTTGAATGATTACTATCTGTGGATCAACTGAGACGTTTGCGAGTTGTTGTTGTTTTTTGGCGGTGGGGGGGGGGGGGGTTTGGGAAGCGATGGAACGCTCCGGAATTTGATCACTAACAAATGTCTGACATTCCGCTCGATTGATATGTGTGCCGGAGGAACCCGACGTTTAGCATGTTGCTTTTAGCACCGGTAAAATGTACTGGTTTACCGTTGTGAACCGACCCGTGGAATGGATAGCATTGTGATGCGGTCCTATGTGTATTGTAAGACTTGTCCTAAGCATACCGTCCACGTAAGACTCCAGTGTCATGTCAGATTTTCTCAATCACCGTGAGTTTATTATCAGCTATGTTTTGTGTGTTTCGGAAGATTACCTCACTCGAAGCCAGCCATTACAGATGGTTAACGGAATGTCCCACCGTAAGGCTGCATACATGTCTGGGCTCCTCGCACCGTGCCTTTAAACCAACCTGGCATCTTTGCACGTTTCCTACAGACAGACAGACAGACAGACTAACACACACACACACACACACACACACACACACACACACACACACACACACACACAAACAAAAGGGGTTAACTCATGAGATCTACACAACCACAGAGACTAAAGATGTGATGCAGTTGTTGTTGTTAATGACACATTGTACTTTTGTCGGCTTTAAAGTAAGCGATACCAAAGTAGCATATGACAAAGTAGCATCGACCCTTTTTGACCATGTATATTTAGCATGTTCGCTCTGTCCTTTTAAAGAGTTTGACCGTGAGTGTGTCCTGTGGCCCGGAGGGTAGAGAGTCGGGCTGATGATTGACAGCCAGGGGTACGGTCAGAACAGGACTGATGGACGTCCTCTGGAGCCATAGGTTAGAGGGTTTGTAATCTCTTCTCTGTCTCTCTCATAACCGTAAATGTACACAACCGTATACAGCCAAGGTGGCAGGAGGTAAAGGACTGAATCCAAGGTTTAATTTTGCACACACACACACACACGCACGCACGCACGCACACACACAGACAAATACGCACACACACACACACAAATACACACACACACACACACACACACAAAAACGCACACACACACACAAATACGCACACACACACACAAAAACGCACACACACACACAAAAACGCACGCACACACAAATACACACACACACACACGCAGCCATCATCATCATCATCATCATCATCACCCTAGCCTTGCAGGGCTGTTCAGAAGGAAGCCACTCTAAAGCAGATGGTAGGACTTAAAGTGAGATGATGTCTCACTTTGGCACCTGGTTGTGGCATCTCAATATCCCATGGAACAAACTATTGGCTGTGTGTGTGTGTGTGTGGGTGTGGGTGTGGGTGTGTGTGTGTGTGTGGGTGTGTGGGTGTGTAGGTGTGTGTATGTATACGGTATATCATGGTACAGAAATTGCACATGTTCTGCCAATGATATAGCTACAATTTACAATGGACCATTTGACCAACAGAGCAATTATTTGCACAAAAAGGATGGTAGATATTGCTCTTGCTGTTAAGGAGCCGGATATTAAAAGAATAGCTTTCATAGCATTACTTCATAGCATCTATCCTATTTATCAATAAGTAGCCTACCAGAAACACACTTTACCCTCTCCTCCCTAACAACCCTCTGTTTCTCCCAATGTAAGCCTGCCATACTGTGTTACTTCAGTGTACTTGAGGCCTCACACACAATGGGAAGGCACGGTGCTCTGGGGGCACAGGTAATGCCTTAACACCCTGAAAACAAACCCAGGAAAGGCCCCCCCCCCTCCACCCCCCCCCCCCCCCCCCCTCTCTCTCTCTCTCTCTCTCCTTCAGGCCCTAAGTGGTTCAGGCTTAGCGAGAAGTGGAGGATATAGCACCGCTATCGGAGTTGTTTGTGGAGTGAGTTGGCTTTATTTTCACGAGAAAAGGAGATTAGTAACAGTGAATTATGTATATCTTATTTCCTGGATTATCTCCAAGCAGAGATGCTTATCTGCGCTGGGAAAAGAAAAAAAAAAGAGATATATTTTTAAAGTTGCTCAATTTATTCCGAGACTGTAAATATTCATTGTTGCTTGTTTATCTTGTGTTGAAGTCCACCACCCCCCCCCCCCCCACACACACACACACACACCCCCACCTCCCCCCACCCCACCCCTCCCCACGTCAGGGGGTGTTTATTATTATTGTATAGTGACTAAGATTATTCAAGTCGCAATATGTCGTTAGTCAAATCGCTCCTTTTGCTTCATACACACGTTAATAAGGGTGAACGGACCAAAATAACACACGGACCGCACTGCTCCGGTAGTCTAGTGACTGCGTTCCTCACCACGGCAACATAATGGGAATCCCTCGCCTGTCCTCGCCGCCGTGTGCATTTAACCAGACACAGGGCCACGGTTTAGCCAAATCAGACGAGAACGCCGAGACACGTCCATGCCGTTTGAAAGCTTGCCCTCATTACGCAAACAGACGGCCCCTTATGGAGCGATTTTACAATAATAGCATATCTATTTCCATCCTAATGGCTGGCGTTGGCCCAGGGTATCCATGCGTAGGGTCCCCCCTCTCTGCTCTGTGTGCTGTGGCGATTGGGTCCCTGGTTGCAACAGCTCCAGTGCCTCCCTGCCTGCCTGCCTGCCTGCCTGCCTGCCTGCCTGCCTGCCTCCCTGCCCCCAGTGTGGATGCAGCGCCAGGCAAACAGGCCTTGAACCTCAGCCAGCTCTGGGCCAAGACAAGGTGGTGTGGGAGTGACCGTCCACAGCTCAGAGGAGCCCTCTGCACAGTCTCCCCTCCCCTCCCTTCTCTTCTCTTCTCTTTTCTTCTCCCTCTCCTCCTCTCCTCTCCTCTCCTCCTCCTCCTTCCCCCCCGCCCGCCCAGCGCCACGCGCCCGCAGGCGCTGGGAATGCACGCATGCGTGTCTTTGTCTGTGAGTGGTGTGTGCGCCTTTGTTTTGTTTGTGTGTGCGTGTGTGTGTGTGTGCGTGTGTGTGTGTGTGCGTGTGTGTGTGTGTGTGTGCGTGTGTGTGTGTGTGTGGACAAAGAAAACAGCCATGGCTACTGCTTCACACACTTGAGTCACTGCTGCTCCTTAATCTGTATGTGTATGAGGTATACTTACATTTGAAGTCCCTTACTACGTTCAAATAAGGGTTAAATGAAAATGAACCGAAAAATGCATACGGTATGCGGTATTAATGCACATGTTTAGGTCTTGTACCCGGGGTCTAAGGTACTGTAGCAGGTGCCCCCAGCCCAGTGTCTGACATGCAAGGGGCAAAAATGGCCTTAAGATGTCAAATATCCCAGGTATAGGGCCAAAAAAATGCCCCACCATTTTTGCAGCGTGATATTAGCTTCCTATTTCAAGATATCTCGGTGCTTTGGGGTGCTATCATTTCGTTGACTAACTTCTACTTGTGTGCTACCTCATTTAGGACTAGTGTACTCGCAGATGTTTGGCTACGCACCATGAACACTTTGATTACTCGTTGATTCAAGCGACTTTCAGAAGACGCGCTCCCCGCAAGGGCAGATGACAGTCAATGACGGGTTGTCTCGGTCACAGAGAGCTCACTTATCAGCTCCATCGCCGAGTTTACTTTTGAACTCGAAACGAAATCTCATCGCGTTTCACGTGAGCTACTGTGGCCTAGTATGACAGCTGTAGATTGCCAGCCTTTGAACAACACGTGTCTTTAAAGGGGTAATTGATTTTATGGATGTAAACACAGAAAGCGAAAGGGATAGAAGGATAAAGGGGAAATGACCTGAGGCTTACTGCAATAGGCTGCGTCAGGTGTGTTGGTGCTGTGATGGAACGAAAGCCTCCAGGACTGGCGTCGGCCACCCCTAAGTCAATGACCGCCACTGCCCATTTCTCCCAGCCTCAACCTGCCTCAACCAGACTCAACCAGACACCACTACTGCCAATCTCCCCCAACCTCAACCAACCTCAACCAGACACCACCACTACCCATCTCCCCCAGCCTCAACCTGCCTCAACCAGACTCAACCAGACACCACTACTACCAATCCCCTCCAACCTCAACCAGCCTCAACCAGACACCACTACTGCCCATCTCCTCCAACCTCAACCAGACACCACTACTGTCCATCTCCTCCAACCTCAACCAGACACCACTACTGCCCATCTCCTCCAACCTCAACCAGACACCACTACTGCCCATCTCCTCCAACCTCAACCAGACACCACTACTGTCCATCTCCTTCAACCTCAACCAGACACCACTACTGCCCATCCCCTCCAACCTCAACCAGCCTCAACCAGACACCACTACTGCCCATCTCCTCCAACCTCAACCAGACACCACTACTGTCCATCTCCTCCAACCTCAACCAGACACCACTACTGCCCATCTCCTCCAACCTCAACCAGACACCACCACTGCCCATCTCCTCCAACCTCAACCAGACACCACCACTGCCCATCTCCTCCAACCTCAACCAGACACCACTACTGCCCATCTCCTCCAACCTCAACCAGCCTCAACCACAGACCACCACTGCCCATCTCCTCCAACCTCAACCAGACACCACTACTGTCCTTCTCCTCCAACCTCAACCAGACACCACTACTGCCCATCTCCTCCAACCTCAACCAGACACCACCACTGCCCATCTCCTCCAACCTCAACCAGACACCACCACTGCCCATCTCCTCCAACCTCAACCAGACACCACCACTGCCCATCTCCTCCAGCCCCAGCCTCAGCCACGCAGCCCAGCCGGGGCTTCCATGTGCGACTGACACATAAATAACCCAGGCTGTCCGCCACCCAGGCAAATTCAAATGCACCTGTCAACGTGATGAAGCACTCGCCCGCAGGGAAGCATTGTTTACATTTTCACTCCACTCTTCGCAAAAGTGAGATTCTAATTATTTTCCCACTGTAAATTAAAGCCAAGTGGGACAGAACTGAAACCAAAAGGATCCCAGTGGAAGCCCCGGCCCGCCACTATATATAAATTGCGCGCAGGGAGAAAAGAAAAAAAAGGAGAAGCAGGGTGGGTGGTACACTGAATAGGGAAGGTCAGCGCGCTTTTGTCTTGATGAAGAGAACATCGGAAAAAGAAAGAGGGGGAGGAGAGAGAGAGAGAGAGAGAGAAAGGTAGGGAGAGGTTGAGGTATTCACACAGGCTGCAGACACACCGAGCCTAGTTTGTTGTTGTGCTCATTACACACGGGTCTGGAGATATTCAGCCGAGTGGAATACATTATTATACCCCCACATTTCATACATAATAATGTGACAAAGTTGCGGTGCATTATTTGTCATTCCGATGACAGAAAGAGAGAGACAGAGAGAGAGTGGGGGGTGGGGGGGGGGGGGAAGGGGTGATTTAATTAGTCCAAAGGAGCATGCAAATGGGAGGTAAAATTAGAATAAAAAAGGGAGACCTGGGGATGAGTGTGAATGGTAATGATGGGCTATCTCGTTTGGATCAATCATCCAGGGGGATGAGGGGGGAGTGACAGGCAGCGCTCGTGCCCAGGCCCGGGGCTCCTGTCCTGGACAGCGGCCAGCGCAACTCAGCCTGTCTCACTGTCTGTGGAGGCCTCCCCTCTCTCACCTCACTCCATGACTCACACACACACACACACACACACAAACACACACACACACCTACCTACCTGGAGAACCTTCGGAACACCCGTCACCTGTTGACACGGCGCGACTCTGGGGCGTCGTAGTTAGTTAGTGTTTATGAGTCGCTGATGCGTACCCCATGGCAGTGTGTCCCCCCCAAATGGAGGGCTGGGGACCTACCGGTTGGTTGCGGCGTACAGTACAGTATTCCTGTCGGGGGGCGGATTAAGAGCCGTGGCCAGAAACTATGGCTCTGTCCCAATTCTCCACCCCCCACGTACCCTGACCCTGCGCACTTGGATTTAAAGGCACGGTCTCGAGGCAGTGTCCACCACGTTCTCCTACACCCGGCCATTTCCTTTAAATCCACGCGGGAGCGCGGCGCGCAAGCCTACACTTCAGGGAAAAGGGTTAGAGAACCGGGACGCAGCAGTTGTTTTGATTATCTCGAGGGCGGCGGGGAAAAAAAAGTTTGGGAAAGACTACCGGCTATCAGTTGTGCGACAGAGACGGTGGAGGATAAGGTCACTCAGGGACGTCCTTCTGTTTAATAACTGGTAAACTTTAGAGTCATCCACTTTATTTACATTGACGCGTCACAACACAGGGAGGGAAAATGTCACGGAATGGTATTTGTGACAGTCAAGGTCGCGTTAGCCGAATGCGGAATGCTCTCGACACCGCAGTCACGGCTGTTACTGAAATAGTTTCACCCAGTGGAAAATGTCTATTTCCGTGAAATGCGTCTGGCCTCTTTTTAGTTGTTAGTTGCAAGTCGATATCCTTTTTTAGGTATGTATATGGGTCAATTTAAAAATATAAGACTGAGAGAGAGGAGGAAAAAAAAACCAACATTTTTTAGGATGTAGGCCTGTAGTGCATTTAATCGTTAATCTCTTCGAGGGTATTGTTTCCAGCATCAAACTGTTCGACAGGAAAGCTGGAAGACATTAGTGCCACCGCAATTCTTTTTCGGAGTGCTGAGACATTTGAAGACTTATTGAATGTACCGTACCTGTTGAATGTCCGGACGTCATGTGACGTAGCAAATATGCTCTCATGTTGAATGAAGCTGTTGAGGAAAACGCACAGGCACCTACAGTATAACACACACACACACACACACACACACACACACACAAAGTCACAGAGCCTCAATTCTACCCGGAGAAAGTGATACCCAATCCTCTCTTAGACACAGACAACACTCATTTGGAAATGGTGGAACCGTCTTCGCTTACAGCTGCACGATTCCCACTTCCTGTACCCTCCCCTACCCTCCCCTCCCCTCCCCTCCCCTTGTCTGTGCATTTGCGGTAATGTCTACAAAATCCCGGATTTATGTCCTCTCCTGGAAGACATGGCTCGGCTGTTTATAGTCCTTTAAAGACATAATGCTTGTCTCTCCCGATGCGAGTCAAGAGACTGATACGGGACTCTTATCTGATTTCCAAATACAGACATCGACAATAAATCCCGGGCAGATTGGTCGGGAATTAGGTTAGCTCACTTGAATGCTATCTGCTTAACCCACAGCTGCGCGGGCCCTGCCACACACAGGCATCCAAGATAAATCAGTCACTAAGTGCTATGGAAAAAGAGGAGACAATGGGAAAGGGTAGAGCACTCAGGAGCCAGGCGGAGAGGAACAACAGGCCAAAGCCAGAACCCCGGCTTTTAATGCTCTCTTTCTCTCTCTCTCTCTCTCTCTCTCTTTCTTTCTCTCTTTCTCTCTCTCTTTCTCTCTTTCTCTCTTTCTCTCTCTCTTTCTCTCTCTCTCTCTCTCTGTCTCTCTTCCTGTTGCAGCCAACCACTCAAACTCAACAATTTCACCCTGAGAACCTTGAATACCCCCGCGCGAAAACAGCAAAACATACAAACACACAAACACGCAGGCACGCAAAAACGCACACACTCTCTACCGATTGTCGCCGAGATTTCACGTGCAAAAAAAAAAGAAAAAATGGCATGTGACCGCAGAGCCGTCAACCCCCCCTCCCCCCCAACAAAAAAAAAGAAGTGGGGGAAAAGGCCTGCCGCCTTCGTGTGTCGCCTGTTACACGTTCTCGACGACTCGCCGACCGCACCGTTCCAGTTACGCCGTCCAAACAGATTGATCGCCGCGATCTGCAATTGAGAAAGACCGGGGAAACTCTATATGTAATCAGATCACACGAGTGGAGATACTAGCCAAGCTACGGGGCCTCTGGGTCGTTATACTAATGAATGGTGAATTAGCGTTAAAGAGATGCATCCCCGCGTACCCCCCCCCCCCCCCCCCCCACCCCCACCCCTACCCGCCCCTCCTTAAATGTTTTCAGCTGGTCTCTTCCACCGTCTCTCTCTCTCTCTCTCTCTCTCTCTCTCTCTGACTCTTTGACATTTTGACAACGAGGTCCTTCTCTCCGGGCTGTCTGTGTTTAAGCAGTGTCTAATTACGACTGGGTAATGGGCTCGTGTTTTTTTTTTTTCTTCTTCTTCTTCCGAGCCGGCAGTTGAGTTGTGTTTGGCCTAACAGTTTAAGTAGTTAGAGAAATCACAACATCGATACACACATACAAATTAAGTCTCTCCTTCAGCGTGACCCTGCCACTCAGAGCCGGTGAATGAGTTTGCTTCTCTCTCTCTCTCTCTCTCTCTCTCTCTCTCTGTCTCCCCCCTCTCTCTCTCTCTCTCTGTCTCGCCCTCTTTCTCTCCTTGTTTTTTTAGACAAATCATAATTACGGAGCCAATTAGGGGGTCACCTTGAGTTTATAAACTCTGTCTGCCACGGCCCGGAAAAACGTCCTGGTTGCCTTTCACCCAACCTGAACCTGTGTGTGTGTGTGGGAGAGAGTGTTTATGTGTGTGATTGTGTGCGGTGTGTGCATTTGTGCGTGTGTGTGTTTGTGTTTGTGTGGGAGTGTGTGCTGGCCGGCATGCATGTGTGCGTGTGCAAGAGTGTTTATGTGTGTGATTGTGTGCGGTGTGTGTGTGTGTGTGTGTGTGTGTGTGTGTGTGTGTGTGTGGCTCAGCCGACCACACCGGGACCTTGTCTCCACAGAGTGACTCATGCCTTAATTAGGTTCCTGCCCTGAACATGGCAGGATTTGGGCCTGCCTCCGCCTGCCTGTCCTCCCCCCCACACAGACACACATCCATACCCCCCCTAAATCACTTCTCTATCTCAGAGGATGAGTCCTTTTATTCAGGCACAGGCGTCCTCAGCTCTCTCTCTCTCTGTCTCTCTCTCTCTCTCTCTCTGTCTCTCTCCTTGACGAGAGTGGCCCCAGAGGACCCTCAAATCACTGGCCTTCCTTTAAGGACAGGAGAGGACTGTTTTTTGTACTTTGTTTTTGTAGTGTGTGTTTTAGTCCGATTGTGGATTAATTGGATCCACTGTGTGTGTGTGTGTTTGTGTGTGTGTGTGTGTGTGTGTGTGTGCATGTGTGCGTGTGTATGTGTGTGTGTGTGCGCGTACGTATGTGTGCGCGTGCGTGCGTATTACTACGCCTCATACCTGAGAGGGAAATGCAGTAGCTGTGTGTGTGTGTGTGCGTCTGCATATGCGTGTGCGTGTGTGCATGTGTCTGTGATGCGGCCTCTAAAAGCAGGCGTAGTATCAGGGAGAGAGAGAGAGATAGAGAGAGAGAGAGGCACGGTGATCTTTACACATGGATGCCTTCGCGTTACATGACCTATATAACATGTTACACGCTCCGCTTGCTCCCTGTGTTGCCCTAATAGAGGAGGGCACTGCATTACAGGTGCAGAACACACACACACACACACACACACACAACCCACGGACCACGCCACCAGGGCCACGTCTTGCGTCCACCATGATCCCCCCCGTCCCCCGTCCCATCGTCCCCCCGCGCCGTACGCAACCTGATCCCCTTACCTGCTGCAGCCTCGGTCCCCGAAGGACGATGACACCACAGCACAGGAGA